>NW_028234416.1:20299890-20302390 GCF_977035675.1 Penaeus japonicus | reverse complement strand
ATCCCCACTCTCCCGACCCATCTCTACATCCCCCCATCATCTCCTCTCTCCATCCCCATCCCCATCCCCATCCCTCCTCCTCCGCCACACCACTACCCACCCAACCCTAACCTCCCAACCCCCCTTCCTCCTCCCCTTCCCTCTCCGCCTCCCCCGTCCCCCTCCCCCCGTGACCCATACCCTCCCATCAGTCCTCACCATAGGGATCAATAAAGCAATTTAGTGAGTCATCAATAAACCTATAAGGCAATGATGTCTCCTTTACCACAATATCCTGGACGTGAAATAAGAGGAAATAAGTCAAGATGTCCAAATTGTTCGTGTCTTCTAGAACGTATCTGTCTCTCCTTTCTCTCTCTCTCTCTCTCTCTTGTTTTTTTGTTTTTTTTCATCTTTATTATTTCTTTCATTTTTTGTTGTTTTTTCCCAGTTTTGTTTTGTTTTTGTTTTTGCGTTTTTGGCTTTTTTTATTTGTTACTTCTTAGGTTCTCTCTCTAGATCTATCTATCTATCTATTTTTATTTTTTTCTCTCTCTCTCTTTCTATCTCTCCCTCTCCTTCCCTCTCTCCCTCTGTCTCTCATTCTCTCTCTCTCTTCCTCTTTCTCTAATCTCTCCCTTTTTTCTTGTTCCGTCTTTCTCTCCCCTTTCTTTTCTCCCATATCCCTTATTTCCGCTTCTCTCTCTTCCTCTCTCCTCTTCACATTTCTTTCTTCCTTTATTCCCATCTTTCACTTCCCATTTTTCCTATTTTCCCCTTAATCTATACTTCATTTCATTTCCCTCATATGTTACGTCATTGATTAATTATCAGAACAAAAAAAGAATAAAGAGAAGGAAAGAGAAGAATTAGCCACTCTGTCCTATCTCCTCTTTATCATGTTTTATCCTCACCTCGCCAGACCCTCATGTCACCTCATTTTTTTCTCTTATTCGGGAACGTCACGTCTTATCCTCATCCCATAACTCATTTTATCTACGCTATTTTTTTTTTTTTTTTTGGGGGGGGGGGCGTCACTATATTCTTCCCCTCCTCCCTCCACTCCTTCACCTCTTTCATCAACGCTCTTTCTCTTCTCTCGCTCTCTTTACTTGTCTCTCTCTCTCTCTCTCTCTCTCTCTCTCTCTCTCTCTCTCTCTCTCTCTCTCTCTCTCTCTCTCTCTCTCTCTCTCGCTCTCCCTCGCTCTCCCTCGCGCTCTCTCGCTCTCTCGCTCTCCCTCGCGCTCTCTCTCCCTCCCTCCCTCCCTCTCTCTCTCTCTCTCTCTCTCTCTCTCTCTCTCTCTCTCTCTCTCTCTCTCTCTCTCTCTCTCTCTCTCTCTCTCTCTCTCTCTCTCCCTCTCCCTCTCCCCCTCTCTCTCCCCCCCCCCTCTCTCTCTCTCTCTCTCTCTCTCTCTCTCTCTCTCTCTCTCTCTCTCTCTCTTCCTTTCCATCTCTGTGTTTTCATTCCCTGCTTGCCCTATTTCTTTCAACCCATTTATCTCGATCTCTTTAGTCGCATCCCTCTCCATCCCTTTCTTTTACAAAGTGCGTACGTATGTGTGTCTGCATCAGAGTGCGCGAACACGTATGCAAATTTGTTCTTCACAGTCTTGCGTACCACGGCATTCACGCGAACATTTTGTTTTGTTCAAGTTCGACCATGTCCTATCAGCGCTCGCGGGTGTAACTCCTATTAACTAACTTTTCCTGAACGTTCAATCCGTCGCTATAAAAACTGATGGGTTCTGTCAGCCGAGTTCAGATCAGGCCCGCGCGCTCTCGTGATGGCGGCTACATGCACTCGCCTACTTCACTCTGCTTTGGATATTTCGTCTTTACTGAACGCTACCTTGGTGTCTACGTTCTTTTCTTGAGTAGAATCTTCTTTGTTGTTACTCTTTTTCGTTTTTGTTGTTATCCACTTGTACTTGCTTCGTTCTATTTGTCGCTCTTTCTATCTATCGTTTCTCTTCAACATCCTTCTTCAATGCTCTTGCACCTCTCTCTCTCTCTCTCTCTTCTCCTTCACGCAATCTCTTCTCACCACCGCCACCAACGTCTGTTTCGCTTTTCCTCCTCTTCTTTCTTCCTCTCTCCCCCTTATGCCTTTTATCCCGGCGTCCATCCATACCATTTATTTCTCTCTGGACACCTATGCCCTTTATCCTTTATCCATGTGTCACCTCTGGCCTTTATTCCACACCTAGCTCCAGCCCTTGGAACTATTGCCTTCAATCTATATAAAGGATCAGCCGATACCTCTGCGACGCTCACTGCACCACTGGGTAACGCTTCGGGGCTTCGGGTTGAACCATATGCTTCTTCTGTGTGCCTGTCTGTCTTTGTCTCACTTTGTCTGCTTCTCTTTCTCTTTGCTTGCTTCTTTTTCTCTTTGCCTGCCTCTGTATCTCTCTCTTTCTCTCTCTCTCTCTCTCTCTCTCTCTCTCTCTCTCTCTCTCTCTCTCTCTCTCTCTCTCTCTCTCTCTCTCTCTCTCTCTCTCTCTCTCTTTCACTTTCTATT
>NW_028234416.1:20282390-20292390 GCF_977035675.1 Penaeus japonicus | reverse complement strand
TCCTACTCCTCCTGCTACTGCTACTACTACTACTACTAATAATAATAATACTTTTTCTTCTACTATTCCTTCTTCAACTACTACTGCTACTACTATTACTACTACTGTTACTAATGTTAATAATGTTACTATTGTTACTACTACTACTACTACTACTACTACTATTACTTCTACCACTATTACTACTACTATTGTTTTATCATCCCTTCTTCTACTACTACTGCTACTTCTTCTTCTTCTTCTTCTTCTACTTCTTCTACATCTTCTTCTTACTCTTACTCTTCTCCTACTTCTTCCTCTTTTTCTTCTTACGTCGTTATCGATGATGGACAAGCGAGCGTGTCTGTCCTCTCACACCCACGCACAGACAAGTATGTGCACATGAACACGCACGCACACTTTGCACGTACACATTCATTCAGAGACTCAGAAACAAAGGACAGAAAAAGAAGGAAATGAAGAGCAAGAGGAAGATGAGGAGAGAGAGAGAGAGAGAGAGAGAGAGAGAGAGAGAGAGAGAGAGAGAGAGAGAGAGAGAGAGAGAGAGAGAGAAAGCGAAATGTGGAAGAAAGAGAGAAAAAGAGATTCTAAGGATTACACTTCCTAACCGAAGTTATATTTGCCTGTCTAATAAAGTCTCAAGAAAGTCGCAAGTACGAAAGGCTTGTGCGAACTTATGGAGAAAAGAGAAAAGGGAAAAGGAAGGAAAGAAAACCAGCGTCTGAATGTTATTATTTATTTGTGTATGTGTTTGCGTATGTGTGTATATATATGTATATATATATATATATATATATATATATATATATATATATATATATGTATATGTATTTATATGTATATATAATTATATATATATATATATATATTATATATATATACATATGTATTATATATATATATATATATATATATATATATATATATATATATATATATATTATGTATGTATATATATGTATATATATGTATTATATATATATATATATATATGTATATGCGTAATATATATATATGTATATGTATATATATTATATATATATATATATGATGTGTGTTGTGTGTGTGTGTGTGTGTGTGTGCGTGTGCGTGTGTATGTGTGTATATATGTATGCATGTGTGTGTGTGTATATATATATATATATATATATATATATATATATATATATATATATATATATATATATATATATATATATATATATACACATGTATGTATGTGTGTGTGTGTGTGTGTGTGTGTGTGTTTGTGTGTGTGTGTGTGCGTGTGTGTGTGTGTGTGTGTTTATGCATACGCATGTATACATATAAATGAGAAGAAGTTTGTCAGAAAATATTCGCCCTCCCCATCTCCCGCTGTACTTGTCGTGGCTGGAAACGGCTTGGGTTTCCTTGCCTCTAGTTAACCATTGTTTCCTTTCATGGCGGTTGCATAGTATATTTACCATGTATTGTAACATATTTTTGTCCAGTGGATAGTGTGTTTTTTTTCCAAATGTTGTCATTCATTATTTTCACCGATATCCTTCCATTCACATTCGTCATAGTAAAGTATCCATTATATTTCCCAAGAAAAGCAAAATTAAATTCCGTAATGGATGAATCCTCAAATGAAGCTTTAGAATTTTCTGATTATATTTCCTATCTTTGATTGTGACAGTTATTAACATTGTTACAATGATTATTATTACCATCATTATAATCATGATCAGAATTATCATTATCATCAAAATAGCGTTCGTAGTTATTCTTCTTCTGACGATTATATCATTATTATGCATGATATCATTGTTGAGTTTATCATTCCCGGTATTTTTGTTTCTATTTGCCTTTCTCCTTTTTTTTAATTCTCGCGTCGGCGGCGAAAATTCCATTTCCTCCTTCAAGCTTGCAACGTTATTGCTTGCTCCATATTACCTGGCGAGCTCATTATCCCACGAACAAAATCCAGACACAGAGAACATCACAGGGAGTCGTCGTCGTTGCTGTTGTTGTTGATTCTGTTGCAGGTGTGCAAGGAAGTCAAGGCGTGTAATGAAAGTATGGAAGGGTCGAAGCCGATTATATCCGCCCGTCTCCCATCCATTTATCTACGCCCATCGTAAGCCCATCATAAACCCATGTGTCATACCACCCTCCCCCTCCCCCTCCTCCTCCCCCTCCTCCAACACCCCTACCTCTTGGCTGTGTGTCTTTACACTGGCTGCCAACACCCGAGTCAAAGCGAGGAGGGGGAAGGGGTGAGAATGTGTGTGTGCGGGAGGGGAGGGGAGGGGAAGGGAGGGAAGGGGATTGGGGTATGATGGTAGGAGCGGGAGGGGGGGGAGGAGGGAGGTGATGTCAACGCACAATATACGATGAAAGCAATTTGGCAACCGCGTATCAGGTGCAGTTGCGGATGGCGTTGGAATTTCAATATTGCCCCCTCCCCCCTCCACCTACCCCTCCCCCTCCCCCCACATAACGGAGCCTTCACTACAAATGACAAAAGTTTCCACAGGGACGCGCCAACCCCCTTTTTCCTTCTTTTAAGGGGAATGTCTAAGTCTTGAGGCTTTTTTTAATAGGGTTTAAGATAAGGGAATAGGGGACTGCTTAGAAGATTAAGTGAAATGGATAAGAGGGAGGATGTGTGTGTGTGTGTGTGTGTGTGTGTGTGTGTGTGTGTGTGTGTGTGTGTGTGTGTGTGTGTGTGTGTGTGTGTGTGTGTGTGTGTGTGTGATTAGGAGATCGACACTTCAGCCTTATCATGCCGCTCATAGTTTATAAAAAACAACAAAATAAATGTATGAAAAAAAAGTCCTTATTAAACAAGGAACCTCCCCATGAACCGAGGAATCTGGCACCGGAATGGAGAGCGAACGAGCTCCCACAGTATCAAGGAGGCCCCGTGCGAGAGTGGAAGGGTGATCCATTATAGCCCGGAAAGGTCCATCTTGCCGGCGCTGCAGCTTCCATCGCGACAGGGGAAGCTTGGCAGGGTGTGAAGAAGCACCGCGATCAGCCAGAGAAAGGGATTGGAGACCGACCGGCTATGGATACAAGAGCCACCAGTCAGCCAGTCAGCCCGTCAGCTAGTCAGCCCGTGTGCAGCCCTGTCCCCTAACTGGATGCTTGGAATGCCGCCCTCTCCCATCTGCATATTCTAAATGAGACTGATGCTCCTAGCAGGGGGACAGGGCCATTTTTCTTCGACCAACGCACTTTTCCCTGGTTCCCTTAATTACTCGGGTGGGCAATCCATCCTCCCCCGGCTCTTCCTCACGGCTTCTTTTGTTGCCTTCTCCTCCTCCTCCTCCTCCTCCTCCTCCTCCTCCTCCTCCTCCTCCTCCTCCTCCTCCTCCTCCTCCTCCTCCTCCTTTTCTTCCTCCTCATTCCTTTTCTCGCTTTGATCTTGCTTTTTTATGGTCTCCCCTCTTCCGCTTCCTCATGTTAATTTTCCTCTTCCACCTTTGTCGTCCTTCTCCTTCCGTCTCTACTCCTCTGCAATTCTTCTTCCTCCTCCTCCTCTTCCTCTTCTCCCTTTGGCGCCTTTTCCTCTTCCTCTTCTTCCATTTCTTCTTTGTCCACCTCCTTTTCGCCCTCCTCCTCTTCCTCTACCTCTTCTTCGTCCACCTCTTCCTCCTCCTCCAACCCACTTCCTCTTTTCATCCTCCTCTTCCACCCCCTCTTCCTCTTTCTCCTCCTACCACTTCTCTTTCTCGCTTTTCCCACTCTTCTTTTCCCTTTCTCCCTAACTACCTTCCTATCTTCTCTTATTCAAAGCGCCTGTTGATAACCTTGTACACCTCGCCTCCCCTGCCTGTACCCCCACCCCACCCTACCCCACCCCACCGCCCACCGCCCACCTCCTCATTATCGTTGTTTTCATAGTTGCTTTATTTATATTTTTTGCTATTAAAGGGTGATTAATTTTGTGGTGCGTTGAACTCAGGAAAAGACGTCGATTTTTGCTCTCTCTCTCTCTCTCTCTCTCTCTCTCTCTCTCTCTCTCTCTCTCTCTCTCTCTCTCTCTCTCTCTCTCTCTCTCTCTCTCTCTCTTTCTCTCTTTCTCTCTTTCTCTCTTTCTTCCATACACACACACACATGGAGATAAGTAAATACATGTGTGTGTGTGTGTGTGTGTGTATGTATGTGTGTGTGTCTATATACATACTGTCTGACTCCCTCTACCTATGTCCCTCTCTGTATTTCTATTTCCTTACGTCTCCCTCCCTCCTTCCCTGCTTGCCTTCCTCTCTCTTTCTCTCCCTATCTCCTTCACTCCCTCTATCTCTATCTCTACCCCCCCCCCCCCACTCTCTCTTTAAATGCGATCAAATAAGTATTAAGTTGAAGAGAACTTCAGAGCCGCTTCAGGCCGGTCGTAATATGTGGCAACTTTAAACATGCTGCGCTCTGACATGGCCTCAGTGTCTTGACATTCAAACTCATGCGAGCGCAACAACCTGCGGCTCTGCCAAGGGAACTTCAGATTAGATCACTTACAACTTAACTGTTTAGAAACAACACGAGTTTGCCAAGAGACGAAGTTTGCGTTTCAAGCATATATTAATGCTCGGAGGTGCGTGATGTGGCGGGTGTTGGCAAGTGATGTCTGGCGCCTCGTGGTGGCAGGCGATGTTTGCAGCGACGGTGTTGGAAGGGCGGCGAGTGTCGTGGGCAGAGTGACAGCGAGGTGCGAAATGTTGGAAATGAGGCCTGGAATGCCGCCAGGTAAACGAAGGGCGCTGGTGGACGTGCAGACTGGGTTACGTGTGTTGAGTGTCAATGGGATGCCGTGGCAGGTCCTCTTGGAGACACCTCGACCGGAAGAGAGAGGTTTCAGGCCTCGTTCGTTTTCCCGTCTCGCAAGAGGTCGGCTTATGTCTGAAGTTTGTTTCTGAGTGTTTGATGCGACGAGAAGATGAGATCGTTGAAACTGAAGTCGGCAGCGCTAACTGTTAACTGGCGCTTCTTGGTGCTTCTTGCTGTAGGTGGCTGGAGAAGTTTTTGATAGTTAGGAAAGTGGCGATCAGATAGTTCTTTCAGCGTTGGAAGTTATAAGCGGTTTTATGGGGGATTGGTTTGTGATGTGATATGGGCCTCTCTCTCTCTCGCTCTCTCTCTCTCTCTCTCTCTCTCTCTCTCTCTCTCTCTCTCTCTCTCTCTCTCTCTCTCTCTCTCTCTCTCTCTCTCTCTCTCTCTCTCTCTCTCTCTCTCTCTCTCTCTCTCTCTCTCTCTCTCTCTCTCTCTCTCCTCTTTTTATGACAAATATACTTCTAAATGAATGCTTCTGGAGAGGCGTACAAACTTTGAGGATATAAATAAAGATATTATCAGGCCTATATTATTTTCCTGATGTTAATACAAAGTTCAGTTTCCTCCACTTCACCTCAAAACTGAATGACAACCATGATAATGATAACAGAATATAATGTTTTACACCCGCCCACCTCCACCCAAAAAAAAAAAAAAAAAAAAAAAAAAAAAACTTACACACTGACGAAAAGAAGTACAGAAACAAGCAAATAAGCAAGCACATTCCCTCCTCTCCCCCCCCATTAGATCTCCCCCTTAGCCCCCCAACCCCATTCCCCACCCTACCACTCTCTTCCTCCGCCACATCCGGCAAAGTCAGCGACTGAGGAAGAAGGGAAAAAAGAAGAAAAAAAGAAGAGCAAAAAAACACACACACACAACCATAAAAACAGGAACTCATTCCATTTTTACGGCGTGATAAAATAGCCGTTGCTTATAACTCGTTATTCATCATGGCGGGTTTGCGTCGATAGCGCGTCTCTCTCCCTCGGTCGCGGGAGAACAAGACACTCGGCGCGGACGCGAGTGGTTTCCGAGACGAATCGAGCCGCGACGGAACGAACGAACGAACGGGGAGATAGGCGAGGGAAGAGAATCAATGATAGTGATGAGGAAGATTATGGTGAGTAGGAGGATGGTAGTAATAGGCGAGGGAAAAGAAAAAAATAATTGTGATGATGATGATGAGGATAATGATGATGGTAATGATAAAAATGATAACGATGGTTATGTTTAAAAATGATAACGATAGTGCTGATAGAATAGTATAATGATAGTTGTAGTGATGATAATGATAATAATGATAATGATGGTGATACTAATGTTGATAATAATAATGATGATGAAGAGGAGGAGGAGGATATTATTGTAATGGTAATAGATAAGTGAACACATAAATTGATAAATTAATAAATGAATAATTACAATTACAATTCGAAGAAAATATAGATAATAGCAAACGGTAACGCCATAGCAGGAGGAGGAGGAGGAGGAATAAAAAAAAATCTGTTTCAATACGTATATAAAAGAAAGAACGATCAAATATACTCGAACCTAACATAAAAAAAATGTTTGTTATTTTTAGGCACCTATCACTTCTGCTTTTCGTATTGATAGATGAAAGCATTGGGGATGTAACGTGTCTGTCGTATGTAAAATTTACGGGATTATCAATTATAAGATTGTAGATAAACGTGATATTAAGATTTTAAATTAATTATAAATGTTGATTTTACTTTTTAAAAAATGTATTATAGATATCTTTATTAATCTTTATACTTTTATTTGTTACCTTTTTGTTGTTTCATATTTATCTGTATTATCCTTATAAATACGATTTAGTGTTTTATCACTATTTATAATTTTCATTGTTGTCTCTTTAGTATAGTCACTATACATTATCAGCAATCATCATTATCATATTTCTTGTTACTGTCTTTGTCAGTTTCATTGTTTCCATTTTTCGTTTCATTTTCCTTCCTTCTTTCCCTCCTTCCTTTCTTTCTTCATTTTCTTTCTTTCTTTTCTATCGATTCTCTTATCTCCAAAGAAACTTTTTTTCCAGCGTGAGATTTTTACTGCTGAATAACGTGTTTTTCTTTTCTTTTCTTTTCTTCATGTTTTTTCTTTCTCTCCGTCTCCTTTCTCTCCTCTCTTCTCTCCTTCTCCTTTGGTGAATAAGTCGTGTCTTTATTTGTGTATGTTATATGTGTGTGTGCTTTAGATGTGTGACTTAGGCTTTAGGTGTATATATAACAGTAGGCTTTTGGTGTTGTCTTTGATCACTTTTTGTCATTTATTCTAATTGTACTATGGATAAAATGAGGAGTCTTAACTGATATGTTCCTAATTGTAATCATTTATGATTAGTAATTAATATCGATCGTGATATAAATAATGTATTGACAGTGATATACTATGTGATATGAATGATAATCATGATTATAATTAAAAAACAATAATGGTTTTGGTAGTGATGACGATAAAGATTGTGTAATTATTATTATCATTGTTACATCATCATCAGCATTAGTGTTATCATCATCAACATAATTTTCTTTTTTTGCGATAATTATCTCACCTTTCATGTCATTACAGACATGATTGTCATCATCATTATTAAAGATAACCATAATCTTTTTAAGAAATATCATAATATGATAAGTTTCACAAAGCATTAAAACTTATAGCACTTCCAGATAACACAATTATCATAAACTATCATTGCTCGTTTGCAACAATAAGAACCGTAATGCAAAAGTAGTCATAACTACAATAATTCAAATGTAATAAACTCTAACTATATTGTAATTCCATCTGATTACAATATTAATGACGCTCTCATCAAAACACTCTTGACATGAAGTTAATAACAATATATGAATTAACATGTGTGTTTGTGTTTAAAATGGATGTATGTTTGGGACTCATTCTACATTCGTGTTGTTGTTGTCATTGTTTATATCATGTCACTGTTCTGGTTCATGTTGTTATGATGACTTTTATTGTCATTGTTATGTTATGATTATTATTATTACTGTTACTGTTACTTTCATAATCATTATTATTGTTGTTGTTATTATTATCATTGTCATTATCATTATCATTATCATTATCATCATCATCATCATCATCATCATCATCATCATCATCATCATCATCATTATTATTATTATTATGATCATAAGCATTGTCATTGTCATTGTTATCATTAATATCATTATCATTATCATTATGATTTCCATGGATATCATTATTGCAATCATTATTGTTAATATCATTGATATCATTATTATTATTGTTACTATCATCATTGTTTTCATTATCATTATTAGCAGTATTATTAGTAATATTTTCATTGCCTTTATCGTTGTTATTATCATTTGTCATTATCATTTATTGTTGTTACTATTGTTGTTACAATCATGTTATCATGTTGTTAATATCATTGTTGTTGTTATTATCATTCTTATTGTTGTTATTGTTTTTATTTTATTATCATCCTTACTATCATTGAATACGAATAAGATTTGATTTTATATTACTGTTATTATTAATACCGTTGTCTATCTCTGTCCTTTTTGTTATTGTTGTTGTTGTTGTTAATGCGAATGTCATCATAAATTATCATATCATCATCATCATCATTATTTTGGTTATTGTTATTATCTTTATGATTGTTTTATCAGCATTATTTTAATCATTATTATAATCATTAGCATCATTGTCATCATCATCATCATCATCATCTTCATCGTTACCACCATCATTATAAACATTGTCCTATTTTTTATTTACTGTTGTTATGATTGCTTTTACTAATCCAAATTACTGTATTACAATCATATCTGATATAGATTTTATTAACTTAAATGAATTTTAAAAAATAAAGCGATCACCAACGTACATTATACGATTAAATGACAATTCACGATAAATCAAATGATAAACACTAAACGTAAACATAAAGATTAAATGACAATTCACGATAAATCAACTAAACGTAAACATGTCATCACATCTGCAATATTGCGAATTCGTCACTACGTTGATGATAATGATTATTCTCAGTGCCAATTGTGTGACTTTCCACTGAAGGAAAATAAAATTATCTTTGGAACGCATCACTTTCAAGAAGGAAATAGCACTTTGAATTGAACACCCTCCTCCTACCCCACCCACGCTGAGAAAATTAAATTTTGAAGATTGAAACATAATATAAGTATGTATATATGTGTGAATTTATATAGATATTTATATGTATATGTGTGTATATGTATGTATGTATATATATATATATATATATATATATATATATATATATATATATATATATATATATATATATATATATATATATATACAGTACATAAACATACATGCATAGTATGATATGTAGAGTATACATACATACACGCATATATCTATACATATCTATACATATATACATTTATATACATACATACATATATATACCTATATATATGCTTATATATAATTATATATATATATAATATATATATGTATGTATATAAATGTATATATGTATAGATATGTATAGATATATGCGTGTATGTATGTATACTCTACATATCATACTATGCATGTATGTTTATGTACTGTATATATATATATATATATATATATATATATATATATATATATATATATATATATATATATATATATATATATATCTTTCTCGATAATCCTCACTTATTACTCATTTATGTTATCTATTTCATTTTGATTACTGTATGTAACTTATGAATGATTATTTGGTACTATTGCCCCCGAAATCTTGTGTGTGGATGACTTTTTGACTTAGTTTACATATCAGTCTGACTGGTTTAACAGACGCGCCTCATTTTTTTGCCGAAGGTCGTAATTTTTGGAGCGACACTGCACCGAATATTTTTCCTGGTCTTTTTTTCAAGAGCACGATAATTTTGCAACAGAAAGATGCGTGATGAACTTAAGACAACTAGAGGCGTCTTGACGGGAGAATCAGAATTAGACTATTTTTTTCTTTTAATTTTTTGACTATTTTTTTTTTTTTTTTATGTGTCATCATCAACTGAAGTGACTTTCCTCTTCTTCTTTTGCTCTATCTCTCGCTTTCTCTTTTCCATGAAGAAAGCCACCTTGACTGACAGCGACAGAAGGCTAACGAGACCGCGATATTGCAACTGCCCGTGCA
>NW_028234416.1:20242390-20247390 GCF_977035675.1 Penaeus japonicus | reverse complement strand
TTCGCTCTTTTTTTCTCTCGTCACTTTCATTAGATTTTTTTTTTCTTTCTTTCTTTTTTGAAAGACGCGATTTCTAGAGTGATATCTGGCTTTTTTATAGATATTAGCTGCTGGTTGCAATACGTTATTTTTTTGATAAGTCACAACAGGTAAATGCTCTTCTAAAAATAATGCGAGGTCGTAGTCTCAAGAAATATTTGCTTCACTCCCGTAGTTTGTCGTCAGGATTCTTAACACTCCAAGTCGCACCTTGTCCCAGAGATAACCTCTGATGCAGAACTAACACACTAATGACCAAAAAATAACCTTTGCTTCGGCTACATGTTGCGTCCAAGTGACGTACGGTTCTGACGCTGGCTATCTGTATGTTTGTGATTAGCGTCTCGGAGCCTTGGGGATTATTTCGAGAAGGGTCAAGTCAGTTTTGCTAAATTTCTTTTATGGTCTTGAAACTGATCGAAGTAGCTTCCACGGCTTTTACTCACTAATCATAAAATACACGATAGTTGTCGTATACGGTAAGTCATACCTTATTTTTTAATGATTAACTGTATACTTAGTTAATAAGGATTATATACAACAAATTTCATACTGTAACCCTGGCTGCTGTGCGTCGTTTCTCTTTTATCTGCCCTTGCATCTTTCCATAATCTCAACGTAGATAAACACCGAGGCTTTTTGGAAGACTAAACTGCATGTTCACTTGTATGTTGATAACATTAATGGATCGTTATAGCCATAGATTCACCAGATCATCAACCTTCGACATAGTAAAATTCTCCTGTAACTGATCAATCTTCAAATATCACAGATTTAAGTACAGTGTAAGATATATTCACATGTATAAGCATCTTATAGCCATCTCCTTAGCCATCGTTAAGTCAAACGAGAAACTTGAATGAGTCATGCCCACTGCTTCAGTCAAAATAAATGCAACACTGTTTTGTTTCTTCACACGCGTTGCTTCATCTCCATTGCTTCGCTCACTGCTGCTCCATCAACCAGTGGATTTCGCTGGACCATCTCTCAGCCCCCCTTTTCTCTCACGTCCTCCCCTTTAATCTGCCATTAAAAAAAAGCACACTGCCGAATTGGGCTGCCTGTTGAGAAAGGAAATTCTATCCTAGCCTCCATTATTGCACCCGTTCATTATCCAGTTGGTCCCCGAAGTCATTGGTTATCGACGGTCTTACCGGATTACGTCATTCCCGATCAATTTGATGAGCCAGTCCTATCCTTAGTAGCTTCATTAGCCCGGCTCACAGTCCATCCTTGCCATCGCTAGCATATCCTTCGCATTCTCTCTAAAAATCCCTTACGAACACACCTCTAAAGTATCCACCTTAGTACCCAAAAGAAAAAAAAAGTAAAGTAAAGTCATTCACACGCAAAAAAGCAAAACCAAAAAAAAAAACAAGCAGTAGTGCATCTAAAACCCCTTAAAAAAAAGACAAAGTACATCTATCACCCTTTAAATTATCACCCCTTGCACCTCGCTCCTCTCCCTCACACTTACTTGCCTCGACCGTCCACCAACGCCTCCAACCACTTGCAGCCACTCCACCCGTCTCTTGGCCGCCACAACCCTCCGAAATGTCCTCGGTACGAAGAACTTGGCGGAGATCTTGAGCGAGCGCGAGTCCATCTCCCACAACATGCAGAGCTCCCTAGACGAAGCCACAGACCCCTGGGGTGTCAAAGTAGAACGAGTTGAGATGTAAGTTTTTTTTCGGTGTTTTATCGTGTGATTTAATTACTTCTTAATGAATTGATTATTATAGTGTTTTCAATTGATATATAGTAATATTTTTTGTTATATATCAATTATGTTTTTTTTTATTTGTTCAATATTGATATATTTGTATATTCATTATTCCTTGTTATTATATTTATTCGATTATGTTTCTTATTAACTTTTTTTTTTATTGAAAGTCACTGAAGCTCGGTTCTTTGTTTTTATGTCAACGGTTTTTCTCTGCGAAAAAAATGTCATTCCTTGTGAGAATTTTTTTGGCTAACTATTAAGTGTATGGTTTCTTGTCTTCATTAAAAGGTTGTCTTAAAAATAGGTTTATATATTAGAATTTTATGTAGACAGAATGTAGGGTTATTAACATATTTTTGTTGTCAATCAACAATCACTGTCCCGAACAATATAATTGTTTTTTTTTTTCCTTCAAGATGGAAAGTGGAATTAAAATTAGTAACTTAAGGATAATATGAATATTAATATGTTGTATTGCAACGTATTGTTATATAAATGTAATTAATCATTACTTAAAAAGTATATAGGAATAACGACGCATTACTTTTCTTTTTTATGATGATATAATTATAAGATGCCCGAACTGAACTCAATTTTGTTACATTGTTATTTTTATCAGCACTTAGAGTTCCATAATTATGTTGCATATTTTGAAAATCATGTCTAATCAAATCCCTTGTACTAAATATCATTGTGACCTTACAGCAAGGATGTCCGCTTGCCCGTGCAACTGCAGCGTGCCATGGCTGCAGAAGCCGAGGCAGCACGAGAAGCCCGTGCCAAGGTCATTGCGGCCGAAGGAGAACAGCGTGCCTCCAGGGCCCTCAAGGAGGCTGCAGAGGTTATCAACGAGTCTCCAGCTGCCCTCCAGGTAAGCGCCTTTCGTCTTGTCATGCCCTGTCAGTTGTGAATAAAGATTGATGATATTAGCGACTTGGAATATGCACTGCTGGTCGAATCGTATTGAGAAAAGTGGTTTGTAGATTCGACTCGGTTTGTTAGGCCTTCTCATTTATGGTAACTTTATATACTGTAAACAATTATATATTATGTTTTGATAATCTATAGTACACATGTAGATATGATAGGGTGAAAACATATAGAAACGTTTTTTTTTTTTTTTTTTTTTTTGAGATTGGGAGAAAAAAGTCTCCAAGTAATATTTATAATGAATATGTCAGGTATAGCATACATACATTTCAGAAACACTAGATCTTGTATCACCCTAAATACCTTCTAATACAATATGAAATGTTATATCAAGTTAGAATACAGTACCTCAATCAGAATTATGCAAAAGATAGATCCGTAGTTGCAAACAATAGTAATTAATGATCATCTACTAACATATGGGTGTCTTAATTTGAATGTCTAAGTAGATCCATTATCCTTGTGGTAAATTGTGAACTTGACATTTACTGACCCGATTTGGCTATGATACTTATTATGTTTTTTGTCACTCGTTTGGTAAACCCGTTTATCAGACCTGTATATTGTAATGTGTTGTGGTGTGTGTCTCTTATGTTCATGTTTTTTTATTGTCAGAAATCTGATCTTGATGTGTTGAAATGTAAAAAGAATTGTGATTAAATCTTTTACAGGATATTGTATATTGTTCACTGTTTCTTGTATTCAAACTTTGTGTGTTATTGCACAGTGTTCAGACATATTGCGTCAACAAGTTGTAGATTTCCTCCGATTTAGAAAATGGTTTAATCACAGATATTTCAAATCCTTTCCCTGAGATCTAATAAGTTTCAGTTTTCTTCACACAAACGAGATACTGTATTTACATCTACAGTCAGAAATTTATCAATACAGCTAATAAAAAGTAATGGGAACTTGATCATAGTTGATTTCTTTCTATTTTTATAATCGTTTGATTGCATAGTTTTAGAAGTAATTATACACTTTTTTTAGGGCCAAGATTGTGAAAAATAGTTACAGGATTTTGTTGTTGTTATAATTCCAAATTGTGTATATTTCCAAGATCAAGAATTATATAACACAACTTTTAAGTAAGTATTTCCACATTAATGCATCATTTTTAACTAAAGATTGAGAATGTTCAGCTTTAGTTTATTAATCTGACACAGAAATGAACATTACATGATGGACCAAAACACACTGTACATAGAATTGAATGACTATTCATATTCAAATAAATTTTGCCCATCATTATTCATATAAAATAGCAGTGCAATATCACTGAATGGAACAAACTGCAGTTATCTTGTTTGTGTGTTATACTTTTATAAAGCAGCTTTTAATTTCTTTGCCATTTGAAACATTTTTATTTTATGATCATTAGTAAAAAAAAATATGTAAGATAAATATCAGAGTTACTATGTTTAGACTATTGTCATTCACTGATACAGGGAAGCAAATATTATTTTGCTTGCCATTTATTTTGTGTTGTGTAATGTAGAGAATAATTTTGTACATATCCACAAAATTGTGACATCTGTAGTTTACCAAGCAAGAGAAACCATTAGTATTGGATTATATTTTGCTTGTGTTCATCTTTTAGGCAATTTTATGAATAGCAAGGCTTTTAACCTCCATTAGTTATTGATTAATGTAATCTTGCTTGTAAGAATCTTTCTAGGAGCACATGTTAAGCTTCCCCCCCCCCTATAAAAATTCCCCATGATTTCCCCTTTTTTTCGTTTGTTTGGCTTACAAAGAATTTGTTCTGTATGGTATTCTGTCACTTGTCACACAGCAACCAACCATATTATGATTTAAGAATATTAAATGATACATCTACATTATGAAAAGAAAATGATAGTAAAGATGATAGTGATAATGATAGTTGAAGGATGATATGGATAACAGGCATCAAATTGGTTCAAAATTAAGGTCCATTGTGGGCTCATGGTATTTACTTTAGGTTTTTCATATTTGCAGATTAAGTACAAACTCACAGATGAGTGCTCAGATTTCTACACTACGAATGAATCATGCATTATGCAGTATATAAATATTTTGACAATAAGGAATATATATATATATATAAAACAACATTAACATTAATATCCATTATTCTTTCAAGGCTTGATGAATATTGTCAGCATGTATTTGTATTAAACTTGCTCTAAAATAATTGGTTAAAATTGAGTACCTTATTATTTCTAAATATAAAATGGACAAAAAACCTTGTTTGACCCTTTGTATTGATGTTACAACTACTTCATTTTACTTGCAAAAACAATACACAGTAGATAGAGATATT
>NW_028234416.1:20212390-20232390 GCF_977035675.1 Penaeus japonicus | reverse complement strand
GATAAAAAACCACCAATACTCCATTATTACTTTGACTGGTGAAGAAATTGTTGATGATTATTAAAAAAATATATATATATGTATTGCGTGCACTATCTCGAAACAGAATTATCAACATGGTGTTTGGAAGTTTCCTTAATAAATGTTCAGATATATCATGAGAAAAGAAAGGGAAATCATAAAGACAAATTTATATTTTTGGGGTTGAAAACTGATGATAGCTAAGTATATATACATATAGTAATCATATGTTTCCATGTGTTGTGCAGATGTGAATAAGCATGATGGGGAGTGGGTAATTGCTTGTCACTTTCATAATGTTGGAATTTCATCCAAGCTTAGGAGTGATAGTACTATTTAACATTATATATGACATGCTGCCTACTCTCCTCTGTGATCCTTTTTTCTTCCTTTCTTATTATAATTTTGGGATCCTTCTCTATATAATCTACAGGAAAAATACATGTCCCAAACAGTGATATGTATCATATACTATGTAATTAATGGCAAGCTGTGTAACAGTGTCTGTTGAATAGAAACTGAATTAGTCATTGATTTATAACAGTCTGAAGACATGTGTACCAGGTTTATGGTGTTAAGGGGAGGTCCTTTTAAAACTGAGTGGAGAACAGCATTCTGAAACAAATGTTGAGTGATAAGTGGAAAAAGAAAGTTTGATTTCTGTTATTCAACAGTTTGCCCATCTTTTTTTTTTGTAAAATTAAAACATGTAGATACGAGAATAATGAAGAGTTAATTTGATAATTTCAAAGCAGATATGTAATTCAAATTGTGATACTTACAATGGCTTCTTAAAAAGTATTATAAAATGTTTTCCATTTATCATTCATTTTTTATTAGCACATCTCTGTATACAGTTTAATTCTTACAGTTATTACAATATTCAGAAAAAAATTGAGATACTACTTAGTTTTTAAAATACAGCTTTCATTTAACAAACAAGGTAGAAAATGCAGCATAAGTTGAGCAGATGGTAACGAGTTGTTTTGTGTTGGAGCAACAATAGAAGGAAAGGAAAATAGATTGATATTGCATGGAATTTCAAAGATACAAAATTGATATTCCAAAATTGCAGCCAGTCTTTATAGAAAGGGAGTAAATATTTCATATATTATTCTTTCATGTAAAATATTACAGTTTATATTTCCTGAGAATGTAGAAGTTAAGCCCAATCCTGTGTAGATTTTTCCTTAAATTGGCCATCCAAAATACTAGGGAAATGAGTATTCAGTATGCCAGTTAGATTCAGAGATCGGTACTTATCCAGAACTCTAGATATATCTCCCAGTTGATTATATAGTTGGTAAACTTTTATTGAATATATTATATTTAGTTTAAGGATTATTATGATTATGATTGTATGATTTACGTGTAGCTTTGAATAGGATAGGTTATTATAAGTACGTGATTAATTTATGATGTATCTTCATGCCAAAGGAATGAACTGTTGAAAAGGGTCTTCTACACATTACTATGTACACTGGATATAGTCTCTCATAATTCTCATATCTTGTTCTCTTTCCTGTTTTCAACTTTGAAGTTACTGAACATTATATGGACATATGAAAGACTATTGGATTGTTTCTCTTCCAACATATGTATAAAGTGAGTGCATGTTGTGAAAGAGCAAAGATGTTAAGTCATTGGGCCATGTTGAGATATGAAGACATATTATTCACAGAGGCCATTCTTTTAATACTTAACATAGCCGGGAGTATGGACAAAGTTACGACTATAAGACATGATTCAGGAGCTTGAACTAAACAATATAGTCTTTAGATTCTATGCATATATCACATGTGAATCATTTATCTTTGTGAATTCTGTTTAGAAACCTTTTTTTCAACAGTACATGCTTTGTGAACATTTGAATGCATCATAAACGCAAGAGTTTATAATTTTTATGAAATTTTGGTCTGTATGATTTTAGCTGATTGCACTCTCTCTATCCTTTTGATTTTATTTCTACCCATAAGAGATATTTTATGGAAGTTAGATATACAAGAGAATATTGAAGTTTAGGACTTATCTTGTTCCATATTTTGTCTTTGTAATCTTAGAGAGTAAAGTACACAAAATGAACTAAATATTGTCTTTAGAATAGATTTAAAACCTTTATATTCTCCAAACAAATTCAATTTTCCATTTCTTGTGTGCTACTTGGAGATAAAACAAAGTATTTTACTCTGTAAAGGAAGTTTGAAAGAACATATCTTCACAACTGTATATAGCATATTTGTAATTGCAAAAAATGCACCCCCAAAATATTAGATCAAAAGCTCGGATGACTTATATTTCTCTCTTTGAATACATTGGCTTCTGTTTGTCATCTTAAATGTGTTTGAATACAGTGGTACTTACAGTCTGCACTTATGTATTACTGATTTGCAGGTATATGAGAGTAATTACATACCAAGGTTATAAAGTTTTCTGATTTCAACCTAAATAACATTTTCAGACAATGACCCATTCTTTCAGAAAAAGAGTGTGTAATAATCTTTGGGTATTTGATCCATCAAAGACAAAAAAATATATATACATTATCACAGTTACTTATAATACTGATACCCAGAACTTGAATGTAGACTAACACCATTGAGTATTCTTCATGTAGATTTTGAATAACTTCAGAAAAACCACTCAATTTACATAAGCGCAAAAGTACATTTGTAAAGAAAAAATATTAAAATACCAATTTATGCACAGGAATGGTTTTTCTGGGGTAACATGCTTATTTGTATGTTACCATCCATTAATGTTAAATCATGTTTCTTTTATACAGAATAAGAATAAATTTTACTTCATCATCCCTGTTTATTATTCAAAAGCATACCCTATAGTAATGTACAAAATCTACAAAATGGGAAGAAATTAAACCCAAATTTTAATTCATGTAAATTTACTCTTTGCTTCCTTTCATTTGCAAATATGATGTTTGATGACTTATTGGCAGCTTTGCATTTTATTTTTTATGTAAAAATATCGTGGAGTAATAAGATACTGAAGTTAAAATTTATCACTGGAGTGGAAGAAAAGATAGAAAAAAGAGAAAGGAATAACGAAAGGGAAATAATGAAGACCAAAAATGAATAAGTAAATGAAATGAAGAGAAAGAAAGAGGATGTTATATAATAGTTGATTACTTGACAGTTGCAAATAAGCTCCACAATGTAATAAAATGGGTATTCGTAATCATTGGAATGTCATCCCCTTTTCTCTCCATTTATCATATGAGAAAAAAAATAATTAATCAGAGTGGGATATCATCATGACTCCCACAAATCGGTGTACCCTTACTGTGATAAGTTACAGTAAGAGGCAAGAGGGAGTGAGGCAAATTAGCCTGTTTGACCCTGTCCTTGACCCAGGTCTTCGTGTGCACACCTCCAAAGCCAATTACGAGAATATGTTTCCATTGCACTCTTATCAGTGATTCAGATGTGTCAAGCAATTGTTTAGTATGAGGGTGTAATACAAGGATCGAATATATGATATTTTCGTTTTACAAGGGCAAACAAACGGGGAAACAGTTGGTGCATTTCTGTTGCCACACTGATTATATCAATGTAGGTAATGCACTGATGTGTTCATTGCATTTTGTAGACAGTTTAAACAAAGTTAGGAAACAGTGGGTCCATTCCGGTTGCCACACTAATTATATCAATAAAGATAATGCAGTGGTATGTTCATTCCATTTTGCAGTATCATCATTATTTTTGCCTCAAGGGATACTACAGTTACAGTTATACTATCATCCAGTTGCTCAGTAAATGTATGTTGGGTGGGTAGGTAGGTGTATGTTTAGAGAACAAAACAAGAAAAACACCAATAGCGAATCAATAGGATACACCAAATACACTCTCTCTCTCTTTCTCGTTCCCGTTCCCGTTCCCGTTCCCGTTCCCGTTCCCGTTCCCGTTCCCGTTCCCGTTCCCGTTCTCTTTCTCTCTCTCTCTCTCTCTCTCTCTCTCTCTCTCTCTCTCTCTCTCTCTCTCTCTCTCTCTCTCTCTCTCTCTCTCTCTATCTCTTATCTATCTACCTATCCATATGACTACTAATAGCTCCATAGAATTTACCTATCTACTCGTACTGGAGTAATGATAGCGAAGTTTTACAGATAATCTCTGTGGGCACTCGGTGGCATTGGTTCAGAAATTCAACAACTAAGTCAGACCCGAGGTTACTATATAAGATGGAATAATGCAATGCCGCATTGATATACGTGTATAATATACCTCCCTGACCCGGAAAGGTGTACATGGCTAGACAGACATGCACTAGAGATGGCTCTCATCAAAGTTTAGATATGATATGACATGAAGAGTTTCATAGATAACGTTGAATGAGTCACAATTTCGCCTTGCATCTGACACCTGAAATTAGTTGCGCCCTAGGCCAGACCTGTTAACAAATGATCCTAAGTTCTAGGTGGGCTAAGTACTTGTAGAACAGTAAGAGAATGCTTAGCATAAAGAGAAACCCTTCTTTATGTAACCACATGTCGTATTAATTGGGTTCTGGGTAGAAAAAGAGCAAGTTTTAGCAACCTCAAAGTCACCAACTTAAAATTTTGAGATGTAGTTATCCATATATAGCTGTCAGGAGTCCTAGATGGGGGCCCATGAAATACATGTTTCTCATAAAAAGAAGAAATCCAGCATCTGGAGGACCTTGAATGAAGGACTCTTGGTGGAAAAATCCACAATTGTGGCAGGTCAGATACATAGGTCCCCTTATCTCTGGGTTTGGCCGCTGGTGTTTTAGATATTTCCGTATACTTTAGTTATTGTGATCAAGAGAACAAACACTCTTTCTCTAAAGATCATGTAAACCTCAGAAGAAAAGTCAGGGGAAAAAATATAATTACACATTCATAACTTTATTTACAAATAAAAGTTTCTACAAATAATTACAATTTATCTACATAAGTTGTCAAACATTTTGGGATCTGATAACTTCCATCTTCTTTCTGACCATTTTCCATTATGAGCGCAAGTAATCGAGACACATGGCATATTTTAATGTGGATCATTGATAGAAAATTAGCTGATGAAGCACTGGTCTTAGAAAGAGTCCAAAGTCTTCTGCTTATGAAGTCCCCATACAAAGAAATACGACCAACTTCATGATACTCCCCTGTATGTGGAGATAACATTTCCAGACCTATAGCAGCACTTTCCTGGGGCTCTAGTCTTTGGGCTGAATATTGTGTCAACCTAAAATGAAGATTTAGTCTTGCATAACTCTGCACAAGGGCCATAAGTACTTCATTCAATAACAGTTCTTCGCCTATTGTTTGAGAGGGGAATAGCACAAGGGCATTAACAGCTGTAGATTGCCCAGTGAAAAAAAGCCCTGGATTATCAAGAACTTTGGGTGGCGTATAATGTCTGCCAACTGTAATTAGTTTCTGAGGTAAGCATTCTGGATTGCTAATAACCTGTTTTGTAAAATAAGCAGCAAATGCTTGCAAAGATCCACCTCCAACAAGGTACTGTAAATTATTATCTGTATCACTTTCATGCAAACCCAATGCAAATACCCTCTCATCAATGTTGACCCCACAGCCTTCTACAATAACTGCTTTTGCAAAATCTGGATTTGAATGTAATAAATATCCATGACTTCTAAAGTTTGTTAAGAAGTAATCATTGCATGCTAATTCAAGAACAGCTAATCTCCCCTTTAAATAATAAGCTGTAGGTGAGGCATCAATAAATTCTAAATCCTGATAAATTCTTCCCAATTCTACATGGCTTCTGGCTTGGAAATCATACTTTGGCCTCTCAAAAAGCTTAAAAAGTTCCTTGTCATATTCGTGTGTTGACTTGTGCAGAACATTAGGCATCTGCAAGGCACCAATAACAGCCTTTTCTTCTAAATCCCAAATCTCTTGGGTAATACTCTTCAACTGCTCCCGAATCTCTTTGCCTTGCTTTTTAAACTCTTCCATTTCCTTTACATTTTTATCCTTCAGCTTCGCTCGGTCTTTCATCCTCTTTGCTATTGAAGTTCTCTCTTTCTCTAGCTTTTCTTTCTCTGATTCCTTTTCCTTCAGCTCCGTCCACATGCTTGATAATTTTCTAACATCTGTGTCTAATCCCCGGAGCTTGACATTAGCTTCCAATCTGCCTATGTCTTGGAAATGTTTTGTAAAATCCAGATACGGCGATAGGACTGAAAAAGTTGTTGTAGCTTTGTTCCCGGAGACATACAAGGCTGAAGTATTTTGCTCCTTTTTAACAACAGCATTATTTGCGTGTGAAGAAAAGTTAGCAACTTTATTGCAAAATGATACAGCAACATTTCTAAGAATGTGCTGCCCATGTTTCAAATACATTATCTGAAAAGCCATTTTTCTAGTTGTACAAACAATATTTGGAAATAATTCACTGTCACCCAAAATTCAAGTCTGGTACATAAATAAGATTACAGAGAAACTTGTCCTTTAACTTTAGGTTGTCCTCTGATCATAAAGTCCATAAATTCCCATTTCACTGCCTCTTTAAACACACTGTATTCAATGAATATTCATTAAAGACACTATAAAAGGGTATTTAGAAAGAGATATAACACAATCCAACCACAGATCAGCTTCTTTATGGACGTAGCTCTTCCTCAAATGTAAATTCCTCAGACTGCTCCTCATCACCCTTGAATTTCTCACTGTCCTCCTGCTTCTCTGCTAATGCCTTGCTCTCTTCTGCTCTTCTGAATTCTTCGTCCAAATCAAAACGTCCAACAGGAGTTAATCCCTCAATACGATACATCACAACATTTTCCTTCTTCAACAGTTTTGCAAACTGTCGAGCTAAAATAAAAAAGCAAAATTTATATAAAAAATTAAAATGAACTCATTCTATTATAGATGGGCACTTAAAAGATACCATAATAGTATACCCCAAATTCATATTATGCAAATAAAATCTTGAAGACAATGAAAGATGTAAACAATGATTAAATATTGCTATTGTATACTAATAACCCTTAATAAATATGATAATAAAAATATATGCACAATACTTCATATATACAATAAAACCAATAATTATGGCTATATAATAATAACATGATAAACAATTTATAAAGCTAGTAGTGGCACTTTAAAATTGATCTAACTCTTAAGGAAACAAACAAGAATAACATTATTGTTATGGTTTTTATATATGAAAAAAAAAAATCATTTCATATATACAAAAATAACTGAAAGAAGCAGAGTAGCATACCTTGAGACAAATCACTCTCTGATTTCTTAATGCGTCCTGTGTAAACCAAATATGCGACTAATCCAAACAAGTTCCACGCTATAAAGGCATACCCATATGAAAGTTTCCTCCTGAAAAAGAAGAAATTCAAAGATTTACAATACAGTATTTCTTTGAAGCAAGTCAAACATAAATGACCTAATCTCAATATCCACAAATGTATGAATATAAATAGCTGGAAACTAGTCAGTCATCTGCAGTAATGATCATTTTCTTTTTGTTCTTTTTATGAAAGATAAAAAATATATATATATGTAGCATGAACTCAAGAGAGAGAGATAAAAAAAAATGACTACTTACTTCATAGACAGTGCACGTACTTCAGGAACCTGACTTGTGTTCCGGCGAATTATACGCCTTATAAACCTTGGCATTTGAAAGCGGATCATCCCATCTGACAATTAGAACTGAAGTGTAAAACATTTGTTAGTCAGCATAACTAAAGCATAAATCAACGAGAAGAAAATTTAAATGTTTCACTAAAAATGTATTCCTACAAGGGTATCTTTCAAAACCTGGTATCAAAATGAAAGAGATCTATATAATCATGTGTTATTCCACTTCCCATAATGCCTAATAAGAAAATGGCGAGAGCTGTGGAGGGTGATGCATGAGAGAGGAACAAAGGGGTATGTGTATACATATGTATGCAAGTGTGTCCATGTTCGTGTGCTCATTAGGGGGGAGGGGGTGCATGAGTGTATTTGTGTATGTTCTTTATGTTTCTTATGTGGCAGCATCTCCTTTCCATGTTTGTAACTCTTTTTATTCATCTGTTATACCACACTAATTTAATCTGCTCCCGATTAGAATCATCACTTGGGTAAATATCACTTGTAAATCCCTGATTTATAAGATAAAAATAAATTCCAGACAACAGCTTATACATGGTAGAGGTTACCAAAGCACTGACAGCCTACAGCAATTGGTATGTATGCTAGGGATTTGTAATATTTACCCTTTTACAAACAAAGAATTTTGGAGAACAAGCAATGACATAACTACAAGACTGTAATAAAGAATACACAAAGAGTACAGAAGACACTTCCCATCTGCTGTATTCCTGAATAAAATGCAACCAGTCCTATTTCCCTCGGGGGCAGATAAGTGAGAGCTACTTGTCGAAAAGGAACACTCATTCCAGTCTGGCCTAACAGTGTTATTTAATTTATTGTACATTATAACCATTATATTACTTCTTTTCTTATCTTTGTGAAATCCTATTGTTAATGATAACCTCATACTCCTGTACAGTATTCTTAAACAAACTAATCTTACTGGTTTATCATTCACTTCTTGAAAATTACTTCACATTCATAGAAATTGCCAATCACGATTACAAATCTCCCAATCCATGTATCGCCTTTGTGATCAGAAGCACTAATATGAACAACATCACCCACTCCTTTCTAGCAAAGTGATTTGTTAGTTCCTCACAAATTCTCGAATCCAAAATGATTAATGGTGGAAAACTGAAAGAATCTAAAAACCGAAAGGAAACTTCTGATCCTATGGAGGTAAGGTAGCCTCAGTCTTTAAACAACTTCATTTATTTTGATAAAGTTACTTACACTTAGAAATGTAACATAACTACCCAACTGACACTTTACCTCTTAAGAACAACACTTACATGAGATTATGAGGTAAACAACAGGACAACATTAGCCGGTCGCTAAGCAGCTTGTTTACTATGGGATAGCAACTTAAAATATATTTTACATATGATAAACGCTAGAATACGATAAGCTTTCTATATGATAAAGTATATATAATAGTTAGACACACTGATTCAAGTTTCATAAATTGCGATCTCGTTTAGCTGTATAATTACATCTATAAAAATTAAGTACAGTAAAATGATTCCCGATACGACAATAAATATTATGATATACAAATTTAAAATTATCTCCTTAAAATCAAAGTAAGTTGAAGCTTAATGAAGTAAATAAAATGTTCTAACATCAGTGTGCTCGTAGTCCTCAAGAAAACATGTCCGAGTTGAACGTACCAAGCATGCGGGGAAACGACCAGCTTAACGATTAGGAAGGACGAATATCCAGGAAGATATTTCTGTGGGCTTTCCGAACGAACCTTCAAAGAGTAAACACTAGTGCTTGTGAAGTGAAATTCAGACAGTAAATGGACACCAAATCCAATCCAAACCCAGGAGAAAAACCTGGAATAGTGAAGGACATGATAATAGATCCTCAAAACAACAGAATACGAAGAAGTAGTGATAGCGACAGGGAAGAAAATCCAATTCCCAAACAACCAAGAAACGACAACACCGGTGCAAGACCCCGGGAAGAAGAGAACACCGTAGAACACCCCCAGGAAAATTACCAACAAACCATGGAAGAAAAAGACACAGTAAACAGGCAAGAAAAACAAAATCAAAATGTAGTTCTCATAAATTTAACAGATGAATCGGTAAATTTGGATAAAGACGCAACCAACCCTCTAGGCAAGACACGATATTTTTTCTGGTAGTTTTCGTTCTGTTTTGTACAGTTTCGCTACTCATTTCCATCGGAAACCTTTAGTTGCTGAGTTACACCCCCCCCCTCCCTTCCCCACACGTGCACCACCGTCGATACGGAACTAACGGTTTCTGGTGCGTAATCAAAACCCAACCCATAAACCTAACCTAACCTAACCTAGTTTTTAGGTTTGCCCTAGCCAAGGGGCGGCTTGGTCCCCTCCTGGACCCCCCCACTTTTAAGGCCACTGCGTGGCCGGTAACTTTTCAAAACGAACATCCACCACCGACCACGGAACTGACCGATTTTTGGTCTGCCCTAGCCAAAGGGGGGCTTTGCCCCCCCCTGGACCCCCCCTTATTAAACCACTGCGTGGCAGGTTCACTTTCAATGACCGATTTTAGCCTGCCCTAGCCAAAGGCACTTTGTAGCATCTGACTTTTAGCTTCGAATGTTACCACTTCTTACCTTAATTGGAGGCGTGTGAGGGGCCGGGTTGTAATTCACAGTTTTTGCACTCCATTTCCATTGGCAGAGCACCATGGTCACGTAATAATTTCAGTGATGCAGCGTTATCTTTATAAAAAACCTTGATGAATTCCCATGGAGTGTACCTACATCTTACACACAATGTAGCCATCTCGAAACTGATTTTGAAATTGAAGCAAGGACCCAGACTCTATGTTCAATTGTCTGTGATTGGTCGATCATTTTGTCGGTTAGACCTATTGTTTCCCTATTGGTGCTATTATTATCACGTGACAGTATTGCCTTCTATCGATACTTTTTTGTATTTCCGCGGGGGAGGTTGGCGCATGCGCAGAGCCGATATTTTTCAGTCAGATGTTTGTTAAGACAGAGGAATCATCTCTCCCGTTAATCGTTTTTAATTATTTTCAAAATGATATATCTCTTATTTTTCGTTTCCAGAAGAAAAGAGTTTTTGTGGGTTACGTCATAATTAAAACTACGTCATGCCCAAAGGTTTGTTTTTTCACTTCGTGTGATTGCGTCTTTATCCAATAATACCGATGACTCAAACTCAGCAAATTTTAACAATCCCATCAAACTGACAAATGCAATAAATGAGTCAATATTTCAGAAATATATCATTGAAAATACTCTAAGAGTACTAGGAAGAGGAAGAGCAATTAGATTTGAAGTAAATGATATAAATAAAATCAACCAGTTAAGTGAAATAACTAAACTGGGAGAATGGGATATAAAATGCAAACAACCAGCATCAAGCAGAAATTCAGATTGTAACTATGGAACAATATTTCCAATTGAAGTAGACATAGATCCAGAGATGATAAAAAATAAGACCAGAATACTACAGGGCACAAACTCAGAAATAGTAGAGATAATCAGAATTAAAAAAAAAAAAAAAAAAAAAAAAGATAAAGAAAGTGAAACCAAGTGGATCCCCACTAGATCCTTAAGAATAACTTTCAAAGGACCACTACCGGAAAGAATAGCTATAGGACGTACCTCCTATCAAATCTACCAATATACTTTCCCAAGTCAAAAATGCTATAATTGTCTAAGATATGGTCATGGGATCATAACTTGCAAAACCAAAAAGAGATGCAGCAAATGTAGCCAGTTCAATCACAACTTCAAAGAATGTACAAACCAACCTTTTTGTTTTTACTGCCAACAAGAACATTCACCAAACACAAATTCATGTAAAATTCAATTAAAGGCACAACAGATAAACACACAAAACACAACACCTAACAACTACAACATCAAAAAACAACTACAAGAACTAAAACCAATACAAAAACAAGACAATGCTACCTCAAATACAACTCTCACAGCCAACTCAAACAGCCAAACAAACACACAACCAACAAAGAATACCCACCAAACACATCCCAAACATGAACAACACACAAACAAACAAACAACAGACAACACACCGCAAACAAACAGTCAATATCCAACAGACAACACACCTCTAACAACCACCCAACACCCAACAGATACCACACCCCTAACATATGCACAAACAGTAAAACAAACAAAAGAGGACAGCCTAACATTAGGACAAAGGACTCCTAAAAAGCAAAGAAAAAGGAACAACAACCAAAAAGAACCAACATATTCACCAGAAAAATCAAACCCAAACAAAATACAAGAAAAAAATCTAATTCAACTAGATGAATCACCTGTAATGTGGTCACTACCAACCCCAATAAGAGACCCAATAATACAAGAAGAAGAAGAAGAAATAAAAGAGGAAGAATTTTCTTGGCTAAACACAATCAAAGAAGTTTTCAATACAATAAAAAAGATAGTAAATAATATTAAGACTGACAGTTCAATAATTGAAATTATAACAGATGCAGTAAATGATTTGGCTGCAATTATAAAATATATCTATGAATAAAGTAATACACTGGAATGCAAGATCAATAATAAACAAAAAAACAGAATTAAACTATTTGATTTATAAAGAACAACCTGATTTAATAGGTATATCAGAAACATGGCTAAAAAACAAAGATATGTTCAACATCAACAATTATGAAATAATTAGAAAAGATAGAACAAACCAAGTGGGAGGAGGTCTAGCCTTCTGCATAAAAAGAAATTTGCAGTTCAAAAAATTAGACTTAATAGATAGATATAAAGATAAAATAGAAACACTCGGATTAAAAATAAATTACAAAGATAAATGGTTATACGTACTTTTAATATACAATCCATGCAACAATATTGAAACAAAAGAATTAGAACATTATATAGAACAATTGGGAAATCCAAAACTAATAATAGGGCAAAGTCTGCAGACTATGCCCACGTAGGTGTCCACACAGCTGTCTGTGGTGGTTGGAGGGCAGTCGGACGCCAGCAGTTGTTGTGAGCGAGTGGTTCATTACGGTACGATCACCTTGGTTCACGCCATAGTTTGAAAGAAGATAGCACTATTCTTGTCGTGACCAATATGCACTAGTACTCGGTGTGGACATGGTGTACTAATAACGTGGTAGTCAGTGGATCTGCCTGCACCTTACCTCGTGCGTTTGGCAGTGACGGAAGACCTCTATCCACTGCCCTCCATTGGCGCCGGGAGCGGACAGTTTGATGGTTTGCCCGCTGAAACTGCTCGTACAAGGGCAAAGCCTTCGTGCCCGACGGGCACTGCTCGACCGTGTGGACGTGGCTTAAGTCACTTAGAAATAAGCTCAGGCCCACATTTAACTAATGACCACCTACCAGTGATAATAAGAGACAACATAAATCCTAATATAAACCATATAAAAGAAAAGAAATGGATATTTAAAGAAGAAAGATGGACAGATTATAAAAACGACCTAAAAGCTAAAGATGTAACAAATATAAAGTCTCTAGAGGAATTAACAGACCTTTTAAGAACTACAGGAGAAACTTATTTCAAATTCAAAAATGAAAATAGAATAGACAAACCAAATAAGCCATGGTGGAATGACAAATGTAAAGAAATTATTAAAAAAAGAAATAAAGCATATAACAAATGGTGGAAGAAACCAAATAAAGAAAATCAAATTGAATACAAAACATTACTAGCAAAAGCTAAACAAATTATAGATAAAGAAAAAAAAGAATCCTGGGAAAAATTCTGCACCTCACTCAGCTTTACAACCCCTCCAAAAACAATATGGAAATTCATTTTAAAAAATGAATGGCAGAACATCAAGAATGGATTATCCAATAATAATGAATAATCAACCCATTTCAGATCAATTAAAAAAGCTTGAAATATTCAGTAAAGAATTTCAAAAAGTGGTTAACAACAATCCAAAAATACTTCTAACTGAAAAAGAAAGAAAAAAATTATTAGACCTTCCAGATACAAAAGGCTTAAATAATAAAATAACGATCACAGAACTAAAAGCAATAATAAATAGCAAAAAACAACAAAGCATATGGGCCAGACAAAGTTCCTTATGAACTATACAAAAATGCACCAAATAATATCATGGAAAGCATACTAAAGCTAATAAATCAGCATTAGACCAAAGGGACATACCCAAAACAAAATAAAAACTCAATAGTGAACCCAATACTAAAACCAAATAAAAAACAGAAGAACCAAACTCCTACAGATTTATAAGCAGAATATCTTGTATTGGCAAAATATTCGAAGGGATTATCACAAGGAGATTAAACTGGTGGATAGAAATAAACAACTTACTAGACAAAGACCTGACAGGATTCAGACCAAATAGAAACACCATAGATGCCTTAAGCCACGTCCACACGGTCGAGCAGTGCCCGTCGGGCACGAAGGCTTTGCCCTTGTACGAGCAGTTTCAGCGGGCAAACCATCAAACTGTCCGCTCCCAGCGCCAATAGAGGGCAGTGGATCGAGGTCTTCCGTCACTGCCAAACGCACGAGGTAAGGTGCAGGCAGATCCACTGATTACCACTTTATTCGTACACCATGTCCACACCGAGTACTAGTGCATATGATAGAATACAGTGCTATCTTCTTTCGAACTATGGCGCGAACCATAGTGATCGTACCGTAATGAACCACTCGCTCACAACTGCTGGCGTCCGACTGCCCTCCAACCACCACAGACAGCTGTGTGGACACCTACGTGGGTATAGTCTGCAGACTTTGCCCTGCCAGGCACAGCCTGTCAGGCACTGCTCGACCGTGTGGACATGGCTTTACACATATTAGACATGCAAACAAATAAAGCATTCAAAGACAACAAGTACATGCTAGTAGCATGCATAGATCTTGAAAAAGCTTTCGACACTGTAAACCATGACACAATAATAATAAAAATGGCAAGACTAGGAATAAGAGGAACAATATAAAATGGATCCACAATTACTTAAATGAAAGAACTTACATAATTAAAATAGGAAACCAAAGTTCAGACAAGGGCAAAATCTTAAACGGAATTCCACAAGGCTCACCTTTAAGCCCAACTCTATTCAACATCATGATGACAGATCTGAAACTCTCAACAGAAATAACTAAGATAATTTATGCAGACGACATAACGATATTAACACAGGACAAAAATTTAATAGAAGCAAAAAATAGACTCAAAATTGGATTGAAAAAGATAAAAGAGTGGGCTACCACTTGGGAAATGAAAATAAACTTCACAAAAAGCAAGATAATGTGTTTTACAAATAGAAAAATAGACCACATTCCAAATATTAAAATAGATAACCAAGAACTACAATTTGTAAGTAACCATGATATATTAGGAATAAAACTTGATGCCCCAAAATTAAAATGGAGAAAACACATAGACAATTTAAAAGTACAATTACAAAACAGATTAGACATAATGAAAAAATTGTCATCACATAAATGGGGAGCAAATAGGGAATCATTAATGAAATTTTATGACATATACATCAGACCAAAAATAGAATACGGAATCACAATCTACGGAACAGCCAAAATTCAAGATATGAAAAAATTGGAGACCATACAAAATACAGCTATGAGATTGGCAACAGGATGCTTTAAATCCACTCCAATAATAACCCTCCAAGCTTTAACAAACAAACCTCCCATATCAGTAAGAATAAGAGAACTAGAATGCAAACAGATGATAAAGATATTAGAAAAACCTGAAAATATGCCCATAAAAAGACTAACAAACATAGATATAGAAAAATATAACCCCATCAAAGATAAAAGAACGCTAGTACACAGAACAATAAGAACTTGCATAGAAATAAAACATAACATAAAAGTAAGCAGCATACCAAACATCTCTCCCGTTCCACCATGGAACGACATTTCTAGACATATAGAAACTCAATTTATTAAGAATTTCACTAAAGATCTCCCTCAACAGATAATCTTAAATCAATTTAGAGAAATGGAAAACACAAAATATAAAAACTATAAAAAAATATTCACAGATGGCTCCAAAATAAAAGAACCTAGCTCTACATCAGCAGCTATATATATACAAGAAAAAAACATAACAACAATCTGGAGACTACCAAAAAACATTCAAATCATAGAGGCAGAACTGTATGCAATAAAGCAAGGTTTGAAATACATACAAAATAACAAATTAAAAAATACAGTAATTTTCTCAGACTCCCAATCAGCAATGCAGAGCATAATAAATCATAAATTAAAAAACTACAAACAAATCATATATGAAATACAACAAACACTACACACATTAAACGAAGATCAAAATGTAAACACAAAAATACAATGGATACCAGCACACAAAAACATAAAAGGTAATGAAATAGCAGACCTAGCAGCCAAAAAGGCTCATCAAATAAATGAACTCACGACCATATCCAAAGACAAAAATAATATAATAAAAGAAATAAAACTAAAAAATCAAAACAAATGGGAAGAACAATTAAAACAAGCCCTATCCGAAAAAACTATTTCATAAAAAATAACAGCCCCCAACCATGGTCTAGAACCAAAAACAGGAAACTGGATGTATGTCTATCAAGAATCCTAACCAAACATACAAGACTAAAACAACACTTGCACAGACTCAAAATGGAAACAGATCCTACATGCAGATGGTGTCACCAAGAAAATGAAAACATAGAACACCTAACACTCCAATGTCCAAGATTCAATTCATATAGACTGAAACTGCTGGATGCATTAAAAGTAATAAAAATAAATAATCCTGACATATCCTTACTAATTACAGGAGCTCATCACCCACCAGCTAAGAAGTACTACATTCTAAGACACATGAAGATCTTTCTACAAAGATCAAAACTGATAGACATCATATAAGTAACAAGAAAACAAGAAATTCCCAAGAAAAGCTGATCCAGGGATTATAGACATCAAAAGTCTAAAACCCTATAAAAGAAGAAAGAAGAAGAAGAAGCATGAGGGATTCCCAATAACTTCCATTATGGACGCGTGGAACAAGAGACAGATACCCAAACCACCAGAATGCACGCTAAAGTACTCAGCCGAAGAGAGACGTGAAAAGAATTTTGGTAATAGATATGCGTCATGTCTTTACTGCAAAGCACCATAATTATCCCCTCAAATAGAAGAGAATTAATTAATTGAGCTTCATTAATTAACCTAGTATAATTTATGGATATTCAGTAAGGTAATCGCCCTAGAAATAACTGAGTAAAGGGATTGCCATACTTCTGCAAGTTGCACTCCAGCAGACTAACAAACCTCCACCATGGATATTCTAACAAGTTCGAGTGTGAACTAGTTAACTAATTGACTAAATACTATCAGGGAGGTTGGACGTTCTGTTTTATTAGAGTATATGTGAAGGAGATTTGTTTGCCTCTGCTTTGGCGATTGCTTAAGTCACTAAGGGTACCATATTTTATATCTGATTGCACTATTATCTTTTACTTGCACAGGTTAATTTATATTATTGACTAGTACTGAATAATCTTTTGAAGATCACTTGGCTTGTGCTTCCATCCCTAGCCTTCACACCGATTGCTACATCTTCCTTGCCTGTTAGTGCTGGGGCAAAGATTAACAAACCTTTATCAGCGGTCATCAGGAAAGAGAAAGTTTGTAGAGCTCCCCTTTTCCCAACAAAGGACCCGTTTAAACTATATCTTGCCAGCCTGTGTTTGGTGAAGGCTTGATGGTTTTTACTTGAATGCAAAGAGCAGAAGATGCATATGAAATTGCAGGAGAGTGAGAGCATGAAATCTTGATAGCCATAGGATCGTTAATATAGGTTATTATTTCCATTAATTACAAACAATAAACATATTCATAATTTATACTTACACATACAGGTTAAAGGAAAAAGTTGCACTCATATCCATATTCTTTCCTATAACTATGAAGGACATTCATAAAATCATTCACAGTAACTTTGGGTGCATTTTTTTATATTTTTTCCATGATGAAATTTTACTGGACTTGAAATCATGATCTCTTCTTTAAACAGTTTCAAGTTAAGAGCTCTAAGTCCTCAACTTGGTCCTTTTTTAACTTTTCTCTGTAGGGCATTTTCATAGGGTTAGATCACGTTCAGTGGTTTTTGGGTTAGATAGGGCATATAGTACTTGCTCACAGCTAGTGCGTCGGAGAGTCCCAAGGCATTAGGCTTATGCATTCGAATACCCCGGCATTCCGACCATTTAGAGCTGGAATAGCCCCATCGTGAATGGTTAATTTAAATTACAAGCTATTTATTCCTTCAGTAGGATGACCCATAATACCAAATGCTAATTAGTATTGCTTTGCTAATACATCATATATAGACACATATTTTATACCTTAAGTCTAGATGATAGAAAACATACACAACATCTTGAATTATCCTGTCTCAGAAGAGTTAAAGAAGATTTCTCCTACTCAGCTTTCCATATCCTGCCTCACTTTTAATATCTCAAATAGATCTCCCCATTCTTTGATCTTCACAAAGGACACTAACTTTAATTTTTATTTTTTGTCAGGAAATACTCATCTGACAAGGGTTTACAGGCCTGGAACCATTCCCATTGCTTATGCCTGAACTCTCCCAAGCTTTACATATCTTTGGCCAAGTATATATTTCACACCTGTGCACTGTATTCTCCATTACTCTGATGTATGTTTTACAAATGATGTTGAAGCTCTTAGTGTACTCATATTACATTTTTTCTCTCTTTAGCCAGTACAGATTCAACCTTTCCATTAGCATTTAGAGCACTGCAACTTAGATATAGTACAGTGTGATATCATAGAAAAATTTTCTTCTTCAACTTTATTTGACTTCTTGTCATTCATATTATAATTGTAGTAATCATTCTTGCACTATGCAACATAAAGTTTTAGCAGCCAATCTTCAGACCACTCATCTAAGACTTTAAATATATTTGTGATTCTTTTCTCCTGTGTCACTTTTAGGTAATGTGAATAGTTTTATGTCCTCTGCAGATATTGCCATCTCACTTTTGTACAGTTCAGTTACATATAGAATGAACAGGAGGGGCTAATCACTAGGGCTTGAAGGAATCCATTTGTGTAGTCAGCCCACTGGAAACACTTTTACCTAGACACACCTGTATTTTTCTGTCAAAAATAATGTGATCCAGTTTAGCTCCTTGCTGGATATTCTGTATGCTTTCTGTTTATGCAATAACTATGTATGAGCCACATTTTTTTTTTTTTTTTTTTTTAGTAAAGGAAAACCACAGTGCCAAATTAATTTTGTAATGACTTGTTACATGGTGTAAGTGACTACCAAATTGTTCAAGCAAGACTTGCTTTTTAGGATCTACATTGGTGACAGTTAACACATTTTCTGCTTTTCTCCAACTTTACCTCTTCTCAGTTTCTTGCCTTTTAAACCTTTTGAAATATGTTTTCTGTTACTTCTCAGGGTTCCAAATACATGTTGATTTTTCTAAGAATTAGGTTATCCAGCCAAAGTCAACATCTGTTGTATACTTTTATTATTACTAGTAATGATATTGAGGATGATGAAAATGGTATTTATGATCAAATATTAGTTCATTGCTTCGTAATGGATTAGTGAGAATTGAAATTTACTTACTTTAGTGTACAAATGACAAAAAGTCCAAGACTTATCTTATTGGAAACTCCACTGAAGTCAGCAGTGATCAGTGGATCTTTGACCCATTTGACCATTTGATGTTATAGAAAGAACAAGGCATAGAATGCCACATGGACCACATGTTTAGTAAGATTTCCTTTTGTCATACCTATATACTTTAGGAGTTAGCCCATTGACACTGGGAATATGCATTGTCCACTGTGGTTGTTGTTATTATTATTATTATTAATATTATTATTATCAATTTTTTTGCTTTACAAATTAATAAAATGGTTTCTCAAGTGCTTAGGCATCAAAGGAGTAATTAGGAAGCCTATTATGCCTCATCTTTTAACCCTATTTTTTTTAAGGAACTATTGTTTCTTCATTATCATCAGTTAACCCATTCACGCCGGTTGACATGATAGCATGTATTGTGTTTTTTGCGTCAGACACCCTGGACGAGCTATGAGGGGAAGCCGCGCGCTCAGGTAGAGTGAGCAGGCAACCCAGGCTCACGGCTTTTGCGCCCGAGAATCTTGAGGCGTTAGGCTTATGCATTCGAGAACCCCGGTATTGCGACCGCGCAAAGCCGGAAAGGCCCCAGCGTGAATGGGTTAAAGATTAATCAGTCTTTTATAGTTTTCCTGCTCTTGCTTTAACTTTATGATTTGATTTCACATATGTATAAACTGCTGTAGGTTTTGTTTCTTCATATGATCTCTTCTACATTTCATTAA
>NW_028234416.1:20189890-20207390 GCF_977035675.1 Penaeus japonicus | reverse complement strand
TATATAATTTTATTTAATTTTTTTTTTTTTTTCTTCCTCGGCCAATTACAATTGATTTTACGATAGTCTTTCGACTCAGATCATCATATTCAACAAATCAGAAACAGAAATCACCATGCCGTAATCAAGATTACGTATGTACCTGTGACGTCATTCATATTACGTTATATCCCATTTTCTACTATTTAGAAGGATAAACTAAAGTAGCTAAGACAAATCAAGTATGAAAATCGAATTGTACTAAGAATAATCTATCATTCTAATGCGGACGTTTCAGCACGTCGCTACTGGCCTCCCGGCGCGCGGGCCGAAAATGTAGCCCGTGCCAGGACGTCACCCGGGTCCGGGGCTTTTTTCGACCACGTGTCAGCACGTCAACCGGCGCGAATGGGTTAATATAGCTTATAGAATTTATGATTTAACAGAAACTGAGGACCTAGTTTATTTTTCATGATCTAGGAGCATTTCAGTTTCAGAAAAATTTATGTGAGACTAGTAATATCTGATAATTCACCCTTAATCAAGGAAAGTAGTAAAGAATCTTGAAGCTTCACACATGTTTTAATCAACAGCTGTTTAAGCCTAATCAATCTCAGGCTCAACCAATCAGTTTCCAGTTGCAATTTTTTTAGAGAGAGAAACTATACAAATTTATGGGGTCTGATACTGAAGGTTTCATATTTACTCTGTAACATTGAAATATACATGTTGGCCAATATAGGGTTAATTAATAACCCCAGACATTTTTGTGTCTTAACCCAATAACACCAAGGCAGTTTTGGCTCCGCCCGTTTTTAACACTGGATATTTCAGTGTGTGCACAATCACCCAGCTTGCCAGCCATACAAAAAGCCATGACATGATATAGTGTCCTTGGCAGCAAGTGCTGCCACCACATGACATGATATTACATTATCCATTGTTAACAGATTAAGTTTTATATTTGTGTTATGATTAGCATTACTATACTATATAAAATGAGGAAGAAATTAACCATTGCATACGGGTGTCATGACATACATGACACAGGAGCTTTAGCCTGCCGACAGGCATTACATGATATTCAGGGATTTTATATCATTATTTATTTGTGCTGTGTGTAAACAATTGCAGTCATAATTGTTATAATTGCCATAATAATAAGCAAAATGAGTTTCACCTAACATCCAAAACCTAGATGGCACCACTTTCTTCTAGCACCAGCAGGAGAGGGAGCCTTCAATGGCACCCATCCATGGTCTCTAGCACGCACTATCTTCATAGAGTGATAGCACACTGCAAGTTGCCGACCTCTTGCTCTAAAGTACTGCCAATGAAGAGGAAGGTGACTCAAACTATGCCCTCTGTTTACAATGTGCCCCTGTGCCAGTAGGGGATGACTTTTCCTGTGGCAATCACAGTCATAAGTACAGGTTTCTTTCCTCTTCTGTACCTCTTCATGTTATCTTTGTTGTGGGTGGTTATGTTTTGTATTTGATCATGACACTACAGGAATACTAAAAAATAAAGTTGCTTTTTGTCCTCTCATAAAACAGCAATACTTCTGTCTCACAGAGTATAAAGAAATCAATGAGCTGATGTGGACCCTATACTATAATCCTAGTTAACTGCAGCATTGATAGAGCCTGTGATATGACACATATAAGTCTCTTTACAAGAAAACGCACACAAATTAAAACATAAAATTGGCTCTAGTTCCACAATAAATGACTGAAAGAGTGGGAAAAGTCAAGGTATGTTGCATGAAGCTGCCTCGCTCTGAAATATCCCCCGTCCGCAATGGGTTAATTTTGAATGCAGCTCTTTCTAAAACACAATTTTGGGAGTTCACATTAGAGACTCCCACAGCTTAACCTCAGGATTATGCAACTTCAAACTGCATTGTGGGATCCTTTTTCAATTACCTTCCATTACTTTTCACCCTGCTAGGAATAGACTGACTTGACTGCTAATTTCATTATATTGTTACATTGTCCTTCTTCTGCTTAGTTGGTACCTAGATTCTTATATGTGATCTTATGTATTTTACCATCTTCTGTTGTTTTTATTAGCCTTCTTAGCAGCAAGAACTCTTTTCTTATTTAATTATTTTATGGTCTAGACTTTATAGAAAAGAATTCATAATTGAAATATGTGCTTATTATAAAGCTTATAGATTTGTGTGAGGAGAATAATAGGATTTGGTTCCTTTTTTTTTTTTTTTTTTTCTTCTTCTTCTTCTTTATTATTATTATTATTATTATTATTATTATTATTATTATTATTATTATTATTATTATTATGAACATATCGTATCTTATCTTCAACTGAAGAATTTTCCTTATTTGTCATGTAGATAGTAATATGTAAAAAAAAAAATAGAATTAAAGATAAAAATAGAAATCTCATTTACACATTGTCTTCACCTGGCTGCAATGCTTGGTGTATCTCAAAGCAGGACAGCTTTACAAAGACGTCTTTCTAGTCCTTCTACAATCCCAGTAGACCTTAGAGTATAGACATTTGCTTCCAATATTGTTAATGGAAAATTGGCTTATGGGTGCCACTACATGGTGTGTCAGAAGACAGCACTGACTCCAGTGCTGCCATTAGGCATGAACCGCAGGTGCTTGCAAGAAAGCTCAGCTGCAGTGCATTTGAACCCATCAATAGGCAAAAACATTCAACAAAAATAATATCATGGATGATTTATATGAATTGTGCACATGATCTCATTAACCCACTCACGCCGGATGACGTGCTGACACGTTTCGTGGTTTTCGCGTCAGACGCCGCCGACGAGATATCTGGCCAAGGCCGGCGCTCGGGGTGAGCGAGCGGGCAGCCCAGGCTCGCGGCCCGTGCACCCGAGAATCTCGAAGCGTTCGGATGATGCGTTCGAAAACCTCGGTATAGCGACCGTGCAAAGCCAAAATGGCCCCGGCGTGAATGGGTTAATCACTTTGCTGCATAAAAGTTCAACTTTCTCTCATTTTTTATTATTCTACATATTCGGGTATTTATAAGAATTATTACTAATATAACAAAGATCCAGAATCCACTTGGCTAAAAGCATAAAGTAATTATTGGGTGAGAGGAATTTACTTACAACCCACACTACATATTGCATGTACACATGTTACCAGTGTGCATAATATACATGTATCCTGGCATTAGAGCCCAATTTTGGAGCGCTCATTAGTAGGTTGATTTTAATAATCATAGATGTAATGGTTGATTTATGCAATATTAAAGCCAGCTGCAGTTAGCAGAAAAGCAAATAGAAGTGGTTTGGCATTATCTTGCTTATTAGCCAAAGATATAAATTTACAATGTTAATGATACAGTTGATTGCTCCTACCGGCAGCATTTCATTATCAATATATTGATTTCATTTGATTTTTTTTTCTCCTATTTCTTTTTCATCTTCTTTTGCTTCTACTCTTTCTTCATTATCAATCCAAAACTTGGGTAGGGGCATCATAGGTAGGATCTTGTAGTGATCCTACAATATGACCTTGATAAAGAATTGCCATAAATTGCATAGATGAGAAAGTTTCTATATACAATAAGATACTAAAGCTTTGATGAAGGAACAATGTTTAAAAAATAGTATAAACAATATGAATACATACCAAATCAAAATATAGTGTGTAAATTCAAGAATATATGTATAGTTTTTACATGCCATTAAAAATCTCAGCATTCTGACGTCCATTATGTGAAAAATAGGATTCATGCATCAGCAAATAACGATAGAATAATAGAATAATTTTGTGAAATATTTATGTATGTATGTGCACGCATGCATTTGCGTGTGTGCGTACGTATGTGCGTGTGCATATGCGTGTGTGTGTGTGTGTGTGTGTGTGTGTGTGCGTGTGTGCGTGTGTGTGTGTGTGTGTGTACATATAGTACTGATACATTATATATAACATGAAACCATGAATTTTTTCATATATTGAAGGGCAGTGTGGCATCACACCCGGGAGAGATCTCAGGCTTAGTCACTGCACGCGCTTGTTACCTTGCCAGTGGGAGCGGCATTACACAAATATAAGCCCTGGCATGAATGGGCTAAGTAACTTGCATGAATTTGATCAAAGATAGTTCTTTCTTTACAACACCATATTCATCTATCACAGGAATGTGCGTGTGCCATCAAGACAGATGTACGAATACCTCTTGGTGCGAGTCTATGGGGGTTTCCGTCTCCTCCTGTGCATAGAGGGGTACTGTCGTGAAGCTGCTGGCTACCTCGTGATGAAGATGAGGACTGGTTATTGTTTCAGTACTGCTTCTGCCTTTATAGCTAATGTGGCCAGAATAAGGCAAGTTGGAATCTGGTTGATTCAGTGTAATATTTGAAGGGTTAATGTGGGTAAGGACTGGGCAGTTAAGAATTTTAGAGTCTTGTTCAATAGTTTATTGCTGTCATGGCTGTTTTAGAAGATGACTTCTACCTCCAATTTTTTAATGGGCAAGATGCAAAACTTATGATAAAGGAATGTAGTACGTTCATTATTATTTGCTTCTTATTAACTTTCTTTTCTTCTCTGTTCATATTTTAGAGCTCTTGCACTGGATTTAGCTGGACAGTTGGCAGAAGTCTATGATGCAATTTATCCTTTGTTGGACAACCTTAAAGGGAACACGGCTTCCTCTCTTTTTGAGAAAAAGAATCATCCCCCAAGCCTTACAAGTGAACTGACAAACTATTGCAAATCCATAAAAAAGACAGATGTCGACATCACAAGGTAAAGTGTTTTACTTTAGTCTTGAAAGTATGGATGTCTTATTAAACAAATGTTTAATTTGGGGGGTTCCTTGAATAATTGAGTATTTCACATTTATTGTTTATTGTTTCATGATGTGGAAATGACCATCTTCTTTTTCTTTCTTTCTTCTTTCTTTTCTCTTCTTAAATTTTTCTTTAGGCTTCATTGTCTTATAAAATGCTTTATACAATTTAGATATTTATTTTTATTTAGAAAAAAAAAATCCTTTGTACTTGATGTATATCCCTTTCTTTATAACCTCCTCTGATTGATGTTTATCTTTTACCCTGATTTTTTTGCAAACTTCTTAATTTTTTTGATATTTGTCTTACAGAGGACAATACCAGTTCATTTTTGTGGTTCCATTTCTTTACAATAACCATATTATTATCAATAGGTAAAGCTGGTTATGACTTTATGCATTTTGCAATATTTTTTCCAAAAATTCAGTATATTTTTCTGTTATGAATGGAAATACTTTCACAGTATAAATTTACAATCTACCAGACTAAAACCATTGTCTAATTCTCTGTGCAGTTTCACAAGTTGGATAAGTAAAAGCTCTCAACACTAGTAATGCTTTTGCAGACTTACCATAATACCTTTTTTTCTTTTTAAGTACAATATTCAAATATAATTATGATTCCCCCATACAATGAGAATCAAATTCCTTCACTGATTTCAGAATTTGAAAAATTAGATGCAAACTTACCCATGTTAGAAAACAAAAATTCCAGTCTAGACCATGGAGAGTTGCTAAACAGAAGTACCATTGCAGAATGTAATTACCCTACATGTACAAAATTATTTTTACAGAAAAAACAAACCCGACTTACTAGCCTTCCTGCACATCCTCAAAGATGACGAAGCAGAGGAAAGCACCTTCCTTGAGGCATTCGAATTTGCTGAAACAAAAACTTCAGAAGGCAGAAGTGAAGAGCAGCAGGAAATACAGTGCACCAAAGTAAGGGAGAGATCACACAAGGACGAAAACTACAACGAGACAATGAAGCTACTAGACGACATCGGCCAAGAGGAAGGTGACTCGCATTCATCTGGGGAAGAAGAAGATAAAGGGTTTCGTGCTAATGACCATCCTTCAAGCTTCACAAGTAAACTGAAAAACTATTGCAAATCCAAGGACAAAGATTACCATGAAGCTTTGAAGTTACTGAATGACATCTGTCAAGAAGAGGATGACGTGACTTCATCCAAGCAAGAAGATTTAGGGGTCCATGCTAAGGAGGGAGATAAGGAAGAACTTGGGGTCTGCATGAATGAGGAGGAAGACATAGGAATGTGTGTGAAGCAGGGGAAAAAGAGGAAAAGAGAGAATGTGAAGAAATCCATGAAGAAATTAAATAAATGTGGAGGAGGAAATTTTAACCAGCCCTCCGATAGTGCAAATGTGGGAAAGAATGCATTTTCAAATAAAAGGAAACGAACTGGGGATGAGTCAGGAAAGAATAAAAAGACAAAGAGTCACGACAAGCAGAGCAACGGTAGTGCCACTCACTCCAAATTTAAAAAGGGTAAAAAAAGTAAGTTTAAGAAAGGAGGACAATAGTAAAGTGATGTGTAATAGGAATACCAGTGGCAGGATTTATATATTTATTTATATAAAAATTACATTAGATGAATTGTACTTTAAGCTTTTGACAATTTTATAGGAAGTGAAGAGTTCTAATAAATAATTAAACCCTACAAAACTGCTATTTTTGTTTCATTATATGCTCATAGCAATGGCATGGATTCTTCAAAAAAATGCTTTTCATAAATGATCCAAAGCTATGATTGCATAGCTATGAAAATATTTAATTAGTGATGAAAGGCATGCAAGAAAGATTTTAATATTTCCACCAAGTCTCCTTTAGTCACCGTACAATTCCAGGGTTTTGCTTGCAATGTTTATAAAGATTTATCTGGCTTGTTTATCTGACCACTCCTATGGTTAATCGGGTTCAAGATGTCTGAAGGTCAAGATTTTTTATTGATATTTTATCTTATGTGAATAAAGTTATACTGACAGTAATTTATTTTCAGTATTCTGTTATCACCCATTCTTTATAAATGTAAAGGTTAGCAACTTTTTCTCACTGAGTATAGCTCTCTTTGTATAAAGCTTTGATATCTCTAATTTCTAGTTGGTGTCCAGCTCTAATGCATCTAAACCTATCTCAGTCTCCTAATCTCTCAATTATTACTTCTGAAGTTCTCCAGCAGTACCCCTCTTTTGAAAGATCACTTTCATCCATTTTCATTTAATTTTGTATATTCAAATTTATATTAGGAATTCTATTTTTCCAGCTGATTCTGTAATGTGTGTCTGAAACATCAAACATTCATTGCATTGACTATATCCATCAACTTACAGATTGTCTAAAAATCTGGATATTATTACTTACACATTGGTGTTATCACAAAAGCATTCATTCATTTTCTTCATTTGAAACGTTTTTCCTGCTAATGCCCATAGTATGAAAATTCTATCCCTTGGTTTTATAATATTTCTAACTTAATTCTCTTTCAGGCATTGGGTGTAATATTTTATCCATGAGGGATCAAGCTTGTTGTCAGAAAGTCTTTACAATCTAATGCTTTCTTGTTATTTGGAATCAGTATGAATTCAATATAACAAAAGTCTTCTGCCCATGAACTTACCATAAATTTTGTGTATAAGTTTAGAAAGCACTAATATAAAATCAAGTTCTGAAGATTTTCTAATGTCATCAGATGTTGTTATTTTTCAAATAAATGTTCAGTAACATGGTAAAAATAAATTGGCTCAGTAGGGTTGTGTTGTTTGTTGCTTGTTTGTTTGTTTGTCTTTTAAGTGTGTACTTGTTCATGTTTTGGGTGGAGGGATGTTTTGATGTGTATTCTTTGCTTTTCTTCATGTGTTGTTTTTTAACACTTTTTTTCACGCTATAATAGTCAACACCAAGGTCACACATTCTTACTTGTTCAAAATACTAAATTCCATGAAAGCCTAATTTTAGGAGATTAACAATCAAGAAACTTCTTAAGGATAGACTACCTGTAATTGCATTTTATATAGCGATCATCATTAACACCTCTCTGGTTACTGGTGTTTTTCCGTCGCTTTGGAAACATGGAATTGTTACACCAATTTTCAAGTCTAGGGATATAGACGACATGAATAATTACCGCCCTATCACAATACTCCCAGTACTATCTAAGGTTCTTGAAAAAACAGTAGCAAATCAATTGATGAATTTCCTGGAGACCAATAACTTATTATCTAAAACTCAACATGGCTTTAGAAATAAGTTATCCACTGAAACAGCGATGTTGCAGATTACTGACCAAATTTATAATAACATGGACAACAATAAGGTAAATTTGCTCACTTTGTGCGATCTTTCTAAAGCTTTCGACAGTGTCAACCACAAAATTCTTCATAACAAATTAAGAAACCATAAAATCGATACCCATTGGTTTGAGAGCTATCTAAATACAAGAACCCAATCGGTAAAAATTAAAGAGCATATATCATCACAACAACCAGTCTATTTCGGTGTTCCACAAGGATCTATATTAGGCCCAATCTTATTCACAATTTTCATTAATGATTTATCAACCATAGTCCATAACTGCCATTTGATACAATACGCCAATGATTCTCAATTTCTCCATAGTGACTCGGTGAACAATTTAGATGCATTGATAACAAACACTCAAGACACTCTTGTTCAAGCAAAACGATATTTTGACATCAATGGCCTTAAAATAAATCCACAAAAAACGCAATGTATCTTCATAGGTAGTCGACAAAATTTAGCTAAAATTCCCATAGACACAACCATAGATTTCGAGGGCTGCCAAATTAAACCAAGCACTTCAGTAAAAAATAGGAGTACACTTTGACAGATATATGACGTTTGAATCCCATGTTGATAACATACATAGGAAGGTAATGGGAACTTTAATATATCTTAATCATATAAAAAATCAAATCCCTACAGAAACAAGAATCACTGTTGTACAAACACTAGCTCTGAGCATCATTAATTATTGCTTAAATGTTTGGGGATCTACTAACAAAACCCTAATGCAGAAAGCACAATTTTATGGGAATTATCCACAATGGATCCTGCCCTTACAAACTGTAGGGAACACATCAGGTGTTCGAACATGACAAGTAAATTCTCTTTATGTCAAGAGATCTTACACAGAAATAGGGACACGACAAATGCTAATACCTGGACCCCTGACCTGGAACTTACTACCTCATAATGTTAAAGACATCACTAACCTCAATAAATTCAAAACAAAATTAAAAGAATATTTTCTAAATTGTCAGTTGTGACATCGTATCAAACAGATGTATTGTATACTAATTATTTTTGCAACAAATTATATGTGTATTAAGAATAACCATTGTAATTTATTGCATAAAGTTTTTGAATTTGAATCTCTCTCTCTCTCTCTCTCTCTCTCTCTCTCTCTCTCTCTCTCTCTCTCTCTCTCTCTCTCTCTCTCTCTCTCTCTCTCTCTCTCTTCTCCTCTCTCTCCTTCTCCCTCTCTCCTCTCTCTCTCCCTCTCTCTCCCTCTCCTCTCCCTCTCTCTCTCTCTCCCTATCTCTCTCCCTCTCTCCTCTCTCCCTCCCCTCTCTCCCTCCCCCCCCTCTCCTCCCTCCCTCTCTCTCTCTCCCCCCTTTCTCTCTCTCTCTCTCTCTCCCCCTCCCTCCCCCTCTCTCTCTCTCCCCCCCTCCTTCTCTCTCTCCCCCCCCTCATTCTCTCTCTCCCCCCCTCATTTTCTCTCTCCCCCCCTCATTCTCTCTCCCCCCTCATTCTCTCTCCCCCCTCATTCTCTCTCTCTCTCCCCTCATTCTCTCTCTCCCCCCCTCATTCTCTCTCTCTCCCCCCCTCATTCTCTCTCTCCCCCTCATTCTCTCTCTCCCCCCTCATTTTCTCTCTCCCTCCCTCCCCTCATTCTCTCTCTGCCATTCATTTTATCTCCCCCCCCCCTTCCCTCTCTCTCCTCTCTCTCTCTCTCTCTCTCTCTCTCTCTCTCTCTCTCTCTCTCTCTCTCTCTCTCTCTCTCTCTCTCTCTCTCCCCCCCTCATTCTCTCTCCCCACCCTCATTCTATCACCCCACCCTCATTATCTCTCTCTCTCCCCCTCATTCTCTCTCCCCCTCATTCTCTCTCTCTCCCCCCTCATTCTCTCTCTCTCTCTCCCCCTCATTCTCTCTCTCACCCTCATTCTCTCTCTCCCCACCCTCATTCTCTCTCTCTCACCCCTCATTCTCTCTCTCTCTCTCTCCCCCCTCATTCTCTCTCTCTCCCCACCCTCATTCTCTCTCTCCCCCTTATTCTCTCTCTCTCTCCCCTCATTCTCTCTCTCTCCTCTCATTCTCTCTCCCTCTCCCCCCCTCATTCTCTCTCTTACCACCCTCATTCTCTCTCCCCCCCTCTCATTCTCTCTCTCTCCCCTCATTCTCTCTCCCCCCCTCATTCTCTCTCTCCCCACCCTCATTCTCTCACCCCATCCTCATTCTCTCTCTCTCCCCCCTCATTCTCTCTCTCCCCCCTCATTCTCTCTCTCTTTCCCCTCATTCTCTCTCTCTTCCCCTTCATTCTCTCTCTCGCCCCTCATTCTCTCTCTCCCTCCCTTCATTCTCTCTCTCTCCCCCCTCATTCTCTCTCGCCCCTCATTCTCTCTCTCCCTCCTTTCATTCTCTCTCTCCCCCCCTCATTCTCTCTCTCCCCCCTCATTCTCGCTCTTTCCCCTCATTCTCTCTCTCTCTCCCTCCCCCCTCATTCTCTCTCTCTCTCCCTTCATTCTCTCTCTCCCCCTCATTCTCTCTTTCTTTCTTTTCTCTGTCTCTCTAAATCTAAAATCCCTCCGATAAATGTTGTTTGTCAGGCATCTGGTTAAGTATATTAAGTATCATCCAATGTTGTTCCTTATTTTCTGAACATTTTCGGATATTGTCGTGACTTTGTTTTTTACATTTCATCTTCTGTTTGATTGAGATTTTTATGGTTATTTATTGGTTTGTCTACCTTTTTCAGAAGTATTCTAATTGCATCATATTTTAAAATATTCATATAAACTTCTTAGCCATCTGAGTTTGTACATTTCACATTTTAATTACCGTTTGAACCAGACTGTGCAATGTGTAATCTGCAGTCCACATCTTTTATACAATTTTCAGTTAATAAGAATGAAATTTAACTGGATTTTAGCTACTCCCTTGGGTATATTTTAGCCAACATTTTGAGCCACTTTCCATTCAATGTACTTGTTACCAAAATTTGTGCTCCTTACCCATTGTCATTCCTATCACCATAGTATATATCCCTATAATCTTGTTGCCTTTTAAATGTTTCAACTCTACATTAATGTCACCCATAACTAACAATTGATCATTAATCATATGTCATATGTTCCTAAGTAAATGTTCAGTCCCCATAAATGCAATATTATCCCTTTGGAGATAATGCTTTTATAAGCCTTTAGTCATGAACTTTTTTCAGTAGGTTCACCCTCCCCTCCTTTTTTTACTTTTTCAGAATAAAATCACCACAACCTATAGATTTTCTTCATTTTTATTGTTTGTACATTAAAACTTTTTAAGATTAAGTTTTAGGGGTTCCTCAAAAGAGTCTTCTTTATGGGATAAAAACAAAATTTAATAAAAACTGAACAGTAAGCAGTTAGCTTATGGTGTGTATAAATTTAGCTGGTGCTTGCAAAGGAATATATGTTTTTTTATTTTTTTTTATTTCCTGGGTGCCTGGTAAAGGCTGTCTTTGGGCAACTGAGATGGTCAGAATGCCCTTGCCATAAGTTAAGAGAAATCACTAGACAATGACCACAAAACTCTCAACCACCTACTGGTAATACTGGCTACTGCCATTCACGTTTGGCCATCCATGGACTTGGCTCTCATGGCATCAGTTGAGAAGCCAAAGATCTACATACCACTATCATGATTACAGCATAAACTAACTTTAAAGTTTGAAAAAAAAATTATAGTCAAAAGTGTATTTAATGCAGAGAAAATTGGTGTGGCAAAAGTAAAAATTTATCTTCTAGTGCAGCCTTAACATGATTATAGATTTGAAGGATTGTAATCTGGGTTTCATTTCAGTTTCGTTTGCATTAATGAAGTGTAAATAATAATGCAATATTTTCGTTACTCTCCACTAAAATAAAGCCTGTACTTTTTGTTGATAATTCTCTGCCTCAGTAAATGACTATATATTAATAGCTCTTTATATAGATAATTCATGATATTCTGAGAATATTAGCTTTATATAGTCCAACTCCTGAATTACATTTACAAGTTTTCTATGGGAAATTAGGCTTCTGATGTTCCATGTAGTAACACTAGTAGTTGCTGAATGACTGCAGCTCTGCCGTTGTCCCATAGACACTACACTAGGCTGGACTGTTAGCATGGTTAGTTTGAACACCTGTTTTGCCGAGATGTAAAGCTCTGTTTTGCGTACTTGACATGGAGTTCAATAGAGGCTATAATGTCTCGTGTATACTTGGCCAAAGGGTAAACCTAGTCTCTTTTCTCTCTCTGTCCTAACCACTGTATAACATGTATTTTCATCTTTCAATGGAAAGGAACAACACAAATATAGGAAAATTAAAGCACTCTGTACCAAAAAACCATTATTTTATTATGAACAAGTTCACACTCCTATCGTTAGCCAAAAATACAGACACTTACAAAGGCTGTGTGTGGCCTGGCAAGCTCCACGACGGCTTTACAAGAATTATGCCACAGCAACGCCACCAGGAGCCCCACGCAACGACACATGGGCCAACTAGCGCAACAACGACACTCGGGCCGCCAATGCAACAATGACATAAGAGCTGGCCACTACACGCTCCTGCGGCCGCACTTGAGGACTTGACCAGGAAACTGTCTTGAAAAGGGGGTGTGGGATGTTGCGGGAAAGCATGCGATATGATCTATTGGTATTGGCCGCTTGAGTTTGAATCTCAGCTGGATTTCCTTTCCCTGCTTTCCAAACTCAGGAAATGGACCCCACCTGCACCCAATACTTGAGGCCATCACAATCAGCGATCTCATCACAACAAAATAATAAAATATGTAATTAGCAAGGGAGAAATATGAAATTCAAGTAGATGAATATAAAAGACTTTGCAACATAACTACTCGTATGGATGGTTGAATAATACATGGATAAAATGCAAGACAGACCTTTAATGAATTAAATGTAGGCACCATAGCCAGTTAAGAATAATAACGAGAATCGGGTAAAGCTATTCCCTTGCTTTTGTCTGTGTGACTGAGGTCCTGAAATCCCATGTTCCCACAGACAACTGAAAGAGAATGTCCTTCCCATGGCCACATCTATAATGCAGAACAATGAAAATTGAATAATAATAAAATGAAGAACCTTGGCAAAAAAAAAAAAAAAAAAGAAAAAAAAAATACTATGGCTCTTGGAACTGTGATCTCGTCTCGGACCCGTATATTATGGGAAAACAGGATCTAAGCCCAGACCTCACTTCTGAGAGAGTCAACTTCAAGCAAGCATTCAGTCCAAGCCACTTCCGACTGAAGCCCAACGTAATATAAAGACTTGGTTTCTTGATAAAATAAGATTGATGCCAAGGCTGCTGCTTCACATACTTTGAGATAAAATTAGGTTATAAATTGAAGCCCTGTCTTTTTCTTTCTTTAAAATGTTCAAGTACATAACTGGTCAGAAGTGAAGAGCAACAAATCCATTACACAAGACATTGGATCTTAAAATACACATTGAGAAGAAAATATCAGGGCCATGTTATAATCTCAAAGACATTTGCAAATTCAAAACATGTATCTAAGTCTGTATCCTGTTTGAGTGAATTTTACATGGAACTAAACACAAAAAACTAGGATCATTATGTACATAACCAAATACATTTTAAGGTGAGACACAACAGGCTGTCCGAATGACTAAAAGGGTCTGGTTACATTCTAGGGTAGGGCGCATGTAGCACCTCGTCTCTTCTACTAGGATTAATGCTGAAGTGTGACATCAAAGCCTGATTACACACAATTTTAGTCCTGATATGCAGGGGAACCTATCCATATGATACAATGCAAGCACTTCTTGAACACATGAGTGACTGAAACACCTACACAGCAAGTTTATTTCCCTGGCAAGCCATTTTTTTTTTTTTTTCTACTTTATAAACGTAACTATCAATTTTTTCAAAATACCAATTGTTTGATGTCCCAATTATAGCAATATCCTATTCTAGGTGCCCCAAAATCAATGGGTTGCAACTTTCTCACCCATATGCACAATTACCAACATTCAAAAGTTTTATCTTAAAAATTTGTTCCCATCTTCATCGCATGTGATCACCATGGATGACCAAGAGAAAGATTTAGTAAGAGGAAGTACTCAGTTCCTGGTGTGGCAGACCTTTGGTAAAAACCAAAGGAATTTCACCATTGAATGCTCTGGTCTGCTTTTTCAGTTTTTCCCATATTCTGGAACTGTACACTTCTTCTCAACTAAGCCTTTGGACGCCAGAGCCAGCCAGCCTTTAATAAAATAACAAAGCACGTCTGAAATGCAGAGTGCCACATGCCACTATCTCCAGCTTTGTGCATCAGTCTGACATGAAGATGCTTCTCCCTGGCCCTGGCAGACAAATAAAACAATCAGACCTTGTTAGTTCAATCTTATTTTCTTCCTTGCCTCTAATACACAATAATGCCTCATTGTAAAATTTACCAATGGTGGCTGACTAAGCCTTAATTTCTTTTTCATCAGTTGTCAAAAGATTTAGTTCAGAAGAAACAAGGTTTGACTGTTAATGTTTGAAAGCAATACAACATTCAGACTTTGACAATTGGCAGAACTTCCTTGCACTCCTTGGAAGGGGAGGGAGGGAAGGGTAGTTGGGGAAAGGAGAGAAGGGGGGGAGGGGGGAGGAGGAGAGAGAGTGTGTGTGTGTGTATGTGGTGGGGGGGAGAAGTGGGGAGGAAATGGGATGTTTGTGGCTAGCAAAGTATGGCATAGGTTCACAGCCATGCAGGGTTTTATTTTTACCCCAACTCACAAAGCTGTGCCTAGACAAGTCAAATCTGGGATAATTATATCAACCATTTCTTCTAATAAAAATTCATTCCTGCAGCAGAATCTTTAGCTTTGTTTTTCATTCTTCCCTTAATGCTTAGTAAGATAAAAAATGTACATCTGTTAGTTTTCAATATGATCATGGAACATAAAAAGTCTATTTTTCTTGTTTAAATTCAGTATATAAAATCTCTTACACTAAATTACAAACTAAAGTTACTTTTAACCTAGTGCATAGCAACTCGCTGTCCAAAAGAGCCAGTTGATACGTTCTCATTCAAACACTTTGCTGGTCGTACCTTTGGGGTCTGTATCTATTTGGAATTTTGTTTCACTATGCTTTCCTTCCTCATTTTGTGCTGAAACTGTTCTTCATGCAATAGAAATTAAAGCTATTTATTGCAAAATATCTCACAAATGCGATATAAAATAAGTTACATCAATATATCTATGGATGGACCCAGTTGACTTGACTGACAACACAGAAGATAAAAAAGACTGAAAAGGCCGAAGGGCAAATCTTAGCTGATGGATATGAAGAAAGAAGCAGTTTTTGTGTTTAATAAAAAGGGAAAAAAATTGTAATAAAGATCAAGAATAGGGAACTTTTGAGAATCATAAACACCTAATTACCGTAACTGAAATCAATGGCCTACTTGTTTGACTGGTTTGACTGCAGAGATGATTTCAATTTAGCAATGCTGCTCCGAAAAACCATAGTCTACTAGACAAAACAGCACCAGAGTTCGAAAGCTGCCAAATGCTTCCGCAAGAACATTAAAACACTTGTAGTCATTCATACCTGTCAATCACACAAAAGAGGAACATCTTGGAACAAAACTCTCGTTCACATCTGTAACCAACAGTCTCAGCTGCTAGGATGCTTTAAATGAAGGTTGAGGCAGGATAGTGGTGTAACTGTTCACATTAAGGGTTAAATTGAAATATTCTTGCATGCTTTCACCGTCCTTAGTCCATTCGACAGTTAGTGCTATGGTGCCTGGCCACCTTTCTGTTCAAAAGACTGACCACAAAATGATGGAAATGTTTCCATTTACCAGGTAAAAAAGTGCCTCAATTAAGTTCCAAATTTTGATGTAAAATTCTTTTATTATTATCATTATCATTATTATTAAACTTATCTAATATGGCATACTACAGCTGATTGACAAGTATTTGTACAGAAAATAAATGTGGGTTAAAAAAATTATACACATGCCAGTTATTCATATGCAAATAAATTTTAAGTCCATTTGGCAATTGAAAACCATGTGTTACCAGTCAGTCCATTAAGTCCTTCTAAAGCCGGTTATATAGGAAGGCTTGCCTGCAGTGCATAGATAATCTTTTCATCCTTTCTAATTTTTTTTTTTTAATCTGCCCAGACCACTTCCTTTACCAATAACTGATTTTCCCTTTTTCTGTGTGTGTGTGACAGAGTATTTTAATGTTGAAAATGGATTTCAATTATGCAAGGATATATAACTGGTAGCACTACAACTGCTGCAGTGGGAATGGGAAATGATCGTGGCATGATATGTGCTAACTGCCATGCTTGTCAAGGCACATCAGTTTGACCGTAAACAGCCTGGTCTGGTTAGCAATGCCATGACCCTTTTCTTTTCTTTTTTTTTCATCTTCAAGTGTTTTCCCCCCAATACTATGTTGTTTAAAATCTGTTGTATCACGCTACTCGAAAAGAAACAAGTAAAAAAGAAACAGCTCAAATCATGACTGTCATAAATATGGTATTTGTTTTACATACTACAGAAAAACTTAACCAATTATGGAGACTCTTCAAGAAAATTGTGCTGCTAACTTATGATATCCACAGGCAGGGCTTAAATTCTTTTTGACGGAACGACAGGACTTGTTCATCACCAGCATCGGCATCACATTCCTCAAAACCAACCTATGGCCTCATATGCAAGCAGCAACGTTATCCACACATCGTCACAGTAACAGTGCCAAAAGCCTTTTTCTATATCAACTACACATCATAAGTAGGCAATTTAATAATCAGTGCACTGTGGTTCATGACGAGAAAACAATGAGAAAAGAAAGTGAGAATAAAAAAAATAATAATAATGAAATAACAAAAAGGAAGGCCAAGTAGTTGTTGCCATCTGGAATACGTGACTAAAAAAACATCTATCATGAATATAATACCAGTCTTAAGGTTCATAATTTGATTTTTTTTTTCTTTTTTCTTTTTAAATTCATGTCTTCAGGAAAAAAAATCCAGCCTCCATTGATAATATACATAGGCTCCAACTTCCGTCAATTCTATAAATTTTGCTTTGCATGACGAAGCTGCATAGTACTCTAAATACTTTGCACCTTCCTGTCACTAAATATCAAGATGACATAAGCCTTTGGATACAATAATATCAATTAACATGGGAACTGACAAGAAAGGGGAGATTTGGTAATTGAGGCTATCATCAACATTATTCTTTTTTCTCTCCTTACATTTCTCTTTACTGCACACAGCACGCACCAGTCTTGTGGCCATTCTTTAGCCTAAGTCGAGACTTGGGACGGTACTTCTCCAGATAGGCCAGTTGCTTGGCATTGATGGCTCCTCGCCTCTTTCTGCAAGATCATAGAAAGTGTAAGTAGCTTGAAAAGAAAAGCCTAAAAGACAGTCTGT
>NW_028234416.1:20174890-20184890 GCF_977035675.1 Penaeus japonicus | reverse complement strand
GAGCACAGAGGGGAGGAGACGAGCACAGAGGGGAGGAGACGAGCACAGAGGGGAGGAGACGAGCACAGAGGGGAGGAGGCGAGCACAGAGGGGAGGAGACGAGCACAGAGGGGAGGAGACGAGCACAGAGGGGAGGAGACGAGCACAGAGGGGAGGAGACGAGCACAGAGGGGAGGAGACGAGCACAGAGGGGAGGAGACGAGCACAGAGGGGAGGAGACGAGCACAGAGGGGAGGAGACGAGCACAGAGGGGAGGAGACGAGCACAGAGGGGAGGAGACGAGCACAGAGGGAAAGAGACAAGCATAAAGGGAAAGAGACAAGCATAAAGGGAAAGAGACAAGCATAAAGGGAAAGAGACAAGCATAAAGGGGAGGAGACTAGCATAAAGGGAAGGAGACAAGCATAAAGGAAAGGAGACAAGCATAAAGGGAAGGAGACAAGCATAAAGGAAAGGAGACAAGTGTAAAGGGGAAAAGATGAGCACAAAGGGGAGGAGACAATGCAAAGAAGAGGAGATGAGCACATAGGGAAGGGGACAAGTGTAAATGGGAAGAGATGAGCCCAAAGGGGAGAAGACAATGCAAAGAGGAGGTGAAGTGCACATAGGGGGGAAATAAGTGCAAAGGGAAGGAGACAAGCACATAGGGGAGGAGATGAGCACAAAGGAGAGGAGAGAATACTGAGAGCATACTAAGAGGAGACCAGCACATAGGAGGGGAAATTAGTGCAAAGGGTAGACGAGCACAGAAGGGAGAAGAAGAGCACAAAGAGGTGTAGAACAACACAGAGGAGAAGAGCACAAATGGGAGGGAGAACAGCATAAAGGGGAGGGAGAACCACACAAAGGGGAAGGAGAACAGCACAAATGGGGGGGGGGCAGCATAAAGGGGGGGGGAGAACAGCATAAAGGGGGAGGGGGAACAGCACAAAAGGGGAGAAGGAGGGGGGCAATGGGGAGATAACACATGAGAAGCAGATAAAACATAAGATGCTGAGGGAAAAATGAAGGATGAAATTAAAAATTAAAATAAGAAGGGAAACAGAAGAGAACACAAAAGAAACAGCAGAGAGAATTGGAGGAAAAACAATGACAGACAGAGAAATAGATAGAGAGCTGATATGTACTGAATAAACACATTTTCTATGCAAGAAAAAAAGGTAACAATACATACATAAAACACAAACACAAGGCCTGTGCCTTGGTCTGACCAAGTTACAGTCACACACTCACTCATACAATATATGCAGGTGCACATCAAAACACATGCATGCCCACAACCACACATATGCATGCACGCACCCACACATATGCATGCACATACACACACACACACACACACATACACAACCACACAAAGTTATCCATTGTATACACACCGAAATAATCCCTATCCCTATATTGGCCAAAATTAATGGCAAATATTGCTTCATGCAAAAAGGCACATAAACACACACAAATACATCTTTGAATGGCATACAAAATATGTCTCCAAATGATCTGTCAAGTAACCTCAACAAAGCACTAAAATGTCATCGTTTCTAGTCACATTTCCCTGCATGAAAGATGCATTTCACTAAAAGTGATCTTCACAATCACTACATTATAATACCAATATAAACAACACTTCAACCATAAACAATCAATACAGATACATCCAGCAGACTCTCAGACATTAACATGCTAAATAATTCCTAGGGCCCCATCCCATATAGAAAAAAAATATAAGCAAGCGTAGTCCAACCAACAAATGCACCTGACCCATTAGAAAAGCTTTCATAAATAAAAATATCAAAGTGCCCAAGGCCACATCTATCATGCGGAGTTGGAAAAGTGCCAATGCAGCTCAGTGGAAACAGGCTAATACATTTTTCCTGAACACAACTCCAACTCTGTGACACCATGACGACAATCAGTTTCAGGATATATACAATTTAAATGAACTGTTTTGGGAATACTAGTTAGGCTAGTTTACTTGATGCCATGAGAACTTTATAAAAGTTTATGTTCTCTTAAAAACAAATCTTCAAGTGATGAACTTTCATTTTAATTCTGTACCTTAGTCAATAGGTGATCCACAAAATAGTTATTCAAATGTAAATGTTCCAATTTCAGGGGGGGGAAGGTGCCTACATTAGCCAATTGCAATCATACACGCAATACATTTATTTTCCACACAAAATTAATAACTCATTCAGAGAACTGCAATATACAGCATTTAAGAGACACACACAAAATAAAACAGTCTTCCATAGGTTTCCCAAAACACATAAACCCATAAAAGAACAAAGGATAAAAGACAACTTACCTCGATATAGGATTGCATGGTAGCATCTGTGGGTCGGTCTGTGATAAGGAAGCGCATATTCTTGAATTCAATTTCAGAGGGCGCTGGTCGGATGCTCTTGGATCTCATGTTTGCACTGTTAGCACTCATACCGCTTAAAAAAAACAAAAGAGGCAGTAGCAGAGGTATATAGACTCTCCCACGGCTGAGGATTTTTTGAGGAGTTGGAAGTGCTGTTTGCTTGAGCTCACAACAAGGGAAGATGACAATGAATGATAATCTCACGAGGCTGGCCGGAATCTCGCCGGCACTAGGAGACCTCGATAGCGTATGATGAACTTGCACGGGATCTCTTGATAATTACAAATATATATATTTATATATATGAGTGTGTGTGTATATACGTATATATATAAAAAAGGCTGCGATCAGATTTTATACACCGTTCCACAATCACACTTATATACACACACTTAGAACACACTCGCTTTGGCTCTTCACCAATAAAAATTAAAACTGTAAAAAGGTCGAGGAGGATGGGGCTTGTGAAGGAAGGGACTGGCAGGTGGCAGCACTGAGTGACTTTTAGTGAACTTCCTCCACCAGACGTGTGGTAGTAGTGATCCCTTAATTTTGATTTAGCCCGAAGTGCTGGCTGAAGATCAGGACCTCTCCCGCGCAGCTTAGGCCAGAGAGACCATAAAGCAGAAGAGCAGCAGCAGCAGCAGCAGCAGACGACAATGCAGCCACGAAGGACCCGCTATTTTTCACACCTTCACTTTACCCCATCACCAAGTTCAGTCTCCCGCTATTCACGCACTTACACACAGGCAACGCGCACACAAATTGGCATATGAAGTAGACTTTTTCTTTTGCTTATTTGATGTGATATTGTGCCTTGCAGAACTCGCCAGAGCCTTTCAGTAGCTCCATAAGTGTGTAGCCTCGCCCACTGGACAGCTGAAATGGAGAAGATTTTCAGTGAAATGGAAAAGAATGAGAACATTTTCTTTAGTGTTAAATCTATTTTCAGTCTGATCCTCCCTTCAAAGTGTTTCAGTGCTTCAAAGGTTAAATGACTTTCTGTGAAGGAAGACTGCTCATTGCAATCATCACATTAATAATGGTTATAAAAATAAAAATAAACCAGAAGTCTGAGAGAATGATAAATAGAGAAAATGCACAATTGTTTACATCACACATATAACAGCTTCCACTACAAACCAAGAATCAAACTTTGGCAATATTTCTTTTCCATTTGCAAATTAATAAATGAAGGATATTATCAATTGCACTGATATAAGTAATAACATCACAGCTTCAGTTCATATTTAGAATCGCACTTGCACATGACTAAATAATATCTGACATTTCTCTCCTTGGTGTGTCCACTGGCATCTGCCTATGACTAAATATAGCTACACTCAAGACGCACAACCACACTGTATTGGCTACTGTGAGAAATAGATGTCATACCATAAACACTGCATCTGTGCAACATCAAAAACAGGCACAGACCAACACATGAGTGAACACAGAGTTTTCACCATAAATTGAGAGATATTATCTGCTTATGAATCAAAACAATAATGAAAAAATACAAACAGATGAGTCATACCATTAATGAAAAAAAAAAAAAAAAAAAATCAATGTGCTTAGGTCATTCATGGATATGGAATGTAAGGAATGATGTTATCTAGCAAGTTTTATCACGTAGGTTACCCTTATCAGTAAATGAATGCTTTATCAATGCTGGACAAGAGGGGAGAGTGGATTTCTCTCTCATGAATGCTATCATGATCTTTTTCTTTGCCAGACCTTTAACACTTGCCCTTATGTTCTGAGTCCCAGATGTCAGTGTATCCACTGATCACATAATTAACAAAATCCATTTGCCAGGCATTAAAAAAACATCTTTCCTTTGAACTATGTTACAGTGTGCATAAAAGACTGACATAAGACATGTTTTCTATGTGTTCAGAACACAATTACATCAGTCATTTTGCAGGTTTTCTGCCACAAACTGTATTATTTACTGAGCAAGAAAATAAAAATCAAATTTCTAATGTGTACCAAAGTTGCCTTCTCTGACATTTTAAAAATAACCAGACATATATAATTGGGTTTATCTACCAAGAAATATCCCTTTGACTGTCAATGCAGAAATTAAACAAAATCCTCTAGCTAAAGGTATGTTACCCCATGGACTAATTAACATACATATATACTTCTTCAAAACCTATATTTTCACATTAAACCTCTGAGTTGTAATTCTGACATATGGAACTGCTGAGGAAATACAATTTTGCAATGATGAAATATTTGCCCATCATTGGGATTTATATTCCTGCGTTCTTCAAGATCAGCGAAAAAGCCATGCAAAAAAGAACAAAACTGCAAGGTAAAAAACAAATAGATAAAATGTGAAAAAGTGAGGCTTTATACTCAAAAATAATTTCACAATATTTGATGCCGTAAAAAAATATATACATAAACAAATCAAAAGCCATATATAAATAAACCCCTATCTTCATACTGAATAAAAATCATATGGGGTGACAACCCCAGATAGAATCATATCAGTCAAATGACAAGGCCTCCATGCCGTCTGCACCAGCAAAGGCCAACAAACATCAAGAATTTATATTCTGACATGACAGAGCATGGACTAGTTCCCTATTTGACATTAAACTACTTGGGAGGCCTACAAGCTCCACCTTGCCAGACTTTGTGGTGCAGGTTTCCTGGTCTTAAGAATATATGTGGGGGAGGTTTACAGGCCTATTCTGCAATAATTACTTGAATCACTTTAGGTATACCATTTTAATAACGGATTGTTTCATTATTCTTCACTTGCACAGATTAAATTGCATAGCTGTGTGTCATTCTGATTCTTTCATTGTGTTTAGTGTTTAGTATCTCTTCACAATCCTATTCTGGGTAATTTCAAGTATTTTTAGTGAGATATTGTAATGAAGTAAAGCAGCCACACAGAAGTCAGTTTACCTCAGTTAAGATAATTGATAGATATAGTAAAACAGAAAAGTAGTGTCACCCAAACTATTAAAAGAAACAGAGAGAAAAGAGACAATACACAGAAAAACATACAGACTGACTGAGAGGCAAGCAGACAGAATAGTCAAACAAGAAGTTTTAAAACACCCTATCACATCTACTGGTTTAATGCTGTTTATAGTGATGATTCTACCTGTATAACTGCTTTCACATAGTTTGTCTAATCTAACAAAATAAGAAAAGAAAAAAAAATTATGTTTTGCTGCAGTTGCACCAAAGCAAAATGCACAGCTGATGCTTAATGCGAACGTGTATGGCTTCTTAAACTTCTTGGCATGTATCTACACGTGAAAGCAATTTGAACAGGGCAAAACAATTAGGGGAAAAAACAGAATGTTCTGGTCATAGAAATGTGCAAACCAGCTATTAATATCCCATTTTAATACAAAAAAAAAATTACTACTGCCTCACAAAGAAACCTAGCTGCATATCACCATGGTAATTCTAACAACATGCTCTATCCCCATACATGGCACTGGTTATTACCATTTGAGGTGTTGAAAGTAAAATGACAGGTAAACCAGAAGACTTCACATCAACGTGTTCCCCAAAATCATTTTTCTGACATAGTTCACAAACAAAGAAATCTCACTATAGTTCTAACCAATTTCAAAGAATCATAATATTCCTGAACCTGTACCATCCAATGCACCTGTACAATGTAACCAGTCATGCCACAGTATGACATTGGTTCCATTCCTTTGTTTGAAAGTTCCTGTTTATCCAGTCTATACAAAGGATATCATCAATGGAATTTTCCTTTGGTGTAAAATTAGAGCTAATATGACACTATACTCATTAGCTATTGATTCAAGTTACATTTCACATGAATCCTAATAAACACACACATAGTATGAGGTTTCTAGCAATTGCCATTTCAAAAGGAAACTTCACTTTGTAAACTCCCTTCCCTGGTGTCAGAAAATAAAAACAATTTATCTGCACAACCTACAGATTAATCCTTAATCCTCTACAGATTAATCAAAGTCAAAATCACATAAAACAAAACAAAAGAGACATGTAGGAGTCACCACCTCCTCCTCCCCCCTCTCCCCCTGGGAAAAATAATATGAAACTAAAACACAGACAATAAGGCCCTATAATATCCTCCCACCAAAGCCAAAAAACAGCAGCAAATTGTTCAGCCCTGCCCTAAGAGGCGAAAATAAGCAGACAAAGAGCCCCAAGACTGAACTTCTGGGCAGACATTCCAAGGCCAAACCGTCTCTGCTTCTCTCAAAAAAAAAGATCTCTCGTTTCAACAGGCTTTTCGTCGATAGGCCTACGGGGGAAAGACGGCAAAAGTCGCCGGCAGTGAAAGTGCTTGGAATTCCTGCCCAACAAAGCTCTCGAAAATCATCCCAGGAGAATCCTAAGGCTTCCTCGAGAGGGAATATTAAGTTTCTGAACTCGGGTGTTCTCCCTTCCAAGGAACCCAAAGCAACTTGCCCATATTGACCGATTATGCCACCCAGGACTCTCCAATCCCGTCCCTTTCTCACGAAACCCTTCCGTCCCTCTCCCCCGAGAGCCAGCCCTCCCTAAAACCCGACGGGGAAGCCCTCAGACACAATCCCTGGCCGAGAAATCGCACATAAAACCCCCAAAAGAATCAGCCATTAGAAACGAGGACACAAATAATCCACGTTAGACTCACCTGTGCGTTGTTATCCCCACAGTATTTAAATTTCATGTTTCAATTAACTGCCTTGACACAGAAGAAGCTCCGTCGGATATCAAAGGTGATGCATTGGTTTTGCATCACTCGGCAGGAGAAAATAAAACCTCGGAATGAACCAGAGGGAGTCTTGTAGTCTGTGTCAAGTGCGCATGCGCGATCGAGGCCGCACTGTTGCCACATCCGACGAAATCCTTCGGTCCTTTTATTATGTATTATTGTTCTGTTTCTATGTCAATTTGTTCTCGTCTTTTTCTTAATCGATTAATGGCTTCTTGGACGGAATGATTAACTGTTTGCCTTGCTCGTTTTTAATAATTCAAATACCGTCTAAGACAATTTGTTATTTTCATGGTATTTTTATCCATTAAAATTCTGTGCAGGAAATATCTGTTCTGGTGTGTTTTTGTTATTTTTTTCTGGTGCACAATTTTTCCTTGGTGATGATTTAATGTTCTCACTTCCTATTTTCAACAGTATGACTGCCCGTCTTTATCATCCCTTCTATATGACTATTTCCACTCATTTTCAAATCTATCTTGTGCTTTTCACATCTTTTTCCTGTCCAGAGTAATGTAGACATATAAGTAATCACCCAATAGATAATGATTAGGAAGTAATTAGTGCTAAATAATGAATCGGGCGTATTAAGATTAGGGTGTGATTACCTCGTGGCACCAAAGCTATTAGGATTTTAAAAACAAATAAAGGATTATGAACATGAGGTGTCGCAAAATATCGACCATGTGACAAACACGTACAGGACATTTATTTTATTATACATTACACCATTATTCGACATCATTGCTTACGGAATCAGAAGAGAAAAAAATGAAAAATCGCTCTACCAAATACTGCATTAAAGAAAAAATAGAATAAATATGAATTATATATACATAGACACATATGTATATGAGTATGTACATATATATATATATATATATATATATATATATATATATATATATATATATATATATCCCAGGAGTTCCTCGTTCCTTGGATAATCTCATTAATGAATTTGACCTACAAACAAGGTCAAATAGGGTGATCCTCGTTACTTGAGGTAACACAATTGTTCAATCACATATTGAAAAAAAATTATTGTTTACCATTTATCAATTCACTATGATAATGTAACATGATAAGGTAATGACAGCTACCTATATTATGTTCGCATCAATCATGCTAATAACGTTATAATTAAGGATAATGATAACAATGATGGTGATGGCAATAATCAGCAAAGTTGCAATTACAAAGACAATTAATTATAATGATAATGACAACAACAATAAGAGTAAAGATAATGATGATTATAATAATGTGGTGCCATTAACAATCCTAATACAAGTGATGAAGCCAAACACACACACACACACACACACACACACACACACACACACACACACACACACATATATATATATATATATATATATATATATATATATATATATATATATATATATATAATATATACATATATATGTATATATATATAATATATACATATATATGTATATATAAATAACTATATAGATATATATTTACACACATATATACATACATATATATACATATATATATACATATATATATATATATATATATATATATATATATATATATATATATATGTGTGTGTGTGTGTGTGTGTGTGTGTGTGTGTGTGTGTGTGTGTGTGTACGTGTACACACACATTCATATATATGTTTGTGTGTATATATATATATATATATATATATATATATATATATATATATATATAAGTATAGACTAACAGACAGATAATCACTCACTCACTGTCTCTGTCTGTCTGTCTGTCTCTCTCTCTCTCTCTCTCTCTCTCTCTCTCTCTCTCTCTCTCTCTCTCTCTCTCTCTCTCTCTCTCTCTCTCTCTCTCTCTCTCTCTCTCTCTCTCTCTCTCTCTCTCTCTCTCTCTCTCTCTCTCTCTCTCTCTCTGTGTGTGTGTGTGTGTGTGTGTATGTGTGTGTGTGTTTGTGTTTGTGTGTGGGTGTGTGAGTGTGTGTTTGTGTACAAGAAGTTCATCAACATACGCCACAACTTTCACAGGGTTGGTAATACTGTATCGCTACCCGCAAATTTGCTGAACAATATTTTGGCGATTGAACAATAGTTCATGTTATTATCCAGAACACCAGACAGGATCGCATATTGCATCTCATCACCATTCACATCAGAAAATATTCGACAAATTTGCTTGCATATTACGAATCACAAAAGCACTTTATATTATTACTTTCTACGAACTCAAACGCATGCGCAATGATAGCATGACGAAATATGGTGTAAAGGCTAAACGTACATTATCTATTTCTCTTAGCAAAATATTACGAAATTCCCTATCTCATTCGTAGTACATGATGCAACATACGGAACACGTGGAGAAGAGAAAATCAAAACATGGAATTCACACTTGACTCATCGAGACTCGTTTTCAAGCTCAGAAACTGTTTCTAGAACAATATTTACTGATAGTTTGCTGGAGAACGTTCAAGATTTAATCCCCCCACACATATTACAAAATTCTATGTACCAGCCTCGATCCTGACAGGGAAAGAAAATAGCAGAATAGCCAATCTTTTTTTATATCGGCTTGTAGATGCAGTTCACGATCCTAGTAACCCATGATTTCTTGGAAATGTTGTGCAAGAGTCTCTCAGACGTCATCATGAACCTGCACGTGGGCGACCCTTCGGAATCCCATTTACCTCATTCTTCTTGCGATTTTGTATCTGGTCCATTGTATGGTATGTTATGTATGAAATTATTCGTACGTGGTGGCGACAGCGTTAACGAACGAATGAAAGTTTGATCCATGCACCGCTTAAGTGCAAGAAGATCGGATGTCAGATTCCCATGAAACGAGATGACGCGAATCCAGGTACTGGAAGCAACGACTCCTTACTTCGAGGAAAATCGTCTCATTGAATTTT
>NW_028234416.1:20152390-20154890 GCF_977035675.1 Penaeus japonicus | reverse complement strand
TCTATTTTGCTCATTTATTTGAACGTATTTCTGATTTTGTCGTTTTCCCCCTCTATCTTTTTTTTATTTTATTTTTTTTTTCTTGCGTGGTTATTCGTGGATGAGGAAGTGCGTGATAGAGTTCCGTGTGCCATGATTGGGACGGAAAGCCTAAAGGAAAGTTTATGGGGAGATGAATCTTAGCGACGGGATTCTGTCTCCTGTTTGCGTGTTTTTAAAGGAGTTCACAGGAGAGTGCTTGATTAGGTCATGTTTCTTGATGTGTCTCTCTGTCTCTGGTCTGTCTGTCTGTTTCTGTTTCTCTTTCTCTCCTTCTGTCTGACCCCCCCCTCCCCCTTTCTTTCTTTATCTCCTACACACTCACACACACATATATATATACATATATATGTATGTGTGGTTGTTTATCTGTGTGAGAGAGACAGAGAGACAGAGAGAGAGATCTGTAATACCTGTACGAAACAGTGTCATTCCACAGAACGCTCTTATCATTATGTAATCAGTCAGCGGAGTGACGCAGCGTGACATCTCATCCATTCACAAGTTCGCTTGTCTTATCATACGCAACACGTGAGATATAGTTCATTCACGAACATTATACGTCATTACGTCCAGCTTACTATAGTCATTTACATTTCAATAAAGTCATTCCGGCAGATGATACCATTTTTTAAATGTTTTAAGATGTTATCTTTTAAAAATAGTAAGATAGGAAAAGTGAATTGATAGACGGATTAAGTGGAAGAAAGACTTTACCGAATATGAAAGCAGATAAGCAAGATTTACAGAATGATAGATATGTCAAAGAAGATATTTATACTAATAAAAATCAATATACAAAGTGAACATGAAAAAGTAAAATAAATCAAAATGAATTATCATACATATACATATATACATTTTGCAAGCGATGATGTCAAATGCATAAAAGGGCAATACCAAATATGGTAATAATCATGATCTTAACTGCAACAGGAAATGCATGGAGAGCAATGCTGTGCAGTGACGTACGGTATTGTTTCAAAGATAAGATAATTGGCACACTCAGACGAAAGAAGCTGTAGATAAGACAAACAAAGAGATAATACATAAACATGTTTTGATTTAACCAAATGTCAATTATTCTAAAAATCGGAAATAATGTTGTCGTTGTTGTTGTTTTTGCTAATTTTATTTTTAAATAACTATTTCGCAGTTCTGCGTGGCATGACGGAGTTCGGTTGGGAAAGAGATATTTTGGCAAAATGCCTCGTATTTGCAGACGGATTTTTTTCCTGTGGATCAACTGTTGATTTGTGTGTGTGAGAGTTTATACATACATACATGCATATCATACCTGCATATGTATTGCAATAATGCACATGAAGAGATAGTGAGAAAAAATACATTTAAGTTCATAGAAGAGATGTTGCTATTTCAGTTATACAGTTTTTTTCTTTTTTTTTTTCTTCCCCTCCCTTCTAGTAGATGCACATCCAGATAGATGCCTTTTAATTAGCCGGGGAGTCTTTACATACATGCACACGCACACACAAAAGTCGCCCTCCGTCCGAAAAGCAAGAAAAGCCGAGGAACGGAAAAGAAACCGATCGTGTGAATGCCCGACGGTCAAGTCCAGCTGCTCTTCCTTCGCATTTCATCACGGTCACAGACATTCTCCGCGTCTTTGCCCTTTCTATCTTTTACTTTCTTTCTAATTCCCATTTTCTTTGCAACTTCAACCCGAGAGCCAAGAAAAGTGGCACCAGCCCTTTGCTTCCGGCACTTTCTGGTTATAGTCACATCTGCTTTAGTGGCACCTCGGCGCATGTGACATCGCTAATGCCATGCCGCGATGGGGTTCGGTTATCTTTATCTCTTCGACGCTGTTTACGTTTAGAGAATTAGGTCAGGTCGTGAGTTCACCTTCTCAAACTTGATTGGGAGGCCTGTTTGAGGATGGATGTTGTCCGTGTGTTGAGAGGTTGTGGGTGGAGTGAGGTGCATGTTTTGTGCGTTTGTGTGAGCGCGAGTGTGTGTACTTTTTTTTGTCGCTAATGCCCGATTTCTCTTCCTCGCCTTCCCCCAGTTGCTGGCTCTGTTTTGTAAACATACGCAGAGTCACACCCGCCCCCGCGTTCTAACACACTCACAAACACACACAAACACACAGAAACCACACAATGGGGTATGCTTACCATCTCTTCCTCTATTTTATTGCAGTACACGCGTGTGTTGCAAAGACTACCTCGTACCTTCAAAGAGCATCATGAGGCAGGCGACACAGTTACTATGGCGACAGTCACAGCGGCGAGGAAACGAACCCAATAGTTAAAAAGTTAAATCAACTTTAATGACAATAGCACAAAGCATAGCAAAATTTTATCGCACGGAAAGAGCTAATCAGAGTGAACATGCTATGAATCAGAAAAAAATATACAGTAAGGATTGTCTTTTATCATTACTTCCTTTTCATATTTACGCGATTGTAATAATGTTGTTTCCCTTTTTCTCTTCATGA
>NW_028234416.1:20139890-20144890 GCF_977035675.1 Penaeus japonicus | reverse complement strand
GGTGATGGAGGAGGCGGAAGAGGAGGGAGAGGACGGATGATGAGGAAGATTGCGAGGAAAGAGGTGGAGGAGGAGGGATTGAAGGAAAAGGGGGGAAGGGAGGAAGAGGAAGAGAAGGAGGAGGAGGGATGGAAGGAAAAGTGGGGAAAGGAGGAAGAGGAAGAGAAAGAGGAAAAGGAGGAAGAGGAGAAGGAGATGGAATAAGACAAGAAGGAAGGAAAATAAAAGGAGGAGGAATAGGGAGGTGAAGGAAATGAAAGATAACAATAATGATACTGGTACTGATGATAATGATGGAAGCAATAGTAATAATAATGAGATAATAACGTGAGAATGATAATGATCAACATAATAATAACAAAGGTAATGTTGACAATAGGAATGATATTGATAATGAAAATGATACTGATTAAAATAATATAATCGTTGATATTACTATAAACAGTAATATCAACGATGATAATGATAACAATAATGATAATAATGATTGCAACAAAATTGATAATGATAATGACATTAATGATGATGAAGACAGAAGTAATGATGGTGATTATAACAAGAGCAATAAAAATAATGATGATAATGATGTCAATGTTAATAACAATGATAATGATAGTGATAACGATAGTATTTTTTTTTGTAGTAATAATAATGAAGAAAATGATAAAAATGATGATATTATGATAATCATAATGATGATAAAGATAATAATAATTATAATAATGATAAAAATCATAATGTTAATAATGACAATAATTAGAATGACGATGATAACAACGATTATCATTATAATGATAATAATTATAAGAACAATGATAAAGATAATAATGATAGTATTAACAATAAAGATAATAATGATCATGGCAATAGAAATAACAATCACAATAATAATGATAATAGTATTAACAACAACAACAATAATATTAATGATAATAACAATAGCAATAATAACGGTTATGGCAACAAAAATAATAATAGTAATGAACACAATAACAATAATGATAATTATAAAGATAATGATGATATTGACAATGATAGCCGTAATAACAGTAGTAGTAATAACGATTGTAATAATAATGAAAAAGTAACAATAAAGATGATAATAATAATCATAATGGCGACAGTGATAATAACATTACTAACACTAGTAATGATAATAATGTCAGGGTAACTAGGAAGAAGACAAGACACAAAAACAAAGGAGACTACTAAAAAAAATTGTAACAAATAAAATTAATAAAACACGCATGATGGGTATAAAGAAACAAACCTATGCCATGAATTTAAACAATGAAAAACAATGACAATGGAAAAAAATGTATTGCATGGGGATGGCTAAGAAAAAGAGAAAAAGAAAGAAAGAAAAAAAATCTGAAATACAGAACGAAAAAAGAAAGAAAATAATCCCGTGAAATTAGTGTTTTTGCCGCCATGTGCGTTTCCAGCAGGTTCTACGGAGTCTGTGGTGTAAATAATGATGAGAAACAAACTTATATTGAAAAAAATGGAAATGTGAATAGAAACAATAAAAGCAAAAACATAACAAGATGACAGAGAAGAGAGAAGAGAGAGAGACGAGAGCGCAGAGAAAAGAAAAGAAAAGAAAAGAAAAGAAAAGAAAAGAAAAGAAAAGAAAAGAAAAGAAAAGAAAAGAAAAGAAAAGAAAAGAAAAGAAAAGAAAAGAAAAGAAAAGAAAAGAAAAGAAAAGAAAAGAAAAGAAAAGAAAAGAAAAGAAAAGAAAAAAGAGAAAAGAAAAGAGAAAAGAAGAGAAAAGAAAAAAGAAAGGGCAAAATTGGCGTTTTGACCATCATGTGTGTTTCCAGCAGTTTGTGCGAAGCCCTACATGTGCGTTCCATGGGGAACCGTCTTAATTAAGTTTAACAAGTGTTACGTGTGTCGCTTACATATGTTCACCACACCAGTATAATCTCATCGAAACACGACTTATAAAGCACAAGTTTTGCTGCCTCTTCCTCTTACTTTATCTCTCCGTCTGCTCTCTCTTGTAAGTGCGCGCGCGTGTTTGTGTGTATGTCTGTCTGTCTAGTCCCCCTGCCCTACTTTTTTCTCGTTTATTTATCAAACTGTTTTCCTTGTGAGATTAGCTTAGGAAGGCCAGTTCAAAAAGAATAATTTTTGATTGAACACGCCGGGCTACTCATGATTCCGAGAGTGCAGTCCGAGCGAGGCGAATTTATGAGGCATGTCATATAATTGGGTAAATATCTCTCCTTTTTTTTGTCATGCAATAAAAAAATATATATTTTCCTTTTTGATCTAGAATCGTACCATTGAACTCATTTCTAAGATTAAAAGTGTTGTCTTGACGCTGACATGAAACTCTACAATGCTCAGAGCAAATTTTCTGAAAAGGTGTTCCTGAAAATATCTAGTTTGTTTACGTCCGTTTCGTGTTGCTGGTGGATGTTCTTAACCTGTTTTTGTTATTTTTTTTTCTCTCAGCGAAATTTTTATCAAATTTCCATAGAAGTTACTACATTATGTAGAGCTCCTTCATTTCTATCTCATAAAAAAAAAAAAATCATGGGAACTCCTATTACATACTGTCTCGCCGAAGTTCACCTCGATATTAGCAAACTTCTTGAGAATCAATATTGCAGGTTTATATAAATTTTGGTAAAAGAATGTCTAATAAAATGCCATTGGCAGACAGTCCAAGATTACTAAAGACAAAGATCATTGAGTGCATTCATATACCGATTCAAATGGCTGAACAAGCATAAGGTTGGATGCAACAAGGCCAAGATTATGATGCATCTAATGCTGAATTGCTGAGGCTTCTCGAACATGTCAGGAGTTGGCCAGGGAAAGTCCATACAAGACGTTCCCGCGACTCCAGGGCTGATGGCCGAATGCACTCCCACCTCCCCTCGTCGTGACACACCTTCTCGAGCTAACACACCCTTTAACAAATCCCCCATCTGTCTGGGGTGTTAGTATTGTTCTAATAACAACATATCTAGTCAATATCTTGTCTTTTTTCTTGTTTTTGATGATATAGATACTCTTCTGCTCTCCGTGCTGCCCGCGATTGGGTTGTATCTTTATTTGAAACGCTTTCACTTACGATGCTTCTGCTTCTCTAACGCTAATGTATTTAATTGCTCCGGGGTGACTCATATCCTTACCTCTACTGCATTCGCCTGCCTTTCCTTCTCTCTCGATACACCTTCTATTTCATCTTTGATCATTTCCTTTATTTCTCTTCCCACCTCGACCTGCTCCTCCCCCATTCCTTCTCTCCCTCCCTCTCCCCCACCCCCCTCCTTCCCTCTCCACCCCACCCCCCCTCCTTCCCACACTCCTTTCCCCTTTCTTCCCTATCTCCCCCTCTCCACCCTCCCCATTCTCTTTCCCCACCCCCTTTCTTAAGACACTGCACCGGAGTCACGAAGCGGAAGGACATATGACAATGGGCGTGTACTACCGGTTACATCATATGGCACGTGACAGTGGTGCAACCATCGGCGCACGTGGCTACTCTCCGGGGGTGGGGGGTGGTTCGTGGTGCTTCTCATGAATGAGGCTGTGATTGCTTACGCTCCGAGAGGAAATTGAGTGAGTGTATGTTTAATTACCATGAGGCAAGTTGAAATCATGCAATGTATTATTGTATATATGACCCAGTCACACGCAAATATACACAGACGCTCGCACACGCACATCACGCCGAGAGAGGGAGGAAAGGAGGGAGGGGGAGAGAGAGGGAGAGAGAGAGAGAGAGAGAGAGAGAGAGAGAGAGAGAGAGAGAGAGAGAGAGAGAGAGAGAGAGAGAGAGAGAGAGAGAGAGAGAGAGAATTTCCAGTCACCGTACAATGTCACCCATAGAGCAGGTCAGCGGGATGTAATACGCTCGTGTCGCAAAAGGTCGCTGTGGTTCACAAGGTCAACATCCTCTCCGTGAATCATCTCCGCAAATATGAAGCTGCTTATGCGTGCCATCGCCCGGAGCCGAATCAAGGCGGCATCATGGAACGCCAGACCTTTAGTAGACTCTCAAAGATATAATCGAAATAAAAAAAAAGTTCATGCATATTGTCGCAACACCAAATGGATGAAAGAGTAGCATATTTTGAGCAATGAGATCGGACCACTAATTGACCCTTTTTGAAGAATGTCATCTGACTTGTTCCGAGTTTCCTACTTATTTGATCTGATCACTTATTCGCCAATAAGAAGAAATCGCGATGGGGGATCTTCAACTGAATCAATCCCGCTTACACAACCATCTTATTAAAGCTTAAGTTGCTATCAAGACGCTTTGGAACTCCTGCAGCATGACGAACATGTCGTGCTTTCAGTGCGACTTGAGATAGACACTGATATGGGTATTCATATATACACACTGAATGTATACATACATACACATGCACACACAATCATAAATTTGTATAATTATAAATATACATATGTATATATACACACACATACATACATACATGCCTGTATTCATGTACATACATATACATATATACACATGTATGTATATATATACATACACACATGTATGTATGTATACACATGATATACAAACACCCACACATGTATGTGTATATATGTATGTATAAATGTGTATATATATACATACATACTATAAATACATATAATACACACACACATTATATATATATATATATATATATATATATGAGAGGGAGAGAGAGTGAGAGAATATAAGATATAAGGAAGAAAAAGTGAAAAAGAGAAAGAGAGAAAGAAGGGAAGAGATAAAGAGATAAAGCAATAAAGAGAGAGAGAGAGAGATAGGGAGAAAGAGAGGGGGAGGGAGAGGGAGAGGAAGACAGAGGGGGGAGGGAGAGAGAGAGAAGGGGATATAGGGGGAAAGAGAGAGAGAGAGAGAGAGAGAGAGAGAGAGAGAGAGAGAGAGAGAGAGAGAGAGAGAGAGAGAGAGAGAGAGAGAGAGAGAGAGAGAGAGAGAGAGAGAGGGTACAGAGGGAGATAGGGGTGGTAGAGAGAGG
>NW_028234416.1:20132390-20134890 GCF_977035675.1 Penaeus japonicus | reverse complement strand
TATTTTTAATCTATGTCTAGCGGAAGTTATTAGACACAGTTTATCGACAATTCCATACTTAAAAATCCTCAAATTTATAAGTGAATAGAAGTGCTGACCTCATGATAATACTAGTTCAACATATGGAAATTAATTACGTTTGATATCTATATTAGCGAGAATGCAAATAACATGGATGGCAATACTTGCGAACTTGATTGAAGAAAGAGAGACAGACAGAGAGGGAGGAAGACAGAGGGAGGGGAATAGGGAGGGAGGGAAGGGGAGAGAGAGAGAGAGAGAGAAACAAGAAAGAGAAACAGATAGAAAATTAGAAAGAGAAGGGGGAAAGGGGGTGAAACAGTCAGACAGAAGACTGAAATTAAGGAAGAGTCAGAAAAAGGACAGAGAGGAATACGGAAAGAAATATAAATAAAGAGAGAGAGAGAGAGAGAGAGAGATAGAGAGAGAGAGAGAGAAAGAGAAAACGATATTGTTTAGATATTATTTTACTGATATTCCTCTTAAATAGAATATCAGCGAAAATGATAGTGAGTAATCTATAGTATTTTTCAATGTGTTTAGTTTTCTTTGGCTTTTTATCTTATCCTTTTTTTCTCTCTCCTTCTCTTTCTTATGATAATTAACCTAAATCTTTTAAAACTCCGTTTATCAACAGTAGTCAAGTATAATTATGTTTAGATAACGGTGATAACCTAATGATTGATTTATTAAATACTTATTGATATTAATTGTATATTGATATATTAATTTCAGATCATAGACGGGATATTTTTCAATATTATAATTAACCTAATAACTAATATTTGTTTAACATAAACGGATTAATTACATTTAATATCCTTATTAACGATAATGCAAATACCGTGAATGGTTCTACTTACAATCATTAAGATGATTGAATAAAAAATCAAAGAATTAGGAATGAAAATCAAAGGAAAAGCGAGGTAAAAGTGACAAAAGGAATGATAATAGAAGAGTTGGCGATATATAAGGCCCGAGTTTCCAGATATTACTTTAGATCTCGGTGGTACAGTCGACAAAGCGTCTAACTTCTATTTCAGGTTGATTCCAGCGTCGGAGGTTCCCGGGTTCGAGACCAGAAAAATCTTTCCTCGGGAAAAGTTAACAGGTGTCCTGGGCACTTGCTCGTGTTTGGCGGTTCACGAGCGTTCTCTTCGGAGATAACGTCCCCCACTCGAGGTCAAAGGTCATTCCGGTCGGCAGTCATGCAGTAAGGCAGCACAGGCCTCTGGATTTATAAGTTGGTTCAAATCTGTATGAGTTCTTGGTTCGGTCCGACGCGGTGATTGTTTTCTAGAATGATAAACTTCTTAATACTTCAGATCACTTCAAGTATTTTTCGAGTCCTTCTATTTCATGTTTATTGATCTAATGTTCAAAAATTATTACGAACATAGCTATTATTTTGAATAATAGTGAAAGTACTATCAATTAAACTATAGTTGTTGTTTTCTTTGATTGTTATTTCCTTCTTACTTTTTTATACTTGTTATTTTTCTTCACAAAGGATTAACAAATATCTTTCTGGATGTCTAAATGTCTTATTGATTTAACATTTACAATATAGTTTAACAGCATTTTGACTTTCAATTATAACGATAAGGATAAGCCAGATATTCGGAGCAGATGTTACACCTTGATCTGCCGGCCACGGGGATGCAAGGTCAAGGCACTACCTTTGCAATAGCATGACAGATGAACATGTATGCAATGTCCGTAATAATTCAATAATAATAAAAAAGTTATAGTAAATTTGTATCTTATTCAGTTCAGTTCAGAGAGATTTGCGAAGGCTTTCCTTCGCCCGGGCTATATGCACGAGGCGGCCCGGCGGTATCTTATTAATGTGTTTATGTTTATATATAAATATTACTGCCGACTCCTTGTCAAGAAATGATACATGTATAAAAGAACTGTAAATGAAGATGGGATATATCAATATTAGAATTATAATAACTAATACTTATTAATCATTACAGAATGAACCGATAGTAAATTATCATATTGCAATCATTGCAATGACTAAATTAAAAGATTTTGATAGCACAAAGATGAGGAAAATATGAAGATAAAGGTAAGAATAACAATAAGTGGCAACTCTCTCTCTCTCTCTTTCTATATATATATATATATATATATATATATATATATATATATATATATATATATATATATATATATATATATTATATATATATACATATATATATATATATTATATATATGTATATATGTAAATATCTATATATATATATTCATATATTTATATATATATATATATTATATATATAACTATATATATATCAATATATATATATCAATATATATATATATATATAATATATATATAAATATATATATATACTTTATATATATATATATATATATATACATATATACAGCTATATATATATATCCACATATATATATATATATATATATATATATAAATATATCAATCCAATTTACTCTTAAG
>NW_028234416.1:20112390-20122390 GCF_977035675.1 Penaeus japonicus | reverse complement strand
AGAGAGAGAGAGAGAGAGAGAGAGAGAGAGAGAGAGAGAGAGAGAGAGAGAGAGAGAGAGAGAGAGAGAGAGAGAGAGAGAGAGAGAGAGAGAGAGAGAGAGAGAGAGAGAGAGAGAGGTTGGGAGAAGCAAGACAGATAAAGAGAGAATCATTAGTTTTATAAGTAAAAGATAACATTTTGCACACAAGCATGGATATTATATATTCTTATATGCGTGTATACATTCTTTATTCATTCGACCATTGACCAGAAGAATCTACTTCATATCTATATATTTTTGTTCTCTACCTGGTTTCTCAATAGTTTCTCTTTTGCTTTTCCTTTTATAAACTCTCAGTATTTTTAGCACACCGTTTCATATACAACTCAAATTCATTAGATTTTCCTATTCCTTTAATTACTCTGCATACAGTTAATTCTTGTGCCTATGAAAAAACTTTTCTTTAATAAGACAGAAAATCTTCAGTTATGACAGCTACCTGTTAGAACACAGATATGCAGTTCACATCAATCTTTTGCATTACTTGTCGTGTCTTTTTATTCACTTTTTATCATAGATGGATGGACCAAAGAGGAATTAGTTCTACCTTTATCAATGCACATTTATGAGTTTATTACATATTTCCATATAGATACAATATTCCTTGAAACATAAAACTTGTAAGGATTTCATAACTTATAATTGATATATATTTCTTTCATATGAAGAAAAAGTGTCTCAAACAAAAATTTATACATTTGGGACTGAAAATACTTCATAACATATTACATGTCTTCAAGAATATATGTAATACCTATATATAAAGTAAATGAATACAACATATATTTAAGTATATTTATTAAAAGTTTCCTTAAAATACTAAGTACTTGCTCCAGTAGACAACAACTATGTACATGATACCAAAAATACAAACGACCAACTTTATGAAAATTCCTCCGTAGCACACATTACAGTTCATTTTGATTTGTAGGTTTCTTTCATTAACTTGTAATTTCTTCACAAGAAATACTTTTCTTCTTTTTTTTTGTAATAAATCACCTTTTTGAGATTCAATGAGGCGAGAGATTCCAATATACTATTAAATCCAGGTTTGGATTGAGTGACTCTGGATGGTTAATGTCACAAGTCTCGTTCAAGCCTGGTATTTTTATTCGAGAGTTATGCTTCGAAAAAAATAATAAAAAAAAACAAAAACAAAGAGTGTGTAAGGACTAGTGATTTGGCTTGCCGGGGTGGACTGATATGGGTGCGCACAGGCATCCGAGGTGCATGGGCGTGTTGCGGTGGAGTTGTGCACAGAACACTTGTCAATCGTAATCCTTCCATTTTCCTTTTTTCAATCTCAGAAGTTAGATGACAACCAATCAAATAGTTACATATGTGGTTTAATAGAGTGCACAACATTTGTACACCTTTCTTGCATAAAAAATTAAATAAATAAAAAAAAACAAATGGAATCTAAATTAACAAGGTTTCAGTGCATCAGGAAAAAGAGAGGTGAGTTCCGCTCATGCACCCTCGGACGGCTTTCACATACACCCATTAGCCTCTCTCAATGTCAGCACCCTGGACGGCTCTGCTGCGTTCTGCATGGGGGATCCCTGAGACCACTCACCCTCTCGCCCACATAACACAACCCTCTTTCCATAAGCTTAAAAAAAGACATGAAACTGACAAGTTACTGTGATCTCCATAATGATCTCTTTGAAAGTTAAAAACAAAAATTACGTACATGTATATATGTGCATACATATGTATATCTGCAAGAAATTTAACATTCTAATATCGAGGGTTGAGGACTTGCCGGTGGAAGCGAGTTGGGAGGGTCCCCGCGCCACATCTCGCGGCCGACCCACTCACCACTCTCATGAGGCCACTTATTATGTTCTTTGGAATAACCCAGTGTCCTCTAAAATTGCTCATCATTAACATAATATCACAAGAGTACATCTTGTTTACCAAAGGGGTAATAATTAGCTTAGATATCAATGGAATGTTTACCAATAACAGCCTTCATGAAAGTGGTGTGAAACTGAGAAAAAATATATCAGGAAATGTAATGCAATAAATTAAAAATCTCTTCTGTAGAAAACATAGAACACTAAATTCGATAGTACCATCTCTTCGTCTCTTCCCAAATAATCTTGTGCACAGCGCAAGACGGAAGAGAGGCAAAACAACGACGCACTGTGAGCTACTATAGTATAGAAATTGGAAAGACATTGGAAAAAAGTTTCTCGGCAAAGAAAAAGTTTGTCATAGACTCCAATTCTGGGCATTTTATAAAGCTTTAGATACCTGTGAGTAGTTCCATACTAAATTTAAACTATTTTACCACTTAATATCCAAATTAGATGAGACAGAGCACATGAGTTTTTTGGGGTGGAACTATCTCAGCTGATATACATCCTTTAAGAATGCTACAGAGATTGGCCACAGCCTATAATACATACCACAGAAAAATTCAAGTAAAAAAGTTACACTTTGCTCCTATCTCACTTCTGTTTTATCTAATGGTACCTTTTAAAGTACCACAGACAATTTAGTACCATGGAGCCTAGTGCAAAAGTATCATCACAGAAGACAGTCAAGTTTTCGTAGCTCTTCATGTTTGACATCGTGGAATCGTAGAGTTAAAGAGAAAAATTAAGAACAAGGATTTTTCAGCATCATAAATTCTATATTTCACATAAAAATGATATAGATATATATAACAAGGAAACAACAATTCAGCTAGAAATATCAGTTGATAACAAATTAGGTTAGCAGAGGTAGATGATGAAAAGATCTGTATAAATATAGAGAATGAGAAGAAATTGAGAATACTGTAAAAATTTATTGTAAATAACTCTACGGTACCACAACGCCCTACTTGGTTAGTTGCTGGCTGGCAGGTACTTTGTGGTGGGAGTATTGGTGTCACGACTGGGCCAGTGGTGCAGGGTAGCTTCAATTACCACCAAGTTATCAAAAATATAATAAATGACATGATTTTAAAATCTATATGAAAAAAGAGAAAAAAAAAGTCAACTATCTCATCTTTCTGATAACATGACATTACAGGAGGTTTTGAATGTCTGGTAGCGTAGACATGAAGTCCCACAGCCACTCCAGATGCCCTTGGACAGCCTCCCCTTGTGATCATGTTGCACAACTCCCCAGCACGGTGGAATTGTCACAGATTCACAGAGCCAAATCTAGACCAGAATTCTCCAACACCACAGAATGATATGCACATTGGTGGGCTTCTAGGAGCTAATGATTTTTTTTTTCTTTTTTTATGGATCTTCTTTTCTTTTTTCTTTCTTTTAAACATGTACACTTTAATGGCATAACTTTGACAGGTGACTGACTAGTCGGTGTCTGAAACTGTCACTCATCTGTCAAGACAAATTCCATTCAAGTGGCTGATTCTGATATTACCTATTGCTTCACTAAGATAACCTGTTGTAGGCTTTTTCTTTTGTGCATTTGGTTTTACAGAATCCTGGTCTGTGGCAGCTTCTGGCACCTCTACAACCGCTGCTGCTCTGCCGATGTTGCCACGTGTTATATCACTATTATATTTTCTCAGTATAGCCTCAATGACACTAACCAGCAGACTGAAGATGAGCTATAAAATTCATTTGGATAAATTTAAAAGTTATTAAGAGTTAACTTAGGTAAAAATCTTCTGACTCTTTCCATCTTAGCGAGAGAGCAGAGACAAACCATAAATACTAAAATAAAAGTGCACAAACTTGCTATATAGTGAAATATGCAAACGTACACAAACACGTGGTCAAATCAAACAAGAAATTTCTTTGGACATTCAGGTAACAAGAAAATATATTAGTCGTATAAGTGGCAACTGGCATTGCTGGACACATGGCATGGGAGAAAATATAAAAAATACTGCTTCTGAGAGTATATCCATGGAAGACAGCTTATAGCTTAAGAGTCCATGCCACAGCCTCTGGTAACCTCCCATCAGGTATATTGGCGGTGGACGCAATGACTCAGCGAAAGGTAACTCATGTCGCACATTATCAGATTTCTTATATTTTCATTTTACTACTCTACCCAGCGGACTCACATTATAATTCTAATACATTTGGTTGTTAAGAGGTTTGTTAGATATATATATATATCTATATATATAAATTATATATTAAAAAATAAAAAAAAGATGTCCTTGAGTTGCCCCTTCCAAATTTAAAACTTGCTAGGTGATTCCATCTTCTTGGTTCTACTCTGTGTGACAATGAATGAGTACATAAGGTGGGATGAGTTAGAGACGTCCACTTGTCACAGCCATGGGAATGTCATCCCTTCAGAGTCACAAACTGCAGGTCCATATTTTGTAGTCATGGCAAACTGGTCATTACCTCCTTTTTATCCTTTTTTTTTCTTCCTTTTCTTTAATTTTTTGCCCTGATCACGCCATTTGTACGCACATTGTGAGCCTGAAGCAACGACGCATACCTGAGGGAGATGCAGCAACTGACGCTGAACACGAGGTTGTACTCCAACCTGTGGAAAAATAGTTTGTTAATTCCATATTGCCTGACAGTTGTACTTGGTTACATCTAGTATGTGTTTTAAGGTTATATATAGAAAGAGTGTAATTATATATATTTTTTACACCATAAACAGCTAGCTGTGATTCAGAGATAACATGTCTTATTTTATCCTTAATCCCCTATGAGCATTTTCTGCAATAAATCATTACTGTCTAAGAAATATGAAATTCACTAAAATAGAACTTCCCTCAATAATAATATACTTATAACATAATTATGTATATTAAAGTAATCTTTGAAATAACTGTATGTAATAGTAATAGTCTGACCACTCTCAATATCCTACTTCTAATTTTATGTACTATACATTAAAATTAGCAGTGATTGTGATGTTGTATAACAGGTGAGTATATATTTAAGTTACAAATTATGAAATAAATCGAAATTTTTATAACTTCTGATTTTATGTTTATATGATGATTTCAGATTTAATGTTAATATCATTCCAACAGTAAACGATAAATATAAATATAAATATATAAACATATAAAAAAAAAAAAAAAAAAAAAAAAAATTATATATATATATATATTATATATATATATATATATATTATATATATATATATATATATATATATTATATATTATATTATATATATATATATAATATATATATATATATATATATATATATATATATATATATATATATATATTACAATCAGTTTAATCTTACAATAAAACAATGAAAAAATGCATCACACATCACTAGGAAAACTTTTAAAATAATCTACTAGTAAAGGGTAATACAACTGTAACTAGCAACTATTACAACTGAAAGGTAAATCCAGAAAATGCAACTTACCTTAACTAATGGTCCCCTCTTAACAGCTCAAAGAGAAAATTGAAACTTGGCACATCTCCCTCCTTCTTCTTCATAGAGAGCATTTCCTTACTCGCCTGAAAGGGTGAAATGAAGTGTTATAGGGAATCCGTTCCAACTTTACGCATGAAGAAATATATATATAATTTATAAGAAATAAGGAAATATTAAAAAGTCTTGGAAAGGTACTCAATAATTTTAGTAAATAGTGGAATACTTGTTAAGTAGTATTTCTGTTGTACTATGTAAAATAATACAAATCGTTTCTGTAATCCTTGTCAAGCTATGAAAATACAGAATTACATCAAGGGTAGTTTAAATAATCCTTATATCCTGAAGCATCCTTCTTTTGTAAATGATAGAAACAAAGAAAAAAAAAAAGAAAAAATGAGAAATTCCCAAAAAATCAAGAGCTGGAACAGAGAAAAAAAGAAAGAGATAGATGGAAAGAAAAGAAGCAAAGCGTACATCAACACCTTCACAGGCATTCACAACAACCAGACTCACCTGACACGTGCGTTGGAGTTCAGGGATACGGAGGAGAAGTTCCCCAAACTTAGGCGGCAGGTGTGGGTAGTGTGAGAGTGTATACTCTTGCAGTGCTTGGACCACTTTCTCTTGTGAGTAACGCACTTTCTCACCATCTTCGAGCCCAGACACGTCTACTGATGGGGGAGAAGTGAGATCAGTTCTTCAAATAGTGTTTTGTATACAACTCTTTTCTTTCTGCCTTGACTTTTGTGACACTGTTTCTCTGATTGTAAGTGGTTTTCTCTGTATTATCTGTTAATTCTACTTATTGATGGTAAAATTGATATGCAAATGCACACAATCTGCCCTACTTATTTATATTTCATGGCACGACATTTTGTATTTTACTTGATGTTTTGGCCTTATCCTCACCTGAGTATAAAAGAACAATGACCTTCATGGCCATATACTCATATTTGTCGACCTGGAGCCGACGCAGCTGTTGGGTCAGGTTGAGCATGCGTTCGATACAGGGTCCGATACCCATGACCTCAGCCTGCTCTAAGGTCATAGTACGACCTGAACTGACCCTGATCTCGCCTGGGGACTCCATGGAACGGAAGCAACAGGACAGGAGGAGGAGCTCACACCAGGAGTTGATCAGCAGGCAGATCTGATCATCAATCTGATAATAAACAGAACAAATTCATCATTAAAAAAATCTTAAATAAATACATTGCTTCAAGAGAACCATAAACAAAAATAACCAATTTTTTTAGTGTATGAATGCCCTTATTTACTTTACTCCTGAATGCACAGTATTTCTTTTTACTAAATAGCACTTCCTTTCAAATTCTATTACTCTTCATAATTGTTTTTCTTCTCTAACAGACAACTTCCAATGCCAATACCATTCATCTGAATCCTTTTCTCTACCATTTTGCAATGACTAATTCATATTCAAAAGAAACTGCAATAACATCAACATTGAGCAATACATTAACAGTCCTTAGATCTGTCAATGGGACATACAAACCCCATGTTAGGAACTCATCCTTTTTTTTCAAATATCATATATAACATCTCAAATAATATGAAAAAGAAATTGAACTCTTTTTACTCTATTACTTACTGTAATGTGCCTGAACAATGGTAGAGACTTGCACCACTTAACAATCTTATAAAGTCTGTGGTCAGCAATGGTGCACAGATTATTCAGGAAGTTGGGAGAGTTGTTTTCCATGGCTTCCCTTGCGGCTTGCTCGGACTGACGAAGTTGTGCCATTTCACTCTCACTGCAGTGCCATAGGTGTTCAACATCATGGATTTGCTGTTGAGGAAGATTTTAAAATATCATTAACTGTGCATGGAAGGTGTATATATGTATATATATATATATATATATATATATATATATATATATGTGTATATATGTGTATATATATTATATATATATATATATATATATATATATATATATATATATATATATATATATTATATATATACACATAATAGTTGGGGATTCTGGTATGCATTACTAGTCATACTTACAGAATAAGGGTACCAGAACTGTAAGTGAAAACATTATATGTCATCCTCTAAATCAGAAGTTGCAGATTTATAATTTACTTGGAAAAGACTAACAACGTTTTCACAAAGCTTTTCTTACTCAACAAAGAGTAAATGCTGCCTCAACTACCAAGCGACAAAAATAAATGCACAGAAGTGGTACCCAAAAGGCAGAATCATGCACCATCCTACCTGTAAGAGCAGAGGGATGGGGGGCTTCTCTGGAGGTGGTGATGGTTTGATCTCTTCACTGTCTGATGGCTCGGCTTTGACAGCAGAAGCATCTGGAAGCCTTTGTTGGTCTAGATGGTGGGTAGATGGTTGAGGTGTGACCAGAGATGGTGGAAGAGGATACGGTGCACACTGATATGTACTACGCCCACCTCGGGTTCGGTCTTCACGAATGGCTGTTTGAGATACGAGATGATTAGTGATAAAATGAATAAGTATTTCATACTTAAGATTTTTCTTTCTGATTTATTAAGCCAGCATATCACATATTACAAATATTTACGAGAATTGTACCAAATAATAAAATCAATAATGATCATACCTTCCAGTTTCATGCCCATGCACAGACACTTTTCAAATCTACAGCCGGGACACTTCTTCCTTGTATTGATGGTAATTGGACAAGAGGAACCGCGCATGCACACATAGTTCTTCTTGTTCTGTACTGTCCGCTTGAAAAAGCCTTTACATGATTCGCATGAGAAGATGCCATAGTGGAAGCCTGAGATTTTATCTCCACAGATGGGACATGGGCTGTTTAAGGAAAAAAAATATAAAAAATGGTGAGAGTATGTTTATATAGAGAATATTAGAGTAAATCACTATGTCAAAAAAATTGGTTAAATGTATAAATGACTCAATATACATATTTCTCAATTAAACCAAGCACATCCAATATCTAAAGACAAAGTAAAAAGAAAAAAAAAGCAGCCACAAGTTTCCTAAACCTGATCTGTCTAATGTTAACTCAACTCCAGCCAGTAATTAGTAATTTGCATACCTGTTGATGAGCTGTTGCCTTGTTATGCCCGACTGGGCAGCAATCACAGAATGTTGTGATAGGTCAGCTGCCAGTCGCTCATCATCCTTGACGTCCTTTGAAGAATCTGGGTGACCTCCAAGGTTGTGGGACTCTCGTAGATCTAAAGGTGCGCTGTAAAGACCCCCGGGGCCAGCTCCTGGGTACTGGCTGGGGTGGCTTGGGACGCGACCCAGGTTGGGGGACTGATGAGGTGGCATTTGGTAGGTGATATGGCGTTGCTGGATGGGCGACTGAGGGAGAACAAACAATCACTTAATCTTCAAAGTTACTGGAACTTTTTGTATTAATCTTCCCTGCTACTTGAATTATTCCTAATATATTGTAAAGCCCTTTTTAATACCTGAAATATTTTCAAAGTAATATGAATATACAGTATGTTTCCTTCTATACCAAGATAATATCCAATATTCCTTCTTTCTAGTTCTATATATCACAATGAAAGCATGTATTTTGACAGTAGCTGATTTTGTAAAGAATCACAATTACAGGTACACCATCTATAAACAAGGACTTACCTGTGAAGGAGAGTAGTGTGTAGGAGAAATGGGTGATGGAGCAGAAGAGTAACTATTGTAAGAGCCACCATACTGGGACGCATCGCTGTTATTGCGACTGAGTCCTGTTGATGGTGTGTGGCTGTTGGAAAGAAAAGGGATTCTATTATCTATCATGCTACTATTATCTTTTATCTATTATGTAGAAGCTTCCATTCTACATCTAAAGATATTTTTTGTGATTAATAATCTTTGATTTAGTTTATTTTTATATTTATAAAACATACATTAAATATATCATAAATAAATAGGCTACCTAACCTTAAATTCTAGTGTAATGTCAAATATCTAAACATATTTTAAGATTATTGTACAACATGATATGATTTTATTACAGTCTTAAATATTAAGTTTACAGGAAATTCAGTATGCCAGGTATACTGCCTATACAACTTCAAATACATATTGAGAAACTTTCATGGATTATCTTCAATTAAAATCAGAGGCCTTGAATATAAAGTTGAAGTCAGATCTCTTAATGACCTATCTGGTTAAATTACAGGTGTATGACATAAAGGTTAAAAACCATGCTTCAGCAATTCTTGGAACACTTATTTCTGATATGACAAGCTCAGCTGTTTCTTTTTAATATATGCTTTTGCTTGTGCATTAATAATTCATTTTCAAAGGCTAAAAGGAGAAAATAAACTGCAAAAATACTGCACCAGAAATTATCAGAGAAATAAATGCAGTATAATAGCGTCATGATATCACCTGGGAAATTAACAACGCAATTCGTTTGTTTTCTGTAGTTACCCATAACTCAAGGCCTAAAATTTATGTGAGGAAAAAGATGAAGAATAATAAAAAAAGAAAAGAAAATGATAATAAAACAGAGAAATGAAAAAGAGAAAGATAAATGGCAAGATATAACCTTGAAGTAACCTTTAACAATATTTCAGAAATCACATATCTTAACTCTATTCTTCTACTAACTTAAACAGAAACGGAAAAAAAAA
>NW_028234416.1:20089890-20109890 GCF_977035675.1 Penaeus japonicus | reverse complement strand
TCTTCGCTGCCACTCTCTTCGACTTTTACCTGCAGAAGGGGACAGAGTTGAGGCGTTTCGTTGAGACTCTTGGGTGGTTAGGTCTTGGAGTTTGATTACATTGGGCAGTGGAATATGTTCCTTCCTATATAAATAGTGCTGTGAGCGCACAATATACATTCCTTGAAACCATTAAAAAACAAGGATTTAATTTCACTTATTATTATCTTTATTTTGCTATTCTTTTGAATAGCCCTACCTCCCCCCCCCCCCATCAAATAAACAATCACATACAAACACAAACACACACACACGCACACACACACACGTCCTTTCCCACGAAGGAACACAAAGAAAAAGGCCATAGCAACCCAGATCCATCAACAATCACATATGCATAGCCAAGCAGCAACAATAATAACAGTATCTGTCTCGAAGACGCATCATTTCCCGAGCGAACCATCCGCTATCACCGGCCGGTTGCGTCACCCCCAAACCAGAGTTTCCGGCCTCGACCAGCGCCCACAGAGGAAGTAAATGGCAACGCCTCTGTGCACGTCTCAAACACGCCGTTCCCATCAAACATCCTTCAATTCCTCCTCCTCCTCCTCCCCTCTCCCCCTATACTTCCCCTCCTTCCACCCCGTACTTCCCCTCCCCTCTACCTCCATAACCCCCCCCCCCCTTATTCCCGCTCCTTTCCTCCCTCTTCCCCATGAGCGTGGGTGGGATAGCGGTGCTCTCGTCGAGTTTATAACCGCAGGTGAGATAGGGGGGGAATGGCCGTCACGCTGGGAGGGATTCCGCTCACGGTCGATACCCTATATGTGTGGGGGGGGTGAGGGTGGGGTGGGTGGAGAGGGAGTGAATGAGGAAAAGAAAGATGACGGAGAAGAGGAGCGAAGGGAGGGTGAAGAGAAGGGAGTGAGAAGAAAGGGAGGGAGGAAGAAAGGGGGAGGACGACAAGGGGGAGGATACGGAGGAGGAGGAGGAGGAAGAGGAGATGAAGGAGGAAGAAGCGGTGTCGTTTGTATTTGGGAAATCTTTCTATATTTTTATATTCTTGTCATTCTAAATTCGTATTGTTTTGAGTCATTCCCGATTTACTCACTGCTTCCATTCATTGTAGCTATCTTCCAGTTGAATATCGGACTCATCTTTTCTCCATTTGCTATTATAGCCAAAAGTCAAACAAACTATAAAATGAATTTCTCTATCTGTCTATCAATCAATCAATCTATCCATCTCTATATCTATCAATCAACGAACGACTCAACCAATATCTATCTAACATACGCAAATACCTATATGCATAATGCTGGAGTATGTGTTCTAATCTTCCGAGCAGCTCCTCTAACTCGAGAATTTTAATTTATCTTCGAAACTATCTCGAGTCCATTTTCCGCCCTCCAAGGCCGTGAGGATTTCCACCGGAAAGGCGATCCCGTTATATTTCGTGTCCTAGAATGTTTATAACGGATTTGACACAATGATGGTTATGCTTTCTTTCTTTTTGTTATTGTTGTGACCTTTAAGAAGTGTGGTTGGTTTTATTTGTTGTCCAGAAAATATGGAATGACAAAAGAGGATAATTTTTCTCGTTTCTTCTTGTTATTGTTGTGGTCATTGAGGAGTGCGCTTTCTTTTATTCGTTGTCCAAAAATATCAATGACAAATTAATAAAAAAAAAATCTGGTTCACTAAAGGTTTATTGTTCACGACGTTTTTTTTTTCTTTCTTTTTTCAAGTGTCAATAACACGCTTGCCGAAACATGAGGCCACGGGAAGTTTACTTATCACTTCGGAACTTTTGTCTAACATGTTCAACCTTCTCTTATCTTTCTCTTATCACTGGTGCCGATCGTCATTACTTCCCCCTAAGAGTAAACGGCGAATATACACGAGCAGCTATAATGGTAGAGAGAGTTTACACCGTGTTCTAAAGCAAACGCATGTAGGGAACACTGTTTACAAACCGGTGCACGTGGCTTCTGACGTCAGAGGTTGAAGAAGAGGGGGAGGAGGGAGGGGAAAGGGACTGGGGGCAGGTGTTGGCACGTACAGACACGTGGGGGCGTTGCTAGGTTGAGGCAAAGGACCGAAATAGGACTCTGTACTCCAAGGCCGCTGTCGGAAGGGCATGACTAAGTCGCGAACGGCCTTCCCTCTTTTCTATTATTATCGCATACGGAAACGCAAAGGCTCGGGAGCTGTTTACAGCGGGGGCGGCGACGAACAATGGGAGACGGGTGATGGGAGGACAGGGGTAGGGGACTGGTGGGGTGGAGGGGGGGGGCTGAGTCACATACCCGATAAAACAATAGCTTATATTGTTCATATGGTTCATGTTGATTGGATACACATCCCTTTCCCTCTTTACTTGCCTCTCCTTCTCAAATTTCTCATCCCTTCATATGCGACCTTCGAGCCAAATGCCCTTTTTATGCGTACCTTACTTCAATAGATTGATTGGAAACACACAGTTCATCGAAGAATTTGTTTGCTTCGTCGAGATTCTAGCTACTGCACAGAGGTCAAAGAAGTTTTCATGCTATTATTTTCTTCTAGGTACGGTTATAGCTTCTGGCCTTTTCACAAAGCTTGCGCTCTAGTGTTATCCGGTAAACGTACCTATTTCGATCTATCCCTCTTTCTCATGCACACACATGCACACGGACACACACACACACACACACACACACACACACACACACACACACACACACACACACATATATATATATATATATATATATATATATATATATATATATATATATATATATATATATATACACGCGCGCATACATATATACATATAAACAGTCATACACTAACTCGCAGAGTCCACTAAGTGAATCAGATTAAAAGTCACGTGGTGGCCAGAGCGGGTTTACATTCTCGAGTGAACACCTGCACTTTCTGGCGTTTCGCGTTCCGCTATGTAGTGACACACCACCCACGGCCGTTTGCCAGTAAATGTCCACCATCCTTTGAAAGAGTGAATAAAAAGAAAGAAAGAAAAGAATACCAAGAAGGTAGTTATAAAAGCATTCCTCCTGATCTTATATTTATCAGAAGAAACTGCCAGAAGATAACTAGCAGTGAGATCACCTTGCTGAATGAGAGCGATGTCGAGAGCTGGCTGTACATATATTAACCTCACGAATCTGCCGTGATCTTAACCTTGCCGCTCCCGCCTGTCACCCTTTCTCGACTTGCTCTTCCTCTGCCTCTCCTTCCTTCCACTCATCTAACTATCCATCTATCTATCTATCTATCCATCTGCATCCCGTACCTCCCTTCTCTTGTCGTAGCACAAACAAAGGGCCAAATGAGCCTCAAGTGCCGCTTATGAGTAGTGATGATGGCACATTAGAATTACGTGTCGTGACCTTGGCTCTAAGCATGGCTCTGAAGGTGAAAATTGGCGTGGTGTGTACCGTTTGTTGTTTGCATGTGACGCACGTGTGTTTAACAGCGTATGCACGAAAGCACGCACGCGGTTACAGACACAGGTAAGTTTAAGATACATACATAAGGGCAGACTCTCCGATACTGAAATATGATTGCACCTAATTCATATAATCTAGTGTATATACTTAATAAAACAAAAACGAATCAAAGACACACATAACCATGGTTAATAAGACCACATTCAAATACAAGAATGCTGTGCAAAAAACAGAAGATTTAACTTGAAGCCACGAACAAGCTAAAACGGGTTTGATTTCCCCATTATGTGTTATGTTTCCCTCGATTTCAACACAAGCTGATCGAAATATATTACATGCTTCGAATATCATTTCTTCGTTTAACCTTGGGAAAATATTTCACAAATACAATGTATATAAAGATATTCAGACGTGGCAACTTCATAATTCGGAAATATAGAGAAAATACCAATAATAATTTCATCAATAAAAATCATAATGAAAATGATGCTAATAGTAAAACGGGTGATAATAATAATAACAGTAATAATAATAATAATAATAATAATAAACACAATAAGAACAATAAACACAAACAAGGAAAAGAGTCCTTCCCACCCAAACAATAATACCCCACCCACTCGCCCTCCTCACCCCCCCTCCCTTACCTCTCCCCCTCCTCACCCCCATCCGACTCAGCGACCGTAAGAGTGCGAAAAGGTCCGAGGTTTGGTTCGTTCCTCCGTCGCGCGGTGGGCCAGCGACCGGTGACCTTGCCGAGGACACGTAGTAGCTTCGGCCGCGTGTGGTGCGTCATGGCGCGGGACTGACGGATAAATATACAACCACAGTGACACCTGCACTTCCTAGAACCACATGACGTAATGCTCTCTGATGTGCGTCCGGGGGGTGGGTGGGGGAGGAGGGGGAAGGGGAAGGGGTAGGGGGGGTGATTGGGATGGGGGAGGGATGGGTAGGAGGAGGGGAGATGGTGGGAGAGGTGTGGAGGGGGGGCGGTGAAAGAAGATGGTGGGGGAAGGAGGATGGACAAGAGATGGAGGAAGAGGAGGAGGAGGAGGAGGAGGAGGAGGAGGAGGAGGAGGAGGAGGAGGAGGAGGAGGAGGAAAGGAAAGCGGAGGGATAGAGAGAAAGGGGAGGGGAGAAAGGAGGGGGAAAAGTGACGGAGAAGGAAGAAGAGAGAGAAAGGAGGGGGGGGGGGAGAGAGGGAAGAGTAAGAGAAGGAGAAGAAGAAGCAGGAGGAGAAGGGAGGGCAGGGTGGAACATGAAAACGACGGAGAGAAACGGAAGAGGGGAGACAGCAAGGGACGAGGGGAGACGACCGCGTGACCGGGACATGGGGAGACTTCGAGCGAGGGGAGCAAGATATACCAAGGGGATGGTGCTGATGAGCGAACTAGGAGAGGGGGAGTTGGAAGCGGCGAAGGGATGGATATAGAGGCTGGGGGAAATAGGGGGGAGGCAAGGGAGACGGGTTCCCCCGGGGGAGGGGAGCAGCCTAGGAGTGACTTTTGAAGGGGAGAGAGGCATGGACGAAGCAGTCGGATACGTGTTACAACAGCACTTAACACAGGAACACGGACCGAAGTGCGAAATCAATAATGAAATAACTCTATCTATGAACGTGTTAGAATTTGTCAGGTCACTGTCTGTCTGTCTGTCTGTCCGTCTCTCTTTCTGTCTATATGTTTGTCTGTCTCTCCCGAGTTCACCTGAAAGCCTCATACACCTTCACTTTAATCATTATCATTACCGACAATAACAGGAACTTTCATCCACGCGAGTTCCTAGGAAACAAGTGTGAACACCTGGTGTGTGGAAAGCGTGACCTTACAAGGTTGAGGGGGGCGAGGGAGCGGGGGAGTGAGGGGAAAAGGGGAGAGAGGATGGGAGGATGGGGTAGAGGGAACGGGGAAGGGGAGAAAGGGAGGAAGAATGGGAGAGAGGGGAGAGAGGGAGTAGGGAAGAAGAGAGGTGTGGGGGAGGGAGAGGGGGTGTTGACGAAGGGAAGAGTAAGAAGGAGTGAAGACTGTGGTGATGGGTGCTAAATAAAAGAGGGAGGAGAAACATGGGTAGAGTTCAAACAGGAGATGGGAAAGGGGTGGTGAGAGAGAAAGCTAGGGAGAGGTTGAGAGAGGAGAGGGGAAAACGAGGAGAGGTTGAGGTTGAGGAGAGGGAAGTATAGGGAGGGGTTGGGGGAGGATAAGGAAATACAGGGAAGGAGAGGGGGAGAAGAAATGTGACGAAATGAATGCCCAAGCGGAGTCGGTCTCTGCTTTTGGAGTAACTGTTCATTGATGTAAAAGTTTCTTTAAATGGTAGCATACTAGATATCACAAGTAATTTGCCTATGTGTGCTTCGAAATGAAATCAACAAATACACACACACACATACATTCTCTCTCTCTCTCTCTCTCTCTCTCTCTCTCTCTCTCTCTCTCTCTCTCTCTCTCTCTCTCTCTCACACACACACACAAAAACACACACACACACATATACACACGAAAATAAAAGTTCGTGTTGCGTTGTCTTCGTGTATGCTATGTATATCCATGTGCATGCGTATGTGCTGAAAGTCTCCCACAGCACCTGACGCTGACATGGCAGAGGAGGGGCTGGTTAAAGTGGGGGTGGGGTGGAGGAGGAGGAGGAGGAGGAGGAGGAGGAGGAGGAGGAGGAGGAGGAGGAGGAGGAGGAGGAGGAGGAGGAGGAGAAGGGAGATCGGGTGAGGGGGAGGGAGGAGGGAAGAGAGGGAGGAGAGGGGAGGGCGGGGGGAGAGGGAGGGGGGCGAGTGAGGCCAGAGAGGGGCTGGATCACAACCCGGCACACTAGCGGGATTTCTTCCACTATATCCGCTCGGGTTTTCGGAAAATGTTTCTAAATTTAGTCGGTCGCGTGAGGATCGACAGCCCGCCCGCCGCCTACGCTGTCGCCTCGTCCACGGCGCGGGGGAATTTCGGAGGCATGGACTTTGTTGTCTCCAGTATTCATCTATTCGTCTCTCTTTACACGGAGAAAATATAACTTACGTCATCTTTACGCTTGGGCCATTTTGACGAGTTAATCAAGCCGAGGAACGGTACTCGAAAAGACAGACTCACACAGAGACAGACACAGTTACAGAAAAAGACACAAGGCACTGACTGGCACACACGTACAACAAAAGAATCCAGAAGAAAAAAAAAAAAACAGCAATACACTCACACCAACAAACAAACGTACCCACAGCGACGCGCACTCCGGACAGGATAATTCACAGTAAACAGCTTGACAACAAGGGCCAGAGGGAGCAAGGCATGGCACCATTGTCTCTATACCTGGTCGGTTATGGCATCCACGTTATGTCCGCTACTCTGTCCACATACGCGTTTCTTTCTTATTATCTTTGATCATATCATTATCATTTATTAGTTCTCGTCCGCCTTTAACATGATGTGGCATAAAAAAAAAATATCCGAAGGGAAAAAAAAAATTTCGCTCTTGAATGGCGAAGGGGAAAATCCTGAAAGAAACTAGCAAACGTTTCACTGCATTAGTCAACTGCGCCACAGTAAGCCCCGCGCATGACTCATCTTCCAACGCGTCGTAACGAGCGAGCCAGAAAGGTCATTCTTACGAAAGGAAATTCGGGGGCGAAAGATACTGCAGGTGAATTCCGAGTAGATCCGCACGAAAGGTCGTCAAAATTTCGAGAACATTATATAACAGGGGTACCGTGAAATAATATGAGTGAGAGAGAGAGAGAGAGAGAGAGAGAGAGAGAGAGAGAGAGAGAGAGAGAGAGAGAGAGAGAGAGAGAGAGAGAGAGAGAGAGAGAGAGAGAGAGAGAGAGAGAGAGAGAGAGAGAGAGAGAGGAGAGAGAAGAGAGAGAGAGGAGAGAGAGAGGAGAGAGAGGAGAGAGAGAGAGAGAGAAGAGAGAGAAAGAGAGAGAGAGAGAGAGAGAAGAGAGAAGAGAGAGAGGGGAGAGAGGAGAGAGAGGGAGGAAGAGAGAGAGAGAGAGAGAGAGAGGGAGAGAAAGTGAGAGAGAGAGAGAGAGAGAGAGAGAAGAGAGAGAGGAGAGGAGGTAGGGATGGAGGGAGGAGAGAGAGAGAGAGGAAAGAGAGAGAGAGAGAGGAGAGAGGAGAGAGAGAGAGAGAGAGAAGAGAGAGAGAGGAGAGAGAGAGAGAGAGAGAGAGAGAGAGAGAGAGAGAGAGAGAGAGAGAGAGAGGGGGGGGGAGAGAGGAGAGAGAGAGAGAGAGAGGGGAGAGAGAGGGAGAGAGAGAGGAGAGGGGGAGAGAGAGGGGAGAGAGAGAGAGAGAGAGAGAGAGAGAGAGAGAGAGAGAGAGAGAGAGAGAGAGAGAGAGGGGGGGGGGCCTGCGAGGCGATCTGGGGGTTCACCCCGGATGCTTCACAAAAACCGAGTGACAACGGGACTTGTAGAGTCGTCTACTTAAGTCCAGACGCTGTAGTGGGTGAGTCACACGCTGAATTATAGTCCCGGATGTTATTATCGAGGTGGACGTATATTATTGTGTATTTCCCCCGTCATCGTAAAGCTGGAGGTTAAGAGGCCACTGCAAGATATTTCTTTTGGATTTCTAGAGACGCTTCACTCGTGTAATACACAATAGATATTGAACAAAAGTGTCAGAATGTGTCTTTCGCATGTACGGACACTTGTGCGTCGGTCTCTACTACTAGGAACCTAGCAGCACGCACACCTGCAGATGCGTGCACTTGTTATAAGCGAAGGCCAAGGTCACTGTGAGAGGTTGATGGGGGAGGGGGTGCAGAGGTGGGGGGGGGGGGAGGAGGACTAGAGCAGCTGCCGTTAATAACGATGCGCTGGATGTGGGCGGGGTCATTTTTTGTTGTTGTTTTTACTGCTGTATGTTATTGCCGTTGTTTCGGTGACGTTTAGCGGTGCGGTGTTTTGCGGCTTTGGGTGGACGCTGGTAGAGAGACTGCTTGTTATTATTATGTGAATGCAGAACAAAGCGCCGTCCTCAAGTGGCGGGAATTCGTTAACTGTAATAATGCCGATTCTAGGACACTTCGTTCGTCTTTCTTGTTGTGATGCTGATGGGGACTGTCACGATAACAAAGATGATGACAGTAATGACTGTGATAAGAATGACGACAATGATTTATAATGAGAACGATAAAGATGACAGCGAAGAGGATGGTAATTATCGCTTCAAATAACAGCATTTCCCGCGATAGTGAATGCGCTGACTGTATTATTAATGGCATCGTGACTGAGCCGAAGTTAATGTCAATAGTAATTTGAATGATGAGAGTAGTATTAGTGCTGTTAACGGTAACGACTGTGGCGGTTCGCGTTGATGGGTTGTTAGCGACATGGATGGTTCTATAATGTCGACTCTGAAGGTTTTCTTGTCTTTGCTTGATCTGACGCCAAGGAAAGTTCGAGGAGATCTGGAGATGGTATATGACGTTGCAGAGGAGGGAATACCGGATAGATGTGCCAACTTGGTCTATGACGATGGTGATGGAGAGGGTAAAGGTATGATTGTAGATAATGGTTGACATGATTTTGAGAGCAGGAGGAAGGGGGGAGGAAAGGGTCTCGGTGCTGATGATGGCGTAATAGTGGTGATGGTGCAGTGGAGGGAGGGAGAGGGGAAAATGACTATGCAAGCTTCCATATTAACCATTCACTTATAAGCATAGCTTATATGAAAACCCTTTTTCCCTTCTCTCTCCCCCTCCCTCCTATATCCCTTACCCCTTTCCTTCACTTCTACCATCTCACGAGTTCCCTCCCCTCATCTTCCTCCCTCCCTCCCTCCATGACCCCTTTCCTTCCCTCATATTTCACTCTCTCTCTCTCTTCAACCCAAACCCGAGTCGAGGCAGCTGCTGCAATAGGGTCTGCATCCCACCTTCTGTTTCCGTAGAGACAACGAAGCCGTGTTCTCTCCTACCGATAAGATAGATACGTTCCAAGAGCGTTAGAAGTAACTGATAAAACTTGGCTATCTACCCTAGTAACGCAAACGGGAGGGGGGAGGGAGGGAGGTCGTGTGTGCATTTTAATAACCGTGATAATGATGATGATGAGATGACGACGATGAATGGCAATAAAAACAATTTCTATAAATGGTTATGAAATGATATACACGTGTTAGTGGTATTTCCATCCCGAACACCATGATGTTCAATTGAACCTCATTTCACGGGGCAAAATTGATCAGAAGCGCACCCGCGTGCACCTTGTAAGCTTTTCAAATACGTGGTATGAACAGAGGGACCACAGACATGGCTCCAGTGCCATACCGAGATCTTAAGTTCATCCGGAAGCCGTGAAGGTCACAGGGAAGAAGCTCGAAGCTACAATTTCGTGAAACGGCATAGCGTCGGCGCTCTTTGGCATACGCACGCACACACGCACACACACGCGCGCGCACACACACACACACACATGCACATATGGATACGTACAAACGGGCCATTCTTTTTAAAAATCTTCAATCTATCTTATAGTTCCTAATGGTACCATAACTTTGATTCTAATGGCACCATACTTTTGAACTTCGTAGTATGCAGTTCCACTCCCCAAGCCTCCGCCGCACGAGAACGGCGAAGTTGGCACAATCCTCCTCACTCAGGCGAGAGAGGAACGAACATGGGCTGCATTTCCCTCCTGCTTTGTCTTTCTTCCTCTTTATAACCCTCACACATTCTCTCTCTTTCTCCGTCTCTCTCTCTTTCCTTTCCTCTTTTCCTCCCTGCCTCTTTCTATGTTTCCCTCTATTTCTTTCTCCCTCCCTCCCTCTCCACCTTCCCTTCTCCCTTCTCTATCACTCTCCTTCTTTCCTCCCCTCTCCGTCCCTCCTTCTTTTTTTCCTTCTTTCCCCCTCCCCAACCGCCAAGAGCCAATCCCCGCAGACGTCAGGCGTCCCCCCCCCACCCCTCCTCCCCTCCTCCTCCACCAGGTGGCTCCGCGGACGTGGTGTAGAGGCGAAGGTTGAGACGGCAATATTCATCAATGGCTCAACGTGATGATATTATAATCTCCTCCCCCCCCCCTTTCCAACCGAGCATCACCGCAGCCGACATCTCCTCACGCTTCTTCCCTTTTGCTTCTTATCCTCCGCTTATTCGGACTTCTTATTCTCGTTCTTCTTTCCCCCCTCCCCTTCTTCTTCTTCCTAAAACTGTCTTATTTCTTCTCTTCCTTCCTCCCTCCTCCTTTTTCTACTCCCTCTCCCTCCATGCTTCTCTTTCTCTTCCACCCCTTTTCCTCTCTAATGTCTATCTTCTTCCCTTATCCCTTCTTCTTCCCCCTTCCTTCCCCATCCCTCTTCCATCCCACTTCATCTCTCTTCCTTCCCAGCTCCTTTTCAACCTCCTTTTGCCTTCCATCCCCCTTCCCCCTTCCTTATCCATTTCTTCTTTCCCCATCTCCCTTCCATCCTCCTTCCTCCCCCATCCCACCTCCCACTCCCCCCACCGGGACTCCAGAGGGGGCAAGCGACTTGACCTTCTCCGAGTTCATCTCTTCGTGTTATCCAAACACCGATTTATTCCTCCGCCGCTGCATATTGATAAGGGGGAGCTGACTCGTGTATGACTCCATAAATGCTTCGCGCCACAAAAATATTTGCTGGGCTGAGCATGACACACATTTTCTGTATCGTCATCATGAGGCCGATCAGGAAAGGGGGGGGGGATTAGGGCTTTGGGACTTGGGAGAGGGGTGACGGAGGGGGGGAGGTGGGGAAATGGGAGAGGGAAGGGGGTGGGGGAGGGGGGTAAGAGAGGGAGAGTTGGGAAAGGCAGGAGGGAGGGAGGGAGGCTCTCCTCCGTGTATAGATGTTTATACATATCTGAGCGTGATCCCTACATACTAATATATAAAATATATATAGGTGGATAATTGTAAGGTGAGCCGGCACAGGCCTGATAATGTGAGTATTTTTGGGCGAGTTCATGCTATCTATGTACTTTGCTTATATATACTCTCTCTCTCTCTCTCTCTCTCTCTCTCTCTCTCTCTCTCTCTCTCTCTCTCTCTATATATATATATATATATATATATATATATATATATATATATATATATATGTTTATGTATATATATGTCTGTGTGTATGTGTGTGTTGTGTATATGTATGTATGTATGTATATATATATATATTTATTTATTTATATATATATATTCATATATATATATATTTATATATATATATATATATTATATATATATATATATATATATATATATATATATATATAGGCGCGCGCACGCGCACGCACACACACACACACACACACACACACACACACACACACACACACACACACATATATATATATATATGTATAATGTATATATGTATATATATATCTATGTATATATGTATATATGTATATATATGTAAGTATATATATATATATATGTATATATGTATATATGTATATATGTATATATATATATATATATATATATATATATATATATATATATATATATATATGTACACATACACATACATACACCCACACACAAACACATTCTAAAGGTCTAAATTGAGTCCAATTTCCCAATCCCTGATGTTCGCCGGCGCAGCGAAATGCCTGCTCTTGTCCCCGGCGGCCGAGGAGCCCGAAGGCTGCCCCTCCCGCGAGTGAATGGCGCTGCATGTGACCTCTCTCACACCTTACCTCGACGGCATCGCGCCAAACCTCGTGTCATTTTCCCTTCCCTCGCTCCTCCCTCTACCGGGAAGCGCAGATGACGCTCGTGGCACCGCGTCTGCAACCTGTTGGCACCGCTTCCGAAACGAGGCACCCGCAACTACGCAGGCTTCCACGGCACCATCACACGTGTCGAACACATGACGCCATGGCGACGTGTGTTCGGTGGAAGGATGAGCCCGTCGTTTGCGCACGCACGCACGCACGCACGCACGCACGCACGAGCTGCATGGACCCGTCGCTCGCGCCCCGTACTAAGGGCGCTACGATCATTATGTCGTCGACTAATTGATTCGGTGATAAATGGCGTCGCGTTTGATATCGGAACGGCGTCATTTGTCCTCGTTAAGGGCCGTTGGGATCTGGCACTTTGGCATTTGTTCGAATTGACTCCACTTCCGTTGTAGAGTACCGTGACCCTTGGCACTGTTACGGCATGGCCTTTGATGGGCGTGATTTATAGTTAACTACTAATTGATGGGTACGCTGCTGTTATAATCAATTATTAGCCGCTCGTTCCCTTCACGTCACTTGTATTTATCAGATGTATTTATGTTTCACGCGATGAAGCATATGAACAAAAACTATCAGTATTTTTTTTTTAGAGATATAAAATATTCATAATGGAAATGATAGAGCAATGAGTGTAGTATGATAATAATCACCCGGCGCAGATCCTCTTATGGATGGTCAGTGCTAGATGGCTACATATGGGAGGGGATAAGTTCGTCATCATGTATTACCCAGTAATTTCGTGTTATCAAGACGCGACGGACTTTGTACTTCCATGCCCTGAGTGTGTGTGCATACTATCTGTCGTCATGCCAACGTTATCAGTAAATTCGACACTGACTGACTTTGAGGAACTAGACTGATAAAGATAGCTCGACCTCCTTCCCCTCTTAGCGCAGATCAGTTGGTACTGCTGACTCACAATGGTGTCTCAGCAGGCCGGAGGAGGCAGCAGGTGGCCGCCCCCACCTCTGCTGACGCTCTGCTGCCTCGCCTGACCTTGTCTGCCAGGGGTCAGCTGGCACGACCACAGCCTGGGTACACGGTGGGTCTCGGCAGCGCGGGGCAACTGCCAGGGTACATCGACGGCGCCGGTACGCTGCCTTGTTCGTGGTTTTCTCTTCGATAATGCTTTTTAAAAAATCCTTATATTTTCTTTAAGCTACAGCATTATAAAAGTTAAACCGCAGCTGACTCAGGGATGGACGTGACGCAACCGAGAAATGCAGCCAACAATGTGACATGCATTCACACAGGTGGTCTCCGAGGGCCAAACGCAGCCGACCGACCCAACCCCACCACCGCCGCTGCCGTCGCCGCCGCCACCTTTTACCGCGCCGTCATACCCACGTGTGGATGCCCGCCTTCCCTCAACATGCCCGCATACCCCGAGTCCGGACCTACATCCGCTGGGGGAGACTCGACACTCAAGTCTCGTGCTCAGCTGTTTCGAGTGCCAAGTGCACGGGGGTGGGAGAAGGGAGCAGATGGGGGACGGAGGGTGGGGAGAACAGCAGGACTGGGAGGTAAGGAAGGAGAGAGAGAGAGCGAGGAAAGAAGGGGTGAAGAGGATAAGTTGCAAGAAGACGAGGAGAAGGAAGGAGGAAAGAGAAGACAACGAAGAGTAAATGGAGGAGGAAGGAAGCAACAGGGAGCAGAAGCAGAAGAAGAAAGAAAAAAGAGAGAGAAGAAACAGAAAGGAGGAAAGGGGTAGGGGATAAGAGGGAAAGGGGTAGGGGGGAAAGGGTAAGGGCGGTAAGGGGGGTAAGGGGGGAAAGGGGTTGGGGGTAGGAGGAAGGGGGGAGGACGGGCGGTCGCTCAGCACGGCGAGCGCATGACTCACGCTGCAAACATCACCCCTCGCCCACTAATTGGGATGTCGCTGTAGTAATTAATGGCATGATTGAGAGAACGCGAAGAGCATATAGGCTGATCGCGGGTGCTGAAGGGCCAGGGTATTAACAGCTCACAAGTAACGACAACAAACATTTTAATTGGGAAACTATATTACTGCTTTACGCCTGATTAGGTGTGGAAATTAAGGTCGAGGTACTTGGTTACTTCACCGACGACCTGTGTTCGTTGTCCTTTTGCCAAAGGACAATGCTTGGATTTCGCTCCCGCTATCTCCTCTGTTTTGCGTAATCATATATGCCTATTTTGGTCCTGCCCCCCTCCCTCTCTCTTCCTATACCTCCATTCACATTCCTCTCTTTCCTCTCTCTCTTCTCCGTATCCGTTCATCCCTACCCGTCTTCTTTTAGCATCCATTCCACTCTCTCATCTCCCTCCTCTCTATCCCTTAATTTAATTAATACTTTCTCTCTAATCTCTATCATTCCCCCTCTCTCTTTTCATCAACACTCTCTCTTCCCCCATTCCTCCCTGTCTCCCTTTCCCCATTCTCTCACACATACCTGTCTGACGGTGGGTTTGTCGTGGTCGTGGTCGGAGCCCTGGGACATGGGGGACATCGGGGACATGGGCTCCTCGGCGTCCACCCTCATCTGCTCCTCCTGAAAACAGGAGTCCATATTACTGCCCTGGAAACACGTGTTGTAGGGTTGTAGAGTGCTGCAGGCTGGGTCGGGAGTGGTTCTCGTGTGTGTGTGTGAGTGTGTGTGTGTGTGTGTGTGTGTGTGTGTGTGTGTGTGTGTGTGTGTGTGTGTGTGTGTGTGTGTGTGTGTGTGTGTGTGTGTGTAGTAAAGGCAATATGCAGGAGTGATGACGATATTGTGGATATTGTGTAGTCTTGTAGGTTTTGTGTGGATATAATGTTGTGGCATTACGTGATATTTTGTCTGCGGTGTTTAAATCGAATTACCAGGTTCTAGTGTGGAAGCGGAAGCATTGGCAAAAAGGAGCAAGCAAGTTAATAAGTAAGTGTTGAAAGTGTGATCGGTTAACTCGGGCATGTGTGGTGGCATAAAGAAGTACTTTATATTAAATATATTACAAATATTAAAAGAGCATGTACTGAAATATGCGTAAATGTGAGTGTCAAGTGACAAGTATGGCAACATATGGCAATGTAAAAATAAGCGTTACATGTGAAAGAACTCGACTGTTTTAGATTGCTAACACAAAATAATCTGAATTTTAATATATACATTCACTTTCTATATTTCTTTTCTTTTAGAATTGCGGTTCCAGTATCTACTGCTAAAATTACAAAATAATAGCTATTAAAGTTCACAGAGTTCCCATAATCTAAACGCTATATTCATACTAACAAAATATAAACAATTTTTTTTGTATCGGAATGGTGGAAGTTTACCTCTGATATATCGAGCAACAAATAGATTAGTCATGCAACATTTACATGAAAATATGAAATAGCCATTTACTATATACAAAAGAGAAAGTGGGAGAAGCAAACGATTAATCATCGAGAGTTATCAACATCGAATCAATAGCAGAACGAAAACAAAATCCTCTTACCTCAACATGCAATGGTCGTTGCAACACTTAACAGTCTTCGAAACCATTCCAATAAACCATAAAACATACGTACCCTCAACAATTCTAAACGTCCGCTTCTCACAAACTCCGACGAAATTACCTCTGAACAATTAGCCAAAAATCATAAAGCATACGCACTCAAAATAAGAAAAAAAAGACAACAGAAATCGAAATAGTTGTTCCATTTTCTGCTGTCTTTACTCACCAGTTTGGAGGTAATGTGCTGTCCGAGAATGAGGTTCTGAAGGCTGAACCTTCCTTGCCCTCCATGGCCTCTGGACAACATGATGTCACACATAAGGTCGCTGCTGCTTGGTTCTTCACTCCACATAAAAATCAACGGTCTTGAAGTCACTGGGTTTCTTTTTTAAGGGTCTTAATTACTATAAATATATATATATGTATATATGTATATCGTTTTTATTTTGCAGTTTTTTGGCACTCGCGTAGGTTTTCTTAAAAATTATAGACTACTTTTTTTCTCTACTTTCTCTCACTAGAAATTAGATTTTCTTTTTCTCTTATTTTCTTTTGGCTTGACGATAACAGACGAAAGGCACTAGATTATCCCTCAGGTAAAAATTCTCATGTACAATAACTATCACAGTTCATATTCAAATAAACAAAAATATTTGGTCAAGAACAATGTCCTTCAGTTGGGGAGAAGGTACTTGGTATACGTATCAAGTTCACTGCTTACGCTACACTAATGGAATGGCTACCTCTATTGAAAGGTCTAACGTCTACGGGAGGGATTTCAGTGCTGGAAGTCGTGAGATGCGAAGTTCAATCCCCTTTGTTGGTAAGTTTGGGGTCCAGTATCTCCGTATTATATACAGAACATAAGCACACACACGCAGATCTCGAGATCTTCTTCACTGCTTGCTACTCCACTGGCGGCCTTCGCTCGCGCAGGCACGCTTGCTTTCCACGGCGTGTTATTCACAAACGAGAGTGGTATTCCTGGTCACTTGGAAGCTGCTGACGAGACGAGACGAGACGAGACGAGACGATGGTCGCTGCTTGAAGGTCGCCCGCGATAGAAAGAGGAGGAGACGGAGGAGGAGGAGGAGGTGGATGAGGATGTGGGCGAGGGGGATTTTTACATCACTGTTTAACCATTTACACGGTCTACTGCTAAAGAGAGAGAGAGAGAGAGAGGGAGAAGGAGAGAGAGAGAGTGAGAGACAGAGATGGAGGTCAGCGGCGTGTGTGGTCCGCTACTGGGTTGCTTCCCCACTTCTCAGGGAACTGGTCCAGCGGGAGGTTCACTACAAAGGGTTCACTACAGCGGTGGCTTTTTGGTCCGCTACATCGGCGTGTCCTCTAAGGGCAAGCCTCCTCCTTCAGGCGCGAGATCCTGGCGGCGAGAGGGTAAGGGCGTGACCCACAAGTTGTCATCTGGTGACTTCGTCCACCTGACACTGTTCTGAGCCTGGCGGAGCTCGTCGCCGCATCAGAGAGTGTTAGCCTGTAACGCGTGGCACAGCGAGCCTCTCATCACTTATCTGGTTTAAAGAGTAAATCATGAGACAGGCGCTCCCACAGGTCAGTTACTACGTGCTTTTATCTTATGGCTGCAAAGGAGAGGGGGGGGGAATAGAAACACTTCGATGACAAAACAGCATCATGATATATCGAGAAAAAAAATCATAATGCTATATCGATGCATATAATCCTTCATTTTCCACGTACAAAAAGCATCGCACAGAAAAAAAAACGCACGGTAGTCACATGGACTAGTTGAAAGTCTCTTGGACGTAGTATACTAAATACCGACCAAGCAGAGGCGACGCAGGCCGGTGCCACAAAGGGATATGAACTGCGCAGGTAATTAAAACGCCGCTTCCCTGCCTCTCGCTAGTTCACTGTTCATATAATTAGTCCTTACAGTCCACTTTTTTATCACTTTATTGTACTTAAAGCAGGTGTACTTTTACATGGCACAGCGACAACAGTAAAGAAAAAACAACAAAAAAACAATGGTTCACACACATTATTAATCACAATGATAATAACAATAATGAAAAATAGATAAACAACAAAAATGATGATGATGATGATGTTAATAACAGTAATAATAATAATAATCAATAACAATAAAAACTAAGAACAATAATAATAATAATAATAATAATAAAAATAAAAATGACACTAAACCAGTTCGACCAGCACCGACGAAGGAAATTTGCGGTGCGAGCCCAAACGTTTCGCATTTTTCTTTTCAGAAACCGTAAATACATCACCACTTACAGGTAGCTATTTTCAAATGTTACCCTTTGCGTTGACAACTCTTGCACAATCACGCAGTACCAAGTACACACAATAACGTTAAAACGCTCAAAAACAATCATAGCAACAATAACACGAAAAATAAAATAACAAAACGCGAGCAAGCAATATAATACATATACATATATCTAAAATACATGTACATATATAAATATATACATACATATATAGATAGATCAATCAATAGATAGATATAGATATATACATTGTCATAAGAATCCGGTGCAGCAGGCGACCATCTGCGACCAAAACAAAACCACGTGACAAGGGTAGGCAACTACGCAAAATAATGATCCCCGAATACCCGAAGCCTGACTAATTTCACCTCCCTCGAACTCACTCTGCGAGGAGGTGGAGAGGTACCCTGGCAAAACGCTTTTCTTTTTTTCGTAATTCATACTCAAAAGTGTAGAGTGGGTGAGAGAGAGAGAGAGAGAGAGAGAGAGAGAGAGAGAGAGAGAGAGAGAGAGAGAGAGAGAGAGAGAGAGAGAGAGAGAGAGAGAGAGAGAGAGAGAGAGAAACAAGGAGGGGAAAACAAGGAGTAAAACAACACAAAACACAAAGACTTTCTAACTCGGTTTAGAGCTGGCGCGAGAGTGACGGAGGGAGAGGAGGGGAGAAGGAAGAGGGAGGGGAGAGTAGGGGGGGGGAGGAAAGCGGGGAGAGGAGAGAGGGGAAACAGTTCCAGCAGCGTTGTCAGGGGTGTTCCCACGGTTGCCGGCGCCAAGAACGCAGTGGCCGAGCAACCCAGTGCCAGCGAAGGCAACCAAGGCTGTGCACTACGTAACACCACCAAATACCTTTCCCCACAAAGGTCGAAGGTGGGGGGGGGGGGGCAGAGGGTGCCAGACCGATGAACCTGAGAGGGAGGAGGGCATGATGGGCGAAAGGGAGGGTGATTAATAGGGCAAAAAGTGGGTAGAAAGGGAGCATTTTAAAAATCTATATTTCAAAATTATATCTGGTATTTTTTTCGGTGATAGACTTTCATGTCGAACTTTAAACTTACAAATCTACCTCGACATGCTTGTATTTCCGATTTAAAGTTCAAGCGTAAAAATAGATACACACACACATATATATATGTATATGTATATATATATATATATATATATATATATATATATATATATATATATATATATATATATATATATACACACACACACACACACACACACACATACATACATACACATACGTGTATATGCATACACATACATAAATACACGCACAAACACGTCTTTGTGTGTGTGTGTGCATGAGCGTATGCACATGTGCGCATGTGTGTGCTACTGATGTAAGAGAAATCAAACACCAAGAACCCGGAGAGCCTTTTGGACACGAGTCAATAGTGTCAACACTGGGATTCCGTTAAATTCTCGCGCCGTGTCGGGCTCGTGTTGGTAACGACGACGGCTACGTGTCACCGATCGGCCAACAGACAGGAGTGATGCGCGATGGGCGGTGGGGAGAAAACAGGAGGAGGGGGAAGGGGAAGGGGAATGAGAGGGTAAGGGGGGAGAGTGGAAGGGATAGGAATATGGAGAAGGAGAAGAAACATAAAAATGAGAGAAAATGATAGATAGATAGATAGATAGATAGATAGATAGATAGACAGATAGAATACATAAATACTGCGAAAAAGATATCGGGAGTAGGAAGCAGAGGTCAGGGTGATCCGCGTTGCACACAGATATCGCTAAACTGACATCGGGTGAGGCGAGAGGGGAGGCGTTTCAGCGAAAGCCTTGGCAAGTTTCGTTCGCGGAAAAAGGCATCAAGTGCTCGCCAGCGCCAGTGGTATATGTGATGTGCAAAGAGCGACAGAAGCGGCGGGGTTGATAATCAGGGTGAATGGAGGATTGGAGTGTCGATGGCGGCGAAAGAAGTGGTAAGTGGGGGAAGAAGTGGTAAGTGCGGCGGTCGGGGGGTAAGGGAGAAAGAGGGGAGGTGGAAGGGGCTGGCAGGCGATGATGGTAGGTGGTAGGACGTGGTGGTGGCGGCGGCAGGGAGGAGAGAGGGAGAGAGAGTGGGGGGGAGGTAGTGGTAGTGAGTGCAGTGCTAGCGGCAGACACACATTCCAGCCTGATGATAGCT
>NW_028234416.1:20082390-20084890 GCF_977035675.1 Penaeus japonicus | reverse complement strand
AATACAAACATCCAAATTCGATTTTATGTTCAACACTCCGATGGCGTATATATAGTTAACAAATCTGAGATGATGATGCGGTGATATGTCTCTTATGTTTAAGTATTTATTGAATCCACTGAGATCATTTAGATTACTACTGTAATCATTATCACCAATATTGTTTCTATTATAAAAAAAAATACAATTGCTACTATTATATAATATTGTTCAATATCTAAAAATCGATCTAATCAAGATATATATATCTATTCTTCACTGAGGTCACAGGCAAAATAGTGTGTGTGTGTGTGTGTTTTCTTTTATATATATATATATATATAAATATATATATATATATATATATATATATATATACATACATATACATACATACATATATATATATATATATATATATATATATATATATATATATATATATGATATATATATATATATATATATACATATATAATATATATATATCTATATTGATATATGTTTTGCACTTATATGTACTCATGCATATGTATATGTGTGTTATGTACGTGATGGTGGAGTTGTGTAAAAATACGAAATAATTAATCGAATTAGCTGTTTGGTTTGTTTGTATTTAGTTTGTTTAAAATTTAATTGTTATTAAAATCAATACCTACATACATAACCTACATTGCTTTCTCTGTTTGCTTTCTCTAGCAAAGATAATCTCGTAAAAAAAATAATCTCGGAAAGACTAGTCAATCCTTGCTATGGGAGTTTTGAGCTATGTTTTTTCATTCATGCCTCATACTCTGGAATTTTGGGGCGTGGTGATATGTGTTGGTTTGTGTGTGAGTGTGTGTTCGAGGTGTGTGGTTGTTGTGTGTGGTGTGTGTGTTGTGTAGTGTTGTGTTTGTTTGTGTGTGTGTGTGTGTTGTGTGTGTATGTGTGTGTGTGTGTTTTTGGATGTTGTGTGGTGTGTGTGGTGTGTGTGTGTGTAGTGCGCGTATGTGCGTCGATTGAATATGTGTGTGTAATGCGTGTGTGTGTTGTGTGTGAGAGAGTCCGGTGTGTGGTGAGTGAGAAAAGTGAGTGCGTATGATCTTGTGATATCATTGTATGCGATGTACACGTACTTGCTGCCAAGTGTACACGTAGGTGTGAACTAATGTGAAGATGAGGAACAAAGTCTGTTCCGCCGTAACAATAGTCTTGTCTCGGGCGATAACATCTCGACTTGTGCCACACGCCAGAACAAGGGCCCCCATAAAACAGAACTCATATCCATGGAAACAGAGAGTAGGCGGGGCGCATGGACGAGCGTCCGTGAAAGCTCATTGATTGAGAGGTGGGCGTGTACTCGGGGTGGCGACCCTCGTTATATTGGTATTCCAGACCCTAAAACGAGTATTTCCAAGCCGTGACCGTTAATTACTAGCACACACTCTTTACGCCCATAGCATAACCGCCCACACCAGCCTTGCCCACCCCTTTCCACCCCAGCATCCTCCCACAACACAATTATGAAGCAGAGGATTTCATCTTCTCTCACTCGGAAATTGCGGATGCTGATCAGCTTCCATTGGCGGGAAGGTCCTTGCAACTGCACCTGTGCTACCCACCATGCAATACCCGCGTCCTGAGAGCAGAATCCTTTGCTGGAAACGCCCACATAATCTCTGAGGAGCCGTAGACGCTTGATCTAACGGGGGCTGACGCAGCTGTGATGCATCTAGTTTCCCTAACGCAACTTACGTACCAAAGAAAATGGTCAAGTTTGAAACTTTGCCGGGAAGGGCGAGTAAGTCGGCAGATCCTTCGTCTCTGCCGGATAGCCTCGCTTTGAGAGATACTTTGCAAACTCTTAAGAGTTTCTGAAGAACCTCCATCACCAATAAGTTTATATAATTTTCCCACAAGATCAGCTCTACGCGAGAGGAAATGATTTTCATGATTTTCACGTTGGCTTCACCAGAACGATCCTACCTACGAGTACTTTCCGCTGCGATTTACTTGATTTAGCAACTGAATCATCACTGCCCATATGATCAACCACGTTTGGCAGATCACTCCCAAAATCTCCTAATTTCTTTCGAAAAAAAAATACATACAAAACCTTCCGCTTCTCTGAAAGGTCGCTCCCTTGGCATTAATCCGTGCATGCGAACGACTTTTACGAACGCGGGTTCGAATGCGTGCATGTTTCTCGAAATCTTATCGACGCCCTTATCAGTCACTTGATAACTGCATGACTGTTACCGAGTCGCCTTTTCGGCAACTTGCCCTTGATACCGAGTCCCATGAAGGTTGTCGTCATGTATGATAAGCTGGAGATACCATCAAAGTGAAAGGAAAAGGAATGCAAAGTACTGTACTGCATTCGCCAATGACACATGCATATCGCATTTCAAATAAGAAAAACAAGTCAGTAAGATCTGCAGGAATACGAGAATGTCTTACAATCATCGAAAGCTAAAGTGTAACCCTTATGTTCTTGTTTTTCTTTTTTTTTCTTTGCGCACGGGTACCTTTGGGACAG
>NW_028234416.1:20062390-20077390 GCF_977035675.1 Penaeus japonicus | reverse complement strand
TTAATAATCAAATGTAAATCTACGAAAAAATAAGTCATATTATTTGTAGATAAAGCACCGGTGCGTCTTTTACAGATGCCATTGTAAGGCAGAATGCAGGTACGATGCAAATTGCAACAAAATTATTAAAATTCGAAGCACCTGTAGATATCACGGTCAATACTATTTCGATTGGTACTATTAGTCATCAGCATCGTCATCATTACTATTGCCATCATCTACTTCTTCCTCCCTATCATAATCATAACCATCATGATAACAGTCATAAGATTTGTTCTCTTTCATTTTCCTCTTCTTCTCTCTTTCTGCCTGTATTCTTCCACGTAGGCTTTAAAGGGACACGGCCATCTCTGCTCGTTGGATCAGGCAATGAATCAGCTTCGGAAGTGGATCATTATGGCTCTTGTGAAGAAATGGCTGTGACATCATTGAAAACGAAAGAAATACACACACACACACACACAAACCCCCCCCCCCCTCACACACACACACATATTCACACATGGACGAGTATAAATCGAGTAAATACATTTACACGCAGAATTAATACGAAAAAAATATTCATAAAATCCACAAACAATAAACAAACACGAAAAGACACACACACACACACACACATACAAACGAATTAAATTATATAAACATAAACATACACAGTAACGAGCGGAGGTAGAACACACAAAAACACAAAACACACACACATACACACAAACGAATTCCTACGCAGTGCCACGTGTGAGAGGCACTGGCACCCTGAGTCACTGCCTGCCGTAAGCATGACCTTTCCCAGCCACGCCGCCCGTATCCGCGGCCATCTTCCGGAGAAACACCTGCACATCCCCCCCCTATTTATCCTCAATTCCTCGGAAAGAGAGAGATGTGTGAGGGAATGACGGAGAGAGGGAGGGAGGGAGGGAGGTAAGGAGGAAAAGAAAGAGGCAAGGAAGAAAGGGAAGAAGGAGGAAGGCAAAAAGGGAAGGAGGGGTAGAGGGAAGGAGGGAGGGAGAGAGAAAGAGAGAAATATATATATATAGATAGAGTGCTATCGGATATCCCCAATCCATCCCACCACCTACCTATCTATCCATCCAGCTGTCTCTCGGGGACTCGGAGAACCTTCGAGCTTGACCTTGCTGTCTAATAAGGACTTCTCCGAGTCCTTCTGGAGGTCAGAGCATCTTGAGGAGGCAACAAGTCTCGCCCTTCCAAGATTTGGGGTTTTAAGAGAAATATATATTATTTTCCGCTCTTCTCTCTCTCTCTCTCTCTCTCTCTCTCTCTCTCTCTCTCTCTCTCTCTCTCTCTCTCTCTCTCTCTCTCTCTCTCTCTCTCTCTCTCTCTCCCTCTCTCTTAGTTGTGCTTGTAATGTGACTACAAATGTAACCTTTGCAAATAATGTAACCTTTGATACAACGATTCTCCCCCAACTACGATAACGATGCGGTTTCACCTGTGACACCACTGCAACCATGCACTATCACAAACCACAACCTAAAATAAGCGCGTCTCCACCAAAACTAATTATTTGCACGTTGAACTGCTGTAGCCAGAACTGTATCCCACAAGCATTTCAACAGCCGAATATTCCAACGCTGTAACGATACGGTATCTTTAACCTGTAACCCCCTTCAGATATTCCTAAAAAAAAGGCATCTCTGTACCGCAAACTCCCACGCAAGCAAGTCACCAGCGAGTCACTTTCTGGTCTCCTTCAGTGACCAGAGGAGGTGGCGGCGACCTGAGTGTAAGAACAAGTATGGGCGGGCCGGGACACAGGATGCGGCCGCCCATGTCCGCCCACGCGCAAGGGCCGAGCCCATATTGTGGCGCCGAGGGTAGGTGTACACAGATAAACACACACGCCCACAACCACCAACACGCCGCGCATCCCGACTTTCTTAGCCATTGCAAAAATCACTAATTCCCAACAATAACAATGCCCACACTAATTCCTATCACTGGAATTCCTTCGCATGGAATCTTTACCCTTCCTCTGATGATTCCTGCGTTCCCTCGCGCCTCATCGAGAACCCAAGGAAGAGGAGAAGCTCGATCTTTATCTCTTATCGCCCTGAAATGAAGCTCGGATCTCGAGTACGGATGAAGAGGCAGACAATGGCCCCGTTAACTTTGTCGAGCAACGAAATGCATATTGCAAAGGCATGCATATCTTTTTTTTAATAAAAATAAACACTGGGTGCGCGCATGCTAGTGATTGAATACCCGGGCAGGTGTTGTGTAAGTATACCATACGCTCATGATGTATGCTGGTCAGATATATACCTAAGACAACAGGTGGTATCATCCGTAAGCAACACCTTGGTGACGATTTTCTCTTTATTTTTTCTCTTTGTATCGTTCTCTGTTTGTGTTTCTGTTTTATCTCTTGATTTTTCTCTGTCTGATCAACTGTTTTTTTTTTATACCTACCATCCTTCCACCTTCTCTCACTCTCCTCTCTTTCTTTCATTCTTCCTCGTTTTTTTTCCTTCTCTCTCTCTCTCTCTCTCTCTTTGCCTTTCTATCTCTCTCTTCCTTTCCTCCCTCCCTCCCTCCCCCTTCCTAGGCCAGACGTAAGATCAACTTTTTTCAATCATGTGTTTCGAAACGTCTTCCCTGACAGCGCACTTCTTGCCTCATATCCATCAGGAAGACATATGTGGTTCAACCAGTCTCAGACAGTGATAATGTGCTTCAAGGTTGCCCCAAAAACTTGAACGCAAATGAAGAACGATTGGTTATTTAATCTATAAATCACTTGTTCTGTTCGCTAGCTGGCAGCGTTGTTTTCTTTCGTCGTTTTCGAGGAAGAATGGCGTTTCCGTTGTCTTTTAGATGTCTAGCTATGTCTAACTGTATCTACGTGTGTGTGTGTGTGTGTGTGTGTGTGTGTGTGTGTGTGTGTGTGTGTGTGTGTGTGTGTGTGTGTGTGTGTGTGTGTGTGTGTGTGTGTGTGTGTGTTTCTATTTGCATGTATGTATGTATGTATGTATGTATGAATATGTGTTCACTTATATCTATAAGTCTGCATGTGTGTGTGTGTGTATGTGTATGATTCAATTAGCACCTTGTTTACCCCCCTCCAAAATGAAGGGCAGCGAGCCCCTCCAGCCTCGCCCCCTCAGCCCCTCCGACCCCTTTTTCCCAAGTGCGAAGAGAGTGAAGCTGCCTCCTTTGTATCAAATGAGCCACCTGTCCATTCATTCATAAGTGCATCTACAATGGGCGGCCGTGAGCTCCATTCATTAGGGGTGTGGGCGTGGGAGGGATAAGGGGACCAGCTCACCTTGAAACGCTCACCCCGCCCCGCCCACCACCATTCACGAGGGAGGAAGGGGGAGGGGGAGACCAGCAACCTGTGTTCACTAGCTTGGGTGTACATGGAGGAGGGGAGAGGAGAGGGGGGGTGACGAGGGGACGAGAAGGAGGGGGCGCTGGATGTACAATACTTGTGTTGTGCATCATGCGCCTGTGCAACAGGTGGTCATATATACTGGAATTGATGTACAATAACTGCGTGGTTAAATACTGCACACCTGCATTAGCCTGTGCAATGTCTCAGTAAAGTCGAAAGATCCCTAGCAGTCTGGTTGACGATACAATATAGGCACGTAATAAACGTTTCACCTTTACTGATATAAACGCCAAAAAAACGTTCCAAATTAATACCTGTTTGATATACATAGCCTGGCCAAAACTATAGGTAGACGAACTCTTTGAAAAACTAAAGCTGGGGACAGATTAGATATACAGTGAGGTACATTTTCTATTGGCAACCTCCTACTTGAAATTACAACGATAATCATAACTGTAGGAGATAAAACATGTGGGTATCTGCAGAGGATAAAAACGAGGAAACATGTAAATAAACATATAACGAAACAAAGTTTTTTTTTCATTCAAATAAACCTTATTCTAAAAAGATTTAAGAAGAAAATAAGAAAAAAAAGAATTTAAAAAATCATACATATCAAGCTAAATCCCTTAGAGGAAAAAATAACAATAGACGAAATAAAAAAGAATGAATCGCAGAGGAAATATGATATGACATCAACATAGAGCGAGAGAGAAAAAAAGAGTTAAGTTTGACCAATGAGAGGGTGTGCTGACCTCCCTGACCCTTACAAGAAAGACAGGCGCGCTCATAACTATCCCTTCCTCCACCTTCCTCCCCACCCCCCACCCCCTTCCAAAAAAGAAAAGAAAAGAAGAAAAAAAAAATATTGCCCAAAAAGTAACATAAAACATCTGGAAAAAAAACGCAAAAAAGGACATATATCTTAGAGGGAAAAGAGAGATTACAGGTCGCGCTAATATGATATATTTCGGGAAGGAACTAGACCGGGAGCAAAGAGATGCAGCAGCAGCAGCGGTCGAGCATCTCAAGTCACGCCCACCTGACCGTCTAGACAGCAAAGGGGGGTTGGGGGAGGGTGGGTGATAATGGGGTGGAGGGTATGGGGTAGGGACGGAGGAGGGGAGGAAGTAGGTAAGTGAAGGTGGGGTGAAGGTGGTAGAGTGTTTATGGGAGAGGGAGGGAGGGAGAGAGGGAGGGAAGGAAGGAGGGAAAGAGGGAGGGTGATAGGGTGAGAAGGAGAGGGAGAAAGGGAGAGTGGGAGAGGGAGAGAGAGATAAAGACCTTAACATTGTAGAGAGATGAAGATGCCATGGGATCGAGATGATACGAGGAGGAGGAGGAGGAGGAGGAGGAGGAGGAGGAGGAGGAGGAGGAGAGAGGAGAGAGGAGCGGGTGAAGGAGAATGAGAACCTGACTGCCCTCCCTCATAAAAGGTGGAGTGGAAGAGGTTGGGGAGGTGGATTATGTAGCCTCCTATGGAACCAAGCAAGTTTTTTTTTCTCTCTCTCATTCTCTTTCTTTCTTTCTTCTTATTTTTTGCGCTTCGAGATATGCCATAAAAGTTGCCTGAAAGGTGATTGACATTTAAAGGCGCTAAGAATGGCAATAATACGACAAAGGTTGAGATGAGTCAATCAAGGGAATCAGAGAGTCACTCAACTCCCTCCTTGACTCACCGAGCAGCCAGGAGGAGGAGGAGGAGGAGGAGGAAGGGTGAGGAAAAGAGTAAGGGTGAGAGGCACGGATGAAGACTATGGTAAGGGTGAAGGTAAGACTAAAGAGAACGGCAAAAGGCTGAGAGAATAAAGCATAAACATTAGGATGAGAGCAACAGTGAAATAATAACAAATAGGCTGCAGGCAAGGATAAGGATAAAGGCAACAAAATAAACGAATAGAGAGTACGAAATAAAAGCTTAGAGTGAAGATGAAACAACAGCGCCTTGGAATCCCAGCGTATAAATCATTCTTCAGGTGCAGATCCAGACGCGGGTTTCCGAGAACCGATTCAAGGGGAGAAAGTCTGCCAAGGCGGAGGAACATCTGCAAGACGTCCCAGAAGAAAGAGAAGAATTACGCAGATACAATACGAAAGCATTTATAGTTCAGTGAAAAAAAAATAAATAAAAAAATAAAAAAATCGTAAAACGAAAATGAAAACGGTGCTGATGACGGTCAGATTTTTATAAATTATTTCTAAGGGTTGAAATGGTCGTTGATTTTTTTATTGCCTTGCGAAACATCAAATGCAAGTCAAAATGGAATTAACGAAACATACTATGCATTTATTTCATGTAGTAAATCTAAACTCATCAACTTCATTATTGTCATTTTTGCAACACCCGTTACTGAATGCCGTGTTTTAGTTACTCTGCAGGGTCGCCCACCGACATAACGAGACAATTGACACTTACAAACAAAAAAAGGAAACACTTAATTTGCATATCGCAAATTTCTTCCTCCTCCTCCCCCAAAGAAAAACAAAAACAAAAGAACAAAAACAAAACTGAGAATGACATTGACCAAAAGATCAAAGGTCAAATGTCGGAAGCTGGAATACGTGAAACGGGTTGGCTTTCCTGTTTTGTTATTGTTTGTTTCCATGTGGTCTGACACACATCCTGCCGTATTACGCGCTGTTGAGGGGAAAGAAGAATTGGGGATGTCTTTGTTGCTGTTTTTTTTTTTTTCTTCTTTGGATTCTTTCGCTTGCTTGACCCATCTCGCTACTGCTTTTTCATTTCTTCTCCCCTCTCTTTATCCCCTTCCTCTTCCTCTCCTATATGGATATCTTCATCTTTCTCATTTCTCCTTTCCCCGGGTTTCCGACTACCAGTCCCTCTCCCTTGTTTTTATCTTTCTTTGCATGTCTCCTTCCCATGCCCCCTTCCCCACATGCGCGCGAGTGTGACTGCACGTGCGCCTGTATTTCACAACATTGCCAACATCATAAAGAACTCTCTTTAATGTTCACACTAAAAGAAAAAAAAATACACCTCAGTCCTTGACATACAAGAATAAAACAAACACAACAATAATGGCAAAAAATAAGCTAATCCATATGAAACCGCAAAGAATGTTTTCATCATTATATGCAACAACAACCAGACATCGTGAGCGGGAAGAGTGTCACGTGACAGTCAGAAGAGGCCCGTGCTATTCCTCGCGGCGAAGGGTGAGTCACACATCAAAGACCCAACGTGTTATAAGATAACATATCCCGCGCTGATAAGATCTCTCGCTCGTGGTGCATTCCTTGCGGGAGAGATGGCTGCAATAACCCTTTTCGGCTGACCTTTGATTTTTTTTTGTGTGTGTGCAACGTGATGAACTTTACAGATCTATTAAAAGAGTTCTAACAGCTGTGGCTCCGTATGGAGTACTGCGTTCAGCACTTAACATCGTTTGAGTTTCGTTTCAATTTCTTTTTTTCCCTTTTTTCAATGTTCTTTTGTGCTGAAGTGATATTTCTTTCTCTTCTACTTTAAGTATTTATTAACATTTGTGTATGTATTATCATGACTGCAAAGTAAATTCGTCAAGCGGGAGAGGTAAAATAAATCCGTTACTCCACTGTCGACTGACAAACAAGAAAAAAACAGCTGTATTTTGTTTGCCCTTTACCTTGATTATCAAGATTTCCTCCCTCCCCCTCCGTTTCGATTGCCGCAACTGCCTTGTTCGGAGTGTTATTTTTATACAAGACTCACATTTCCATACGTAATAATCTCTATTACGACTTCAGTCTTCCTTGTCTTGACCTGCCTTACTATAACCTGCAACTCTAACCTTCTCTTCCTTTTTCTACCCCCCCCCTTCCATTTACCTACTAATCCGTCCTTCCCTTGCCCACGTCCTCAATACGCTGCCCCTTCCCCAACTTCCTCCCCCCCTCTCCCCCTTCGCCAACTTCCTCCTCCCTCTCCCTCTTCCCCAACTTCCTCCCCTCCCCTTCCTCACTCCCCAACTACCTCCTTACCTTCCTCCTACCTATCCCCAATCTCTCTCTGTCCTCCTCCCCTCCCCTCCCTCCCTCTCCCTCCTCCCCCCAACTGTGCCCTCTTGCCCTCTCCGTTCGCATGACCCCCCGGGCGTCCGCTGTCGTTAGTTCTCGTTCCCGTTACGGCGATAGTCCTCAGCCCACGACCCGGAGGCCCACGCGGGGGGTGAGGGCCCTGCAGGCACGCCCACGCTCGTCCGCTTACTACACACACATGCACAGACACATAAACATGCAAAATAATGTGAACATATACACATACACTAACAAAACGACACATTCTCAAACTAGGCATAAAATATATATAAAAATCACTAGCATACGTATATAAGAAAACACGCGCACGCACACACACACATATACACATACACACACACACACGCGAGAAGCAAACTACGGATACAAAGTTAAAAAAAATACCTTACGAAAGCTTATAGATGGATTCTAGAAATGGTTCAACCGAAATTCTTATCTAGCTCGTAACGTTACCAAACCGACCTGAATATTACACGGTATAAAAATAGTACACTAATATCAGATGATAATCATGCATACTCACGCTGACCCGGTCAGCACAAAGGTATTGATGATAAGGAATTGGGGAAGACAAGGAAGAATACGAAAAAACAGAATAAAAACTGTAACATAACATACAGAAAAGTAAGGGGATAGAACTATAAGAATTATGTTAATAACAAAATAACGAAAAACGAACAATTCTAAAAATGTTGCTGATGTCAGTGATGACTAACAACGTAGTAGTAGTAATAGTAGTAGTAGCAGTAGTAGTATAACAGAAGTAGTAGTGGCAGAAGCAACAGTAGCAGTAACAATAATATCGCCACAAAGAAAACAGCAACACATAACACCAATCAGTTTCGTCCGCGACTGAACCCGAGACCGAGACTGTATGAACGATCCCACGCGGCCTTTTCGAATCAGAGACTTCAGTTCACACACACACACACACACACACACACACACACACACACACACACACACACACACACACACACACACACACACACACACACACACACACACACACACACACACACACACACACACACACACACACACACACAGTCCAGGATTCATCTCTCCCGCCGCAGCCGCCGCCGCCCGCGACTGTGGTGGGCGTCAGAACAGGCTTCTTGAACAAGCTCACAATGAACGACGGTCTATTTTTTATAATGTGTATGTCTGAAGATCATCAATGGGTAATGAGAGGAGAGGGAGGGGGGTTAGAATCAATGAGACAGAAAAACGGTTAGGTTAGGTAGTCTTCTATTAATATCGTTTTTTTCCCCGCTGGGTGGAAATCGAAACGCAGAAGGGATGGTGTGTATATTTCAGCTTATTCATGACCCGATTACAACAAATGGTTCATTCAGAACGAGTATAAAGGCAATCAACTGTTAAATAAAAGAAAAGTAAGAATTACCTTTTTTTAATGAATGTCTTTTAGGATTAAAGAGGTAGCTTCATTATAAGATACTAGTGGTAATAACAGTAATTGTTGAATTAATAACAGCACTAGAAAAGTAAAGATAAAATTTGTAGAAAACAAGAGGAGGTGCAGCAATATTTGAAAAAATATACAGTAATAATGGTGATAATGGTAAAGGTGATGATAATGATAATAATAATTTCAACTGCACACAAATAATGGTCACAATTAAACATGGATGTAAATGGCAATGACAACAAAGACGATAATAACTAAAAAAATAACCACAAGGCACACGATATTCCTCAAATAATGCTCAGCAATTGATGATAACTATGACGAAGATGATGGTAGTAGTAGTAGTAGTAGCGGTAACAACAATAATAATAAGAAAAAGAATAAGAAAAAAAATAGATCAGAACTAACAAGGATAATTGCAATAATACTACTGATCAAACACTAATCCCATCCATCAAAAACTACAGTAAACCACCTGTCCAACATCACCTCACTTCAACACAGATGGCCAATCAATCATAACCCTCCTCCTATTACCCCCAACCCCTCCCCTCCCCCCAACCCTTTCTCTAAAACCAACTGTATCACAACACTCCAAAGAGACCGCGAAGAACAACACATTTCAACAACAATGACAAAGATCTCGCCGCAGATTAGGTAAGCAACTTCGACAGTCAGATCAACAACAATAACAAAAAAAAAAAAAAAAACAGTAAGGAGCGAGTGCCCGTGAGAAAAAAACGACAGTAACAATGTGTCAAAGCCATCTGGTCAACTAACCTCCACAGCATGCACCACCACCAGCAATGCTAGCAAGAAGGTCATCTGATCAACACAGAGGGAGGGGAAGAAAGAAGGGGAAGGGGATGAGAGAACGGAGGAAGGGGGAAAGGGGGGGAAAGGGGGAGAGGGAGATGGGGATTCACACCGATCCAAAACACGGCCCGGAAAGCATATCAACAACATTCACAACCACCTGGTCAACCGAACTCCCAAAGATGGCATGAAAAGAGCCAGAGACATCGCCCGGAGCCACCTGGTCAACGCGAGCTAACAAAGGAAACCCCTCCCTCCCTCTCTGTGACCCCCCCCCTCTCTCTCTCTGGCCCCTCGACCCCTTCTCCCTCTCTCTGGCCAGTCTCCCCCTTCCTCTCGTACCTCTCCACCCCACGCTCTCTGACCCTCTTTCCTTCCCCTCTTCCCCCTCCCCCCCAAACACCACAGAACCACCTGGTCAGTATATCTCTTTCCCCTTTTCTCTTCCTCCTCCTAACCCCCTCACCCTCCATCCCCTTCCCTCTGACCCACCCCACCCCCTATTCTTCCGTCTCCTACGACCCCCCTCCCCCCATGAGTTCAGTAAGTCACCATGACTGACCTCAGACTCCTCGCGTCCAGCCCACAGCAGGGCAAAGGCAAGGGCGTTGCGAGAAGAGCGCATAATGCAACTGCAACTCGACTCTTCCACAAAAAATATAATTGGCATATGCTTCCTTTGCGACGGATTCATCGTGGTCGAAATTAAAAGAAAAGAAAAGGGGAAGATTTATTTGAATTGCCAGACGGATGGCCGAATAATGAGAATTTAGCAAATCATTAAATACAGTCCAAATGTAGCAACGCTTGAATAATGCATATGGCAAGGTGACATATGTTCCTTCTAGAGCATTTGCAAGGCTTCATTTGCATGGGAGAGTTTCGTAAGCAGTTTCCTTGCATTTTTGACTTTCGAAAACATCCATACCCTATGAATGACACCCGGGAATTATCTTAGGAAAAAATGCCTATTCATACTCGTTTGGGGGTAACACTTCCAGTCTTTATATAGCCTGCATACAGGAAATGTGAAGGAAAATAGGAAAAGGCAAAAGAAAATAAGTGAACACTTATCATCCCTCAGCAAAATATATTATTGGTTAAAACACATCGTCGTATCGAACCACCATCGCCGCGCCAGGCCGGAATAGCTGTTGGAGATCCCGAACGCCCAATCAAAACACGGGCCGATGACTCACACCCAAACGCCGCCTTGCTTTCGATCCATGAATGGAACACGGACACCCGAACGCTCTGGCTCCGGCCACGACTCCCCGCATACAAGCGTCTGGAAACTCCATTAACTTGACTCTTGCAGCCGCTCAATGGCACAGGAACTTGTTCCGCTGCAGGTCTCTTTCTCTTGCTGAAGACGACCAAGAGGCAGTATTGGAGCGAGAATCTATGCATCGTAACTGTGAGTGATTGTAATAACATCCTTTCTCTTCTTAATAATAAATTTGCAGTGTGTGTACTGTATCCCGCCGCCATCATCACGAGATTACATGCAAAATCGACCTTGCGACGAGTTGTCATAAGACTGAGTCTAGTGGTCACGGGACCAACGTACACCAAGTCAAACATCAATATTTTTTTGTTTACATATTCTTCCCCACTGCGTAGCTGGAGGAACTGATTCATAAATACGTTTCATTCTTCGGTGTTCTTCTAAGCCTCCGTTCTCATTACGTGCTTCTCAGAGAGCGAGCGTGCGTGCGATTTGAGGCATCTTGACAGACGCTGGCGAGGCGCCCTTGAGCAGGTGGCAGAGGGCGTGTATGGAGGAGGACGGACGGACGGGCAGGCGAATGCACGAACGAACGAACGGACGGACGAAATCCGACCGTTGTGGTTCCTGGTCTTCGCAAACTGATGATGACTACGCCAATCGGAGGGCTGAATTATTAACGATAGTCTCAGCGGTCACGCCATGCACTGGCTACATACGGACACACATACACTCACGAATAAACACACACACATATACAATGAACCGTAAATTCCCACGAAACGATCGGAGCGACTTACCAATTTCTTCATATATACATGTATAGCGTATAGCTAGAAATGCATCACGCAATAGAATCATTTATTCCTTTATCGCGGGGACGTTTTATCGTAAACTCTGTGACATACAGCTTTCTCAACTTCGATAGACTCTGTTATTATGTCTAATAAGTGTGCTTGATTCACGATGCCTGCCGTTATCACACTGAAGAGAAATGCCTCCAGCGTCATCAAGGGAACGCGGTTTCATGTAATCTTGGATTTTATTTTATGATCTTTTTCCTATGTTTCTTTCAACCTTTTCGTCACTTCCTCTCCCTCCAAACTGCTCCCATGGCTGGCTCCCCTACGCCCAGCCCCACGACAGCAGGTTACCTGTGTCAGAACTGTTTCTCTCTAAAGATACTGTGCGCCCGCCCTCGCGACCCTTCGCCGTGTGTTCTCCACCCGACGAAAAATCCAGGCGAGGGCTCTTCCACTTCCGCAATATCTAGCCCCGCTCTGAGGCTCCGTAATTGCGCTCTGCTCCGTAACCTCTTGCAACTATATCAGTAAACCTCACCTTTGCTTCCCACAACCTTCCCTTCACCCCCACCCCCCTATTCCCCCCTATCCCCCTACTCCTGCCCTCCCTCCCTCCCTCTTCCCTTACCGTCTCCCTCTCGACCTCAACTTGTCCGACCTTGACAATGAACTTGAGGCCAGGCCGAAGCTCCGCTATATTTACCCTTATATAAACAACACTCTTGTGCGAGAATTGCCTGGCAGCGCGGTGGCGAACAGTTCACGCCGAGCCCCGCCGTCTGTTACCACACACGAACGATACATTTTGACACGACACTTTCTTCCTGCTTCTTCATCGCTCTCGGTTTCTTGCTAGTAAATACCTGGCCACTGTCTCAAAACGTATGGCCATATCCCCGCCACGGAAATCTCTCGAAATTCACGCCGGCATGCGGGACACGGCGCGGCTTCAAGAGAGACGAAATAAATTGGGTTGTAAATGATAATCACAGAATTGAGAGAACCGGCGTGACAGCTACGATCCGGCCAGATGTTTCGGTGGTGGCGGGATGTCGAATGCGGAACTTTACTTTTAAAAGTAATAAACAACTGCTCGCTGCATCTAGCAAGGTGGCGTGAGTTACGGAGATACCTCAGAGACGGACTCGGAGAGGAAGCGAGTATAGGTAGCGCATGCCGGGAAGACCGCAGAAGAGGTGTGGTGGCTAGGTTACGACCAGATGTGGGGGGTGGGGGGGAGGGAGGAAGAAGAGGGGGAGGGGAGGGGGGTCGTCGGCATCACAGACCAACGGCCAACTAGATGTAACAGGCTTATGTCTGGCCGAAACATCTGGGACTGAACCACGGCGATATTTGAAAAACTGTTTCATGCAGCGAACCAGAAGCCGGCTGTATATTATGATTAGAGAGATTCAAACCGACGGGTCATACCTAAACACGGTGTCCGTCGACGCCATGGGAGGGATTCCGCCCCGAGACTCGGAGAGAGAAGAGAAACAAAGAAAAAGAAAGACAGAGGAGGGGAGGAGGGAGAGGTGGATGATGCGGAGAGGACCTCGAGTCAAAAGATGTGTGATTGATCATCTTCGGCACTCCAAGACAAGACGAATCGCTGGTGTGACCCCTCCGAGAGGATGGCGTTTGTGCTCCACCCACCCACCTCCACCACTGCCTCCGCTTCCTCCAACACTGCCGCGGATGATACTCCACCATACATACCTTTTACATTCAGCTCGTTTCGCATGCGAGCACACAAAGGTATTTAACAGGCAAATTTGCCCTACGCATAAGCCTAATCTCAAACTATATACCCTCTCCCTATCCTGAGGAAGAATGTTAAATGTAACCTTTACAGCTAGCAGTTTGATAGGTATGGGAGATAGAGTCACTTGTACGTTTATACAGCCTGTGTTACTGCCGCATCAACATCACAGACTTCACTATCACTCATATAAAATCTTTAAATCTGCGATTATCCCCAGCTTTTCATTTTCATGAAATGCCACATATTTCATGCACCATCTACTATCATTTTCGGCATAGTTTTTAAAAATGGTCTACAGTTTCTACATTGCCATAGTTCACCCTTCAAGCAACTCCTTCAACCTAAACAACGCAACATTCAACTAACTTGATCAAGCACGACAAATCAACAAATTTCGCTTAGTCATGCTGTAATCATAATCATTACATAATCACTAACCAGAGCTATTTATATCAATCAGCTGTGATACAGCGAAGATTTCTCGGTACTGCCATCTAGCTCGACCCCACTCCGCATCCCCTACCTCCACCCCCAAAACTAAAAAAATAAACACAAAAACCCCACTGTTCCTAACAATGAGAGCACGGTTCCACAACAACGCCATTAATAATCACAATTATGGCTAATACTCACAATCGGAGCCGTCAATATACCTTCCCATACTCGCTCCACCTTTCATATCAGAGCTGCGCCACCGCTTGCAACACACCAGTGCATACAAACCCTGTGCAATCTCATCCTCCCAGGTTACTCGTCGGCCAGCTCGAGCACGTAAATAAGCCTTGCTTAAATATTAATACCCTGAAAGAGTCAAGGGTGTCCTCTTTTGACTATTAAGTTCATTACAATGGAAAAAATATATATGCCGTCACCTCACTGTTCTGAGAGCGAGAGAGACAGGCTCATTGGGTAACACGTATTTAAGAAGGTTCTTTCTTCCACGCTGCGTAGCCACAGCTGTAATGGTGTTCACGTGTCAACATATTCATGAGGCAGCACTACAATCATGTTATCACTATTATTAAGTGAGCAACTGCTTGCTTGTTAACTGGTATCTTTCTTGCAATATGCTTCGCCACTGTGGCTTATCCAAGCACTTGAAGATTTTTCTCGCCATGGAAGTGATGTTTCAACCGCAAGCGAATGGAAGCGGTGCTACAGAAATAATATTATTTGCATAATTGGTGCTTTAACGTAGAATAGATAAACTAACTACACCGCGAGATGACACACAGACCTGTTAGTACAATTTCTCTCTTCCCTTCAATTATCGTTCATAGTTCAAGAGTCGATGGTGCTTATTGCACCCTCGTCACGCTCACTTTGCGATAAGCATGCACCTCAAACACAGGAAGTGCAGTAAGTCACAGATAAAACCAATGAATCGCCGTTACAACGCATGCGTGCTCCATGCGCGTGCTATCGAGACTTACGCAGTAGATTGAATTTATCATTACCAAAGGAGTCACAGCGCAACAGAGCTTGGTGGAGCCGCTTTTCCCGCATGATGCGTTGCGTCGCGGCCGCGCATGGCAGGATCATCGTGATGCTGTTCAAATACAC
>NW_028234416.1:20042390-20047390 GCF_977035675.1 Penaeus japonicus | reverse complement strand
ACAAAAGCGATTTTCCACTTGATAAAATAGAAACGGGACGAGAAATAAAAAACGAGAGGTGACTAATTATTTTTTTCTTTCCACTTAACAAATCAAATTCTAAATGAACGGAACTCCAACACTGCTCGAATGCAGGATGCAGTTTACTGTATACTGAACGTACAGAATTTTGTTTTATCTCAAACTACCCCCAGATCTCTTAAATAAAAGCGTACAAGGCAAAGATATGATGAAACAAAAGGGAAACTGTAAAAGGAAACTTCTTCGGTTTGTTTGAAGACAAATAGGGACACTACAATTCTATTGCTTACTTCATGCTACCGCCATCTGGTGATCGTTCTACCCACGTGGTTAATCTATACGGGGCTAGGTGCTTCATGGTATATGGTCACCATTTTCATTCTCTTTCTCTCTCTTTCTTTCTCTATTCCCTCTCTCCCACTCTTTATTTCTCTATTCCCTCTCTCCCACTCTTTATTTCTCTATTCCCTCTCTCCCACTCTTTCTCTCTTTCATCCTCTTCCGAATTCGTTTCGCAAGACAACCTCTATATAAACAATATATAAGATCCTCTGCCAAACCCGACAGTCGAATACTCTACCTAACGACATACATACACTTCCTTTTTTCTTCTTCTGACAGTGTCAAGATCCCCTTTCTTTCTTTCTATGTCGAATACCATTTTCTTTCGTTTTCCTTTCCCCCAAAGCAGTCCAGAATGCTCAAAGGCTATAAACGGCGCGGAGGATAAATAAAAGATTTCTTGTCGGTCATGCACGGAATCAAAAGATGATAGGGCAGATTCTACGGCGTGCATAAATGAAGAGGCATTCCCCAGCTGGTGACGCAGGTAGACCATGATTGATATCTATCACCCGTTTTTTTTCTCTCCCATAGCAGGGATAATTAGGCATAAATAATGAGAGTCATGGAAGTCATGCCTACCTTAAGGGATTTGTTATAGGCTATGTCCGTATGTGTGTGTGTGTGTGTGTGTGTGTGTGTGTGTGTGTGTGTGTGTGTGTGTGTGTGTGTGTGTGTGTGTGTGTGTGCGTGAAGAGTATGTGTGTATTTCTGGCTCTTCCGCCCTCGCTCTTCCAGACAAGAGCTCGGGTTATCTTCACCGTGACTGTCATCTCTTCGCCCGGGACTTCCTTCGCCATCCTTACGGTCTTTCCGACCGCACCTCGAAAACGACCTTCTAAAAATACGACCGCAATACTCCTTCAATATCCCCAAAGAGGCGAGCTCGTGATTAGCATCGCTAAATATAGCTCCAGCCTAATTCCGTGCCGTTCATAAATAATTCCATCGACAACATGGCAAGCTTATTTTTACCTGGACGGGAGGGTCTTCGGGGAAGGTCGATGGCGATTGGTCGAGTCGCATAATGAATTGATACAACCTTCCCCTGCCTCTGAGCGATAGAAATGCGCTTTTGGGAAGGGGCAGAACGTTCGGATTTTAGTATTTCCTGAACGCAAGTACGTGTCCAATCCGAAAAGGCAGGGGAGAAAATGCATCTTCTAAGAATACATCCATTGCCCAAAGCAAAAGTTAGACTTGAATTTCCTACCGGACCTCTGACGTCATTCTGTTACAACATGCAACACGTGTCCTTTAGGAAAGAACACGCGCACACATGCATTATCGCATGAGTAATGCTGTCAGCATTACTGAATAATTATCTGTTTCATCCTATTTCTCGCTCTCTCTCTCTCTCTCTCTCTCTCTCTTTCTTTCACAATCTCTCTTCTTCTTTCGTCACAGACACGGACATACATGCCTACACCATCTTGATATCTATCAGTCTGTCCTTGTCATACATACGAATCTAAGCCCCTCATTAACTACTTATTTATGTATCTTTATATCTCGATCTACACATGGCTAGGCGACCGTACCCAATAATAATGTGTGCAGTAAATGTACATTCATGCACAGATTACTATCTCCAAAGGTCCTCTGGCCACACAGGAATAAGTAACGCAACCACAAACCCACGCACGGACATACAGGCGCAAGACAACCACCCTACCCCGTGACGCAAGAACCCAGGCGATTCACAACACGGACCGTCAACCTCCAGCAATCGACCCATACCAATCACACGCACAGAACGAATATGACAAACAGAAGGAGAGAGAGAAAAGGGACGCAGAAGCCCAAAAGCCCAGAATCCCCCTCGGCTTGGCAAGCTCTCCGGGTCGTTGTCGAAACAATGAAAGCATAAATCACCATCAAGAAGACTCAACACCGACGGCCGAGAGTGCGCGCGCGAGAGCGGGGCGGGGTGAAGCGGCGAGTGAAAGAAGAGTGAGAGATCTTGGCAGAATGTGCGAAGGAATGTGGGGACTGGAGCCATCCTTTAGCCATGCGGCTCTCGGCCTGTTTAACGAGGTTGCGGTTTAACGACGACTCTTGACAACGACAGCTCATGGAAGGTCGTGTAACAGGGCAACGAGACGAGTACTTGTTGCTAAGGGGGCGGCCATGTTGCGTCGCTGCACTGCGTTAGGGGGAGGGAGAGGGGGAAGGGGAAAAGAGGTGGGTGGATGGGAATGGGAGGGGGAGGCAGAAGGGAAGGAGAAGGAGAAGAAGAAGAAGAAGAAGAAGAAGAAGAAGAAGAAGTAGAAGAAGGGGGGAGGGGAGTGCCATTGTCTATTGGTGCCGCCCATGCGTGCGGCTGATAATAGAGAATAGATGTTGAAGAGAGAAAGATAAAGAGAAAGAGAAAGAGAAAGAGAGAAAGCAAGAGAGAGAGAGAGAGAGAGAGAGAGAGAGAGAGAGAGAGAGAGAGAGAGAGAGAGAGAGAGAGAGAGAGAGAGAGAGAGAGAGAGAGAGGGAGAGGGAGGGAGAGGGAGAGGGAGAGGAAGAGCGAGAGCGAAAGGAGAGGGAGAGCAAGAGCGAGAGAGGGACAGCGAGAGGAAGGACGACTAAGTCCTCCATCGAGAAAGAGGCAAAATCGCCCCCTTTATTGGAAGGCATAAACCTCGAACGCGAACACGAAAAATCAGACCAGTAATAAATTCCAACGCGGGATGAGGGCGGGCGTTAGGGCGGAGGTGCGGGCGGGCGTCAGCGGGAGGGGCGTGATGCAATGGGTACAGTTTGGGTCCAAAAAAGAGATGCAGCGAGAGAGACACGACAGAGATCACCCATAAGGACGTTGGAGAAAAGGGGGAGGGGAGAGAGAGAGAGAGAGAGAGAGAGAGAGAGAGAGAGAGAGAGAGAGAGAGAGAGAGAGAGAGAGAGAGAGAGAGAGAGAGAGAGAGAGAGAGAAAGAAAGAGAGAGAGTATTGATGGGACAAGAGACGCCGAGAAAAAGAAAGAAAGAAAGAAAGAGAAGGAAGGAGGCAGGTAGAGAGCGAAGACGGGATGGACCAAGAGAAACCGCCCGGAGGAAAGAGGGCGGCCGGCAACGGATGGACGGACGGGCGGGCGAGGCGAGGCGAGGCGAAGCAGGGGTGGAGGCCAGGGCAGGGCAGGGCGGGGCAGGGGGTGAGGGAGGGAGGGCAGAGTGCCTCGGGGGAAGGGTGGAGGGAGAAGGGTGGTGTAGTGGCGGTGGGGCCTCACAACAACACAGCTGGTGATGATGACGTCACTGGCCAAGCGAGACAGCCCGGCACCACTGATACCCTGGGGCACCCAACACACTACCCGCCGTTTATTGCTCACTCTACTTACATAATGATACTCCTCCATTCTCATTACGGCGACCACACCACACCCTACAAAACGAAAGAGGGGAATAGGGGCGAAGGGTGAGAGAGAGAGAAGAATTTCGAATCTTGGATTAAAAGGGCGATATAAGTGGAAAGAAAGAGCTAATCTGTGACATGTTCTCTCTCTCTCTCTCTCTCTCTCTCTCTCTCTCTCTCTCTCTCTCTCTCTCTCTCTCTCTCTCTCTCTCTCTCTCTCTCTCTCTCTCCCACCCTCTCTCTCTCTCTGTCACTATGCGGCGCGGGATCGAGCTACGCATCACACAGTTCTCCTGTCTCTAAGGCCCACCTGAACCTCGATGGCGGGCTCTGTGAAGTGTTGGCGCGACTTGGGTACTGTGTACTTATGCCCTCGGGAGGGTCGAGGGGGAGGGAGGGGTCGTTCCTTCTTAAGAGAGAGAGAGAGGGAGTACTGTGCACTGTGTCACTTACTTGCTCTCGGGCCAATGCTCAGTCGTGACACCGTACTATATGACGGGGCAGATGGAGACCAGATTTGGGCAGCCCCAGTCATGTGTTCCGAGGCTGAATGGGACCGTCTGGGGTTAATTCGCTCTCAGTCAGGAGGCAGGACCAAAATTATAAAAGGGGCGACTAACAGATAAAATAGTCAATATCTATTTGAAAATTGTTGTGTTCAGTAGAAATTAGTTAAGAGGCTTTTGCAAGGAGAGGGAATTTAGGGCTTTGCAGGACTTTTGGGGCTGTTACTTGTGCAACAAGTGGGAAAGAGCAAAAGCTCAATAATAAAATGCTTTATCTGCAATGTCATCTTCGTATAAGATACATGGGATACATACAGTACATGGAGTGATACATCACTGTCACCCAAACACACTGACACACACATTCACATTTACTTATTTATACACATATTATTCCAATATTTTTTCCCATAATTTCTTTCTAACGGTAACCAACCAGTGTTAAATAATAAAACGAGGCACTCATTTCCTCGCTCCTCCAACAAGTGCACTTCTCGTATATTTCTTTTCAGATATTCGACTAAATGAGAAAGTACCCGAACATCATCTAGTCAAATTGCCCACACTAAACCAAAAGAAAATGAACTCCTTCGCCTACAATCTCCTCATTCTCGAAAGATGCTTAAAAAGTTAAACAAGAGGGACGTCGACGGTATACGAAATAAGGCAGCGGTAGCACGGTCCGTTTTCAATCCTCGGTTTTCCCGTCCCTCGTTCGCTTGTCGATCGCTGCCCCGTAACTTCCTTTCGAAAAGCGGAAGGGTTGTTAACGTTATGAGATAGAAAGAATTTA
>NW_028234416.1:20034890-20037390 GCF_977035675.1 Penaeus japonicus | reverse complement strand
AAGATTTAGTCCCCCTCCTCCCATTAGTGTTACGTAAGGCACATCAAACTAACCCACGGGTATTACTGATACCTCGCATCACGAAAGTAACATTCATAATTACATAGAATTACACAAAATTGTCATTCACATGCGGCAATGACATCGCAACCGGAGCTAAGCTAACCTTGCACGGCTCGCGAAGAGAGGAGGCGGTGCGAGGCGCGTTTCAACGAAGTTACTCGAAAGGGTTAACGCAACGTCTTCCCGAGGGAGCGAGAGGGTTCCTCTCCGGCCCGCGTGTGATGATGCCCCAGTTGTAGATGACGTCAGACTTTATTACACCTAATTCCTGGTTACCATCAATCATAACCCCCTGTCTGAGTCACGCACGCTCACGCCCGCCCGGACGAAAACATACATACGCTCACGTACACGTAAACACACACACACACACACACACACACACACACACACACACACACACACACACACACACACACACACACGCACACACACAATACACATATATGCAAACATGCATTAACAAAAATATACATGGACAAATCCAAACATACATGGCTGCGAAGAGCGTGTACCACTTAAGCTTGTGTATACATAAGCACTTCGACTTGTAAACTGAACGTCCAAACAGATACACACATAAAACAGCAAATGTGACTCGGGTCGGAAGTTCATGTTTGGAGATTATGTAAATGTTAGGGATCAATGTATGTGAACAAATCTTGCAGTCGGAAGTTGCTTGTGGTCTGCGCAATCTCATTCTGAACAATAAACCGATTTTGAGTTTTCTTTCCACACCGTCTCCTTGACCCTCTCTTTCTCTTTTTTGTGCATTCCTCTCTCTCTCTCTCTCTCTCTCTCTCTCTCTCTCTCTCTCTCTCTCTCTCTCTCTCTCTTTCTCTCTCTCTCTCTCATCTTTCTTTATGTCTCTCATTCACCCTCCATTTGTTTACAAACACTAAAACATACACACATACAGAATGAAGCATACTCAGAACTCACATATACATATGCACATTTAGACACAAACATACATACATACATACACAAACACACACACACACACATACACACACACACACACACACACGTTGTGGTCAGAGGCGGGTGTGGGGGGAGGTACCTGTTGTAATCGTACCCGCGCCCAGATGGTGTGGTCATGGTAAAGTGAGACACACACGCACACGCAGCTGGCATCCAGGTGGCTAGCCAGTCATACAGACTAGTGGACGGGGCATTGGACAGTGTTGGACGGAGCACTGGACAGGGGGCATGGGACAGTTTTATGGCACTGGGTAGTTTTGGAGCGACAGTTAGTGGATCGGGTGGTTTTGGACTAGGCGTGGGGCCTTTTGGATGAGGCATGGGGAAATATTGGACGTGGCTTGGCATGGTTTTGGACAGGCCTGGGGGCACTTTGGAAGGAGCATGGGACAGTTTTGGACACGGCACGGGGTACTTTGTAAATGAGGCATTGGCTAGTTTTGGAAGGGGCATTGGACGGGCGGAAGATGGGATATTAGATTATTGAGCAATTTTGAATGGGCTTTTGATGGCAAGCGGTGATGTAGATGAGTGTAATGTCGATGTCTGAATACACAGAAAAATAGAGATATGAGACAAAACTTTTTTTCATAAAGATGTCGAGAAACTGAGAGACTTCGATTCAGATCAAGACTGCAATGCAGCGAGATAGATACCTAGACAGAGAGAGAAAGAGAGCATAATACTAGAAGGGAATATGTATCTAAACACATAAACACAAATATAGAAATACATACATACACGCATACATCTACAGACATACACAGCCATCCTTCTCTACTTCCCCATCCTACAGAACCTCATCCCTTGAGCGAAGGCACTTCTTGAAGGACTCTGGGATGAACTGCGTCACGAGCTAGGATTTATCGTCACGTCACAGGTGGTAAATCGCTGTTACATCACAGGCAGTCAATTACTGTTGCGTCACAGGCAACAAAATTAATGATACGTTATTACAGGCAGAAATTTAATGACTATTACATCGCAGACAATGAGTTACTGAGTCCGCGGTTCCACATCCTTCAGTGACATTCAGTTTTATGAGGAGGAAGAACTAGAAGGCGAAGGAGAAAGAGGAGTGGGCAGCAGAGGATGATAAAGAGGAAGTGGAAATGCAAAATAGAGAAGAAAAAAACTGGAGAAAATTGGGAAGATGATGATAATGAACAAAAAGAAGAACAAGACGATGATGATGAGAAAAGGGGAAAATGAAAGAGAAAAGTGAGAGATAGAGATAGTTAGAGAGAGAGAGAGAGAGAGAGAGAGAGAGAGAAAGAGAAAATTCTCCTCCTAGCGATTCATGAACAAGACAATCAGTGACAGCGTAATAAGGCATCGGCGTTATGCTGACGAAGAACTCGCCGGCGTCCGTTTAAGAAAAGCGGATTAGGATCAACCGGCAGCCGGCCACTGCTGAGTGAATGATCGCACTAAAAAGTCATGCCGCAAAACT
>NW_028234416.1:20017390-20022390 GCF_977035675.1 Penaeus japonicus | reverse complement strand
ACACACACACACACACACAGAGACGCACACACGCACGCACACGCACACACGTAAGCAACCATTCTAAACAATCATCCACGCCCTGAACCACATTCTTCGGTCAACAAACATAAACAACTCCATATATGGAAAACAAGCCCATTAAGGCAGGTCGTATTATCTGTCTGAGAGGGTGAGAGAGAAGGGGAGGGAAGGGAGGAGCGGGAGAGAGGGAGGAGAGGGGAGGGAGGAGAGGGAGGAGAGAGGGGAAAGGGGGAGAAGTAAAGGAGGGAGGAAAGGAGGGGGAGGAGGAGGGGAGAGGGAGAGGATAGGAGAGGGGAGATGGGGGTGAAGAGGAGAAGGGGGAGGAGGCATTGCAGGTAATGTGTGGGAGGCTGACCTCATCTCGACATAAGGAGAGGATGAAGGAGAGGAAGGGGGGAGGGGAGAAATGAGAAAAGGGAGGGGTAGTGTGTAGGTGGAAGGGGTAGAAAGGGATAAGGGGGTAAGGGAGGGGAGACAGAGGGAGAAGAGGAAAGGGGGGTGGGGAGGGAATGAGGAGAGAAAGAATTTGGTGGGTGGGTAGGTTAAGGAGGAGGAGACGAAATCTGGGTAGAAACAAGTGTAGGAGGAGGAAGGGTGTGGGAAGGGCGATGGGAGATAAAAATGAATGAATAAATACAGGATTAAAAGAATTGCGTGGGTGGGAAGGAGGGTTGGGTCGGGTGAGATGTGAGACAGGTATGAGATGAAGCGGATGAATCTTGTAACTCATTTGTCTTCATGGAATTTCATACACATTAACACGACCGAGAGAGAGAGAGGGGGAGGGGGGTAGTGAGGGAAAGAGAGAGCGAGAGTGAGAGATAGTGAGTGAGTGAGAGAGAGCGAGAGCGAGAGAAAGAGAGAAACACAAAACAAATGATAAAATAAAAGGATTTTGACAACAGAATAAAATTTCATGACGCAATCTACAATCATATCCCTATGGATCCTGAGACAAGAAAAACACTGAGTAAACCATAAACAAGCAAACAAAGAAAATACATAATTGGTATCTATAATGAAAATGGAACATGTTAGTAACTTTTAAAGATATACGACTGAACTATAACTATAACTTTAATTACCTGACTGACAAGAGAGGGGAGATGGGGGTGAAGAGGAGAAGGGGGAGGAGGCATTGCAGGTAATGTGTGGGAGGCTGACCTCATCTCGACATAAGGAGAGGATGAAGGAGAGGAAGGGGGGAGGGGAGAAATGAGAAAAGGGAGGGGTAGTGTGTAGGTGGAAGGGGTAGAAAGGGATATGGGGGTAAGGGAGGGGAGACAGAGGGAGAAGAGGAAAGGGGGGTGGGGAGGGAATGAGGAGAGAAAGAATTTGGTGGGTGGGTAGGTTAAGGAGGAGGAGACGAAATCTGGGTAGAAACAAGTGTAGGAGGAGGAAGGGTGTGGGAAGGGCGATGGGAGATAAAAATGAATGAATAAATACAGGATTAAAAGAATTGCGTGGGTGGGAAGGAGGGTTGGGTCGGGTGAGATGTGAGACAGGTATGAGATGAAGCGGATGAATCTTGTAACTCATTTGTCTTCATGGAATTTCATACACATTAACACGACCGAGAGAGAGAGAGGGGGAGGGGGGTAGTGAGGGAAAGAGAGAGCGAGAGATAGTGAGTGAGTGAGAGAGAGCGAGAGCGAGAGAAAGAGAGAAACACAAAACAAATGATAAAATAAAAGGATTTTGACAACAGAATAAAATCTCATGACGCAATCTACAATCATATCCCTATGGATCCTGAGACAAGAAAAAAAAAACTGAGTAAACCATAAACAAGCAAACAAAGAAAATACATAATTGGTATCTATAATGAAAATGGAACATGTTAGTAACTTTTAAAGATATACGACTGAACTATAACTATAACTTTAATTACCTGACTGACAAGAACGTTACCACCACACTCAACACTGCCCATACTAAGGGTCATGTCAAAGTCAGTGTGTTTGATGGCGTAATGTGGATACTTTATAATCCCACTGACACGTCGGAAGCAAGAAAGCCTTATAAGAGAATAGGGGGGGGGGGATGTCGGGCTGAGGATGATTGACTGATTGACAGGACTAGCCAACATGTTCGATCAAGATTCAATAGATATAGAAACATAAAAAAAGATTGATTTTTTTTTTCATTTCTGTCAGCAATAAGCCTAAACCAAAACTTTTACACCTTCATTTTTAAATATTGTACATTTCCAGACAATGTTCACCAGAAATCGTGCAGAAAAACACAAAACTCTGCGGGATGTTGGCGAAATGTTTGAACAACGCACGTGGAAGAGCATTCATAGTTCAACAAACATATAACAATCTATTTACGTCATTGTTGTTGTTTTTAAATAACGATGAGAATAAACAAAAGCGTGTATCTTCTATTGTGACAGCTCAAACTTCGTAGTCTTTATGACCAACAGATTTCCAATACTTTTCGAAGTCTTTCTCGACATTTGTATATGCTATACATAAATGGGTGAATCTGAGAAAGATGCAGAGGTAAGTCGCTAACGTGTTATAGATAGATAAGTCGGTAGATCGATCGATTGATGGACAGGACACACACAAACAGAAATATACACACATGCACAGACGTAAAACGTGTACATGGAGACACAAGCATAACCACAACCTCATTCACACAGATACAGACAAAAACACAAACACATACACACAGACATACACACAACTATCGACAAACAAACACACGGAAATACACACACACACACACACAACCCCCCCCCTCCCACACGCGCACATGCACACACAAGCACACACACACAAGCACACCTCGCTTCCCCGTCTTGTTCATCCCGGTCACGTCCAAAACCAGACACGCACACCTGATTTCCTTCCATTATCTCCAATTCTATCTCTCGCATTCCCGCACCTCTTCCTTGACACAGCAGGTCCCCATCCCATGTCTTATCAGGTGTGTGAGAGAGGGAGGGGGGAGGGGGAGAGGGGGGGGGGAGGGGGGAGGGGGGAGGGGGGGGGGAAGGGGGAAGGGGGGGGAAGGGGGAGGAGGGTTGTGTGGGGATGGGTGGGAAGGGAGTTTGTGTTTGGGCTTGGGGAGAGGGGAAGAGGGGAGTAGGGAGTGTGTGTGTGTGTGTGTGCCTGTGTCTGTATGTGTGTGTGTGCTTGTTGTGCTTGTTTGTACTCGTGTGCGGGAAGGAAGATCAAGATCATACACCCTCTTCACCCCTTCACCCCCACAATCCCCCTCCGCGTGCCCCTCATCCCCACCCCCCACCTAAGACGGTAGACACGCAACTCAAGGACTTATGCAAATGACCCTCGCGTCTGGAACATCATCTGCGCTAACCAATAAGTTCCCCGTTCGGAAGAAGGCTGAAGACGTGCGCAGATGCTGCTCAAGAGGAAAGGGGAGGAGGGAAAGGGGGTTACACCTGGACCTGGAGGGACCTGGGTAGTGGGGGGGATTCCCCTCCTCCTCCCTCTCCAGGCCGGGGCAGCTGCAGGGGCGCAAGCTGCCTCACCTGCGTCGAATGACATAATGGTCGTGGGCGCAGGTAACGAGGGACATGGCGGGGTGGCGGGGGCAGGGCGGGCAGGGGCGGCGGCCGAGGCAGACTGCCCCACCCGTGCAAAAAAAACCGTTACTTACTGTTGCTGATGGATGGCCGGAAAAAAAGGTCAGAGAGTAGTACCTCTATTACTATCTGTACTCTAGTACTCATCTTACTCTACTTTAACTCTTAACTTACTTACTCTACTACACTTTCCCCTCCCACACCTAAAGGACACGGACACGTGCTTGCCTGCACGTAAAATCTGAACGCAAATATAAAGTCATGATCACCTGCAGATACACACATGCACACGCACTTTAGGTAAGCCTTCCTGCTATTTTATTCGTAATAAACCCAAGGCATACACATACACACACACACACACACACACACACACACACACACACACACACACACACACACACACACACACACACACACACACACACACACACACACATGTAAACACGCATACATACATACGTACATACATACAAACACACACACTAACGCACACATCCATACAAAAGGGCGTGGAGGTGGAGGTGCAAGCCCTTTGAGTACAACGGAGAGGGAGGGGTTGGAGTGGAGAAGGGGTAAGGAGAGTGTAGAAATAGGGAAGGAGGGTGGGAGGGGGGAAGAGATGGGGGGAGAAGGAGAAGATGGGAGGGGGGAGGAGGAGGAGAAGGGGGGGTTGTGAGGTAATGGCGAGACACCCCAAGCCCGATCTATTTTGGGAATTGACGCATCCCAAATGACCTTTAAGGAGCAGAGGAATCAATCAGATAGGAGAGAGATTCTGCACGCGGTCCCGATCACTGCCGACGCAAAATTTCAAGGGGGATACGTATTACTCGCACACATAAACATAAATTCAGGGGGATACGAACTGCACAAAATCTCAAGAGGATGCGTTCTGCATACGTTTTCAGAAGACTTACAAAACAAAATTTCAGGGGGATAGGTACTACACAAAATTTCAGGGGTAACCTATTACAAAAAATTTCATTGGGATACGTACTACACATTCCAGGCAGATACATACTGCACAAAACTTCATGGCGATACACACTAATTCAAAGGAAGGCAGGCCCCGAATGCAACATTTCTAATACGCAATAAAAAAAAATATGAAGATTTATTTTCCATATCTTATTTCACAAGCTGCTCCATCTCCTTCGATTGATGAGGACAATATCGAGAGCATAAAGGTATCTTGCATAACAACATGCGGTTCCTCGAAGGGATTAGCATTGAAAAATGGATGCAACTAATGTGAAAACATATCAGATATCCCTCTTGATAAGATGATCGATTATTTAATCAAATCAAGGGAGAAAGGGAGAGAGAGGGGAGTTGAGAGGGAGAACGGGAGGGAGGGACGGACGGAGGGAGGGAGGGAGGGAGGGAGGGAGGGAGGGAGGGAGGGAGAGAG
>NW_028234416.1:19989890-19992390 GCF_977035675.1 Penaeus japonicus | reverse complement strand
AGAGAGAGAGAGAGAGAGAGAGAGAGAGAGAGAGAGAGAGAGAGAGAGAGAGAGAGAGAGAGATAAATGGAGAAAGATAGAGAGAGAAATAGAGAAAGAGAGAGAGAGAGAGAGAGAGAGAGAGAGAGAGAGAGAGAGAGAGAGAGAGAGAGAGAGAGAGAGAGAGAGAGAGAGAGAGAGAGAGAGAGAGAGAGAGAGAGAAATAGAGAAATAGAGAAATAGAGAAATAGAGAAATAGAGAAATAGAGAAATAGAGAAATGGAGAAATAGAGAAATATAGAGAGAGAGGGAGAGAGAGAGAGAGAGAAATATTTGAAAGACGTTTTGCGGTAAAGAGAGAGACAGCATGTGGTTGCATTCCGGATATCCGAGTGCATGAAGTCGCATTGATAAACAAGTTCCCATACCATTATATATCGTAACTGTAAATACCACAAGAAAAAGGAAGGAAAGACAGAAAGAAACTACATACTTATATAGTCTAATATACAAAATACCAACCAACCAACAAACAAACAAATAAAAAAATCAACATCTGGAACAATGTATAACAAAGAAAACGTGATCCATAATAGGCAAAAATTACACCGCATAAAATAACTATTCATAATAACAGTATATAATGACTATATCACTAACAATTAAACAATGCAGGTGATAATCTTGGCTCTGATAACAATGGCAAGGCGACTGTGTGCAGCTTTATTCTTGTGATTAGTATTATTCGTGGTGACTTAATCCCCTGTATGTCATTATTGCCTAATCTTCTCTGCATGTATTCAGTTATTTATTTATTTCATTTATTATTATTTTTTTTTTACTTTGATTTTACTGACTCATCCATATACGCAAATAGAGAGAGAAAAAAATATATGAATAGACAGAAAGATAGATAGACTGATACACCATAGATATATAGACAGACAGACAAACATATATTGCGCACGCTGTTGCCTTGTAGGTCAAGTAGTCACCTTCACAAGAGAAAACTGCGATGGGTTGACCGAACTCCCAAGGTGAGTGACGAAAGTGGGGGGGGGGGCTCTATTGCTCCTCGGGTGTCTGCCGCTTGCCTTTTTTATCTTCTCTCTTCTATCATTGTTATTGTGTGATTATTCTATCTGTCTCTCTGTTTTTGTGTGTCTCCCTCTGTCTCTCTGTCTTTGTGTCTCCCTCTGTCTCTCTGTCTTTGTGTCTCCCTCTGTCTTTCTGTCTTTGTGTCTGTCTCTGTCTGTCTGTCTTTGTGTCTGTCTCTGTCTCTCTCTGTCTGTCTGTCTTTGTGTCTGTCTCTGTCTCTCTCTGTCTGTCTGTCTGTTTGTCTGTCTCTGTCTTTTTCTGTCTCTCTCTCCCTCTCGCTCTCTCTCTCAACCATTTTGTTTCTCAGTATATGCCCTTCACTTTCACCAAATGACCTTTCCTAACAAGGACAAAATCATCTTTCTATTCTCCTATAAAAACAAAACCCAATGACATCATCGATTTACATCACACAAATGCAGAATCTATAGACATACAGCTGATTCGACAGGCGATATATATGTGTAGCTGAGGTACTACAAAGAGCGGTTTCTGTTTCCCTCTGTGAACTTTAACCCCCGTCATTACAGCCAGCATCATTTGATCAATCACACACAGCCTTTCATCTGCGGCAAGATATACGAATGAATGAATATAACTGTAAATCGGAGAAGAAGAAGAAGGGGGAAAATGTTCCCGCGACCTCTACCGCCAACAACATAAACGCAGACGCTGCACAATGACATAGTTTCTCGACCGATACGACCACGACTTCTCGGAAAACCGGAAATGCTTACGACTTCCTAAAATTCCTGCTGTGAAGAGTTGCTCCTCCTCTTTCTCCTTCTTCTCCTCCTCCTTCTTCTTCTTCTTTTCTTTTTCTTTTTCTTCTTCTTCTTCTTCTCCTACCCGTCTCCTTCTCTTCCTACCTTCTTCTTCTTCTTCTTCTCCTACCCGTCTCCTTCTCTTCCTACCTTCTTCTTCTTCTTCTTCTTCATTTCCTCCTACTCCACCTCTTATTCAACTTCATCATCACCATCTTCTTCTTCTTCTTTTTCATATTATCATTATCATCATTATTATTATTATTATTATTGTTATTCTGCTATTACTACTAGTTTCTTCTTCTATTCCTTTTTCTCAACTTCTTCCGCCTCCTCTCTGCTCTTTTCCTACACTGGGCGACGTCAGAGCACGTGGGTTCTGACGCGAGTGTTTTAGTCGCTGCCGCCCACACCACAAAGCTCGCATTTCCAACCCTTCTTTTTTCCCTTTTCTTTTTTTCCCGAAAAGCAAATGCATGAACAACGTTTCGCGTTCAGTGCTCATCTGCCGGGGCGAGTTTCTTTGTTGTCTTTGCTGTTATGAACGCCTGTGTTGTTACCGTTTGGTTATTGTCTTACTGTTTGTTTGTGAACAGGTTATATCGATGGTCATTGTTCACGTCCCTCTGGCAATGCGCGAGGCGATGCAACTCTAATTG
>NW_028234416.1:19972390-19977390 GCF_977035675.1 Penaeus japonicus | reverse complement strand
GTACAAAGGTGTGTGTGGACATACTCTCTATTTCACTCTTTCACACACACACACACACACACACACACACACACACACACACACACACACACACACACACACACACACACACACACACACACCCTGAGTGGGTGGGCACTGACCTGTGGCAGGGGACGAGTGTGCTGGAGGAGGTTCCTTGTGGGTGCTCTTAGGCGAATCCGTGGGCGCGGGCGGGTGGCGCTGGTGGTGGGCGAGCAGCGGAGAGCCGGCCACGGGCGTGCGGTGCCTGAGTAGGGGCGAGGCCATGTGTGTGGGTGGCACGTGTGCGGGCGGCGCCACGTGAGCCACTTTAGGAGGCAGGAGAGGGGAGTTGAGGGAAGTGATAACGTGGGCGTGCCCCCCGTTGACCGCCTTGTCGCGGGCGGGCGCGGGTGTGGGCGCGTGCAGAGTATCCATGGCGAGGTCAGGTCAGGTCAGGTCGGAAGAGGACGGTTGGGGTTGGACGAGGTCAGCGCACCTCGGGTCAACGCCTATACACTGTTAGCCCAACACGACAGAGGCCCTTGGCATAGTTCTCGTCAGGTATGTACAAGAAGTTCCTCCTTCGTCTGCGTCTCCGGGTATTTCTTATCTTACACGTTATTTGACACTATTTACCAATTGATTACTAGGATTACTTTCTACACTACCTACTGCTAGGTATCCAATCCAGGTCCAACAGTTTGTGATAGTAACGAATATTTCATCTTCACAGGTGAGCCGACGCCCGCGGAGCGACGAGGGCCGACATGTTCGCGAGCGATGGCGTGTCCTGCAGGAGGAGGAGGAGGAGGAGGAGGAGGAGGAGATCCTTCGCCCTCGCCTTCCGAATGCTTCCTCACACTCGCACGGGCTCCCACACCTCTTCTCCTTCTTCCCCTTTCTCCCCCAAGGGCGATGAGTTCTTCTCCTCACACCTTCCCCACTAACGAATCTCCCGAAGAGACCCTGGCTCTGAGGATCTCAGGATCTCTCCAGGAATGCCCTGAGTGTTTTCCGTATTTGTATCTGTTTCGTTAACACGGCGATTCTAATACCATTCCTTCGTACAAGAAATAGAAAAAAGAAGAATCCTCCTTCGATAGTCAGCAGAAAAATCCTTCGCAGAGGGATCCAATAGCCTACAAGGATCCCCAAAGGATTCTCCTAGGGACGTCGAGGGGGATGGGCGGGGGGGGCGGCGGCGTGGTAGGACTTTCGAAGCAGCCGTTGGCGCTCACAGAAGGAATGCAAGTCGGGGCTCTCTACTTGTGACCCACGGCGACAGTTGACTCACTATCCTGGGGCGACGGCGAGGCTGGCAGACCTGGGGGGGGGAGGAGAAACATTCATTACGAAACGAAACAAACAAACAGGAATAGTGCGTGGATGTAGAAGAGTAAAAAAAAAGAAAGAAAAAAAAAAACGTGTGTAAGAAATGAAGGAAATAGAATGATAGCTTCACCAAAAAAAGGAGAACGAGTGTTTATTACTTAACAAACAAAATGTGTATATAAAGTGTATATAAAGAGGATGGAAAAAAATACAAAATGTAATGCGGAAGAAACGCTTATTATTAAACGGAAAAAGAAAAGATTGCTCCTTTCACGTACACAATCGTGTGTATATAGAGGATAAAAGGTTTATCACTTGGATACATATTCTTCCATTCCCCTTACACACACACACACACACACACACACACACACACACACACACACACACACACACACACAAACACACGATATCTATCTATTTCACTATCTATCTACCACAAAAAAAACAGAACATCAACCCCAGAAAACCGAATAACCGTAACAAATAGATTTATTAGCATTCTTGGATAGAAGCTAATGAAGAAGTCATCACAGTGCATGGTCATATAGCTCAAGTATGCATGACGCAATGGTCCACTGCACTACATGACGTAAACTGTATTAATATATATATATATATATATATATATATATATATTATATATCTATATATATATATATATATATATATTTTTTTTTTTTTTTTTTTTTTTTTTTTTTTTTTTGGGGGGGGGGGCTGTTATTTAGCAATATATACACATATATGTTAACTAGCTTTGTAAACCGCAACGTCAACATTTCTAGCTATTCATGATGCATCTTTTAAAATGGAGCTTTTTAACATTTTATATATTTTTTTCCGTTATCATTACTACTGAATGCGACTCCAGAATCAAAAACGGAATATCATAACTCCCAAAATCTACAACCGTAAATATAAGGAGCATCATTATCATTATGATTAATATTATCAGAGAGAGAGAGAGAGAGAGAGAGAGAGAGAGAGAGAGAGAGAGAGAGAGAGAGAGAGAGAGAGAGAGAGAGAGAGAGAGAGAGAGAGAGAAGAGTGAGGCAGAAAGAGAAGGGGAGAGTAAGAAAAAATAAAGAAAATGAAAGAAAGAAAGATGCAGATCAATATTTCCTTATGTATATATGTTCCCACTCGCCAATTCAGGAGTCTAAACCCCGTAGATTTATCCACGAACCATCATAATCACATAGCCTCTCGTATAATTGTTTACATTATTTTTGTCTACGCAATAAAGTATGTAAATATTATGTTATTGTGAACAGATTTGAGTCAAAGTATACCTGAGAGAGAGATAGATAGATAGATAGATAGATAGATAGATAAATAGATAGAGAGAGAAAGAGAGAGAGAAAGAGAGAGAGACAAACAACAAAGCTAAAGAGATAAAAACAGCAACAACAACAACAACGGTTGCCTGCGTACAATTATGTAATCAAGAGAAAGTAATGTCCACATTCATCTCTCGCTCGAAGTGCAAGTGAATGTAATGTGTACTGCGGCATCCTCGGTATGTAGACAATGACGAAAAAAATGATGAAGAAACAACAATACAAGTAAACAGCTGTTATACGTAACGGTTTATCTCAATAACCTTGAGATGCTGTGATAAGTGAGATGGACAGACCGAATGATAAGTGTAAAGAAGATGACATAAGCAGAGTGTATACTGATCAAAGAAGAGGTAGAAATATTAAAGAAATTGACGCGGAGATAGATGGTTAGATCAACACATAGATGAAGATATATTCCGAGAGATGGATTGGTCGGTGCGCGATTATCTTAATGATAATGATAATAATCATCATCCCCCTGATTATCATTATTATTATTATTATCATCACCCTGTTGATTATTACCCTTATTTATGATAATAACAAAATTCATAATAGTGCTGATAAAACAGAATAAAAACAATGAAAATTATGGTGACCATAATCATCTTCACAACAACAACAACAACAACAACAGCAGTTATCCCCCCAAAAATATATAACAAAGCGTCGATGACATGTGGTAGGCTGTCAGACTCAAAAGCAGGAGCGTTATCAGTGCTATCTCAGTGAGTCACCGACTGACAGCGACAGGTCGTGAGACAGGGTGGTCGGGTTCCTGTTGCTTCAAAGAATAGGCCCCGGGCGCGGGTAGTGCCAGGTGCCACCGGACTCTGACCTGGCACTTCTTCTATTATTCATGACCTCGGTTTAATGGTGTGGTTTGTTCGTGTGAGGTCAAGGGAAAGGGGATGGGGAGCGATGGGTGTAGGGTGGTAGGGGAGGGGAAAACGGTTTTTAAATGTCCTGGTTTGGATTTTTTCGTTTTTGCTTTTTTTTTTTCATCTTGTTGTCTTTTCGTGATTCTCTTTCTTTTCTCGATCTTATATGAAATATAAGAATATCTGTTTATTCACCGACGCAAGCACACCACACACTCTAACACACGCATAAACACACTCCCCCTTTCCCTTCCCCCTCCTCACTCCCCACTCCCCACTCCCCCTCCCGATACACGCATACATAACCGATCTGAAAACCATCTAATCCCCCCCCCCCACCCCCACCTCCCAACACTAATTCAGACAGGCGCACACGTGAATCTTATCACTGTCTCTGTGAGTGCCACATGCTGTCTAGACGCGCTGGCACTGTTCCTTCGTCTCGTAGGTTCAGAGTCCCTTGCGATGCCCTTACGCGTGGCACCTAAGGGACAAAGGGCACCTAAATGCGCCGTATGTTGTCTTAAGTTGGCGCCAGTGAGTGTCTCTCATTTGTGTGTGCATACGCGGGAGACATTTGTTACATAGGGAATTATGCAAATGATAAAGGCAATAATAATAATGGTGTTAACAAGTATGATAATGATTATCTTGTTACTTACTACTGACAACAACAATAACAATAACAAGAGTAATATTGACAACAATAACAACAATAATAATAACGAAGATAACGACAACTCGCAACTGATAATACTATTCTGATACTAATACTAATAATGACAAAAACAACAATATCAACAACAATCAACATCATCAATAACAAAAAGGAACAACAACATTAATATAAATGACGAAAACAGTAAACCATTAGTTGCGATGACAACACTTAGCAATAAAAATAACACAACATTCGTTATGCAGATTGTGATATATAGATATAATAATGATGATAATAATAATGAAGAAAACTAATTACAAAAATCTAAAAGACAGAAATGATAATAATCGAGAAAATGATAACGGTAATAATATTTACGCATAAAAGAGGAGTAAATGAAAATAAATCATTCAGCTGAGAACATTCATTTTTCCTTTAGATATATTTTTTTTTCAATGATAAAAACGAATTTCTTTTTCCTATTCTTTATTTTTTTTTTATTTCTACATCTGTAACAGCAAGAAGTATCCAATCCTTACCAGTGGTTATGTGATGTACCAATAAATATATAAAGGCAACACTGGTTTCAAGAGGAGGGAAGGGGGAGAAGAGGCAGGAAATAAGAAAAGAATAAAGAAATAGATAGATAGATAGATGGATAGAAAGAGAAAAAGATTGAGATAGAGAGAGAGAGAAGAGAAAAGGAGAGAAGAGGAGACGATAGGAGAGGAGAGAAGAGAGGAGAGAAGATATTAAAAGAAAAGAGAATATATATATATA
>NW_028234416.1:19959890-19967390 GCF_977035675.1 Penaeus japonicus | reverse complement strand
CCAGTTTGGGGGGGCAGCTTCGGAGAACGAGGGTTTTGGGGCACGAGCGAGAGGTGGAAGGAATGAGAGGAGGAAGAGGGCGGGAGGGGGAAGTCAGAGAGAGGGGGGATGGAAGGAACATGATGTTGATGATGATAATGATGATACTGATGATTATGATGATGAGGAGGAGATGAAGGAGGAGGAAGAGGAGGAGTAGGATGAAGAAGGAGAAACAGCAGGGGGAAGAGGAGAGGATGGAAAGAAGTAGGTGGAAAGGGAGGGACGAAGGAGAGAAAGAGAGAGAGAGAAAGAGAGAGAGAGAGAGAGAGAGAGAGAGAGAGAGAGAGAGAGAGAGAGAGAGAGAGAGAGAGAGAGAGAGAGAGAGAGAGAGAGAGAGAGAGAGAGGGCGGGGGGATGTAGTGGTGGAGGTGGTAGGATGGGTGGGGGGTTGGGACGGGGGACAGGACGCCTCAAGGTCGGCGTGGAGCTGGCTCTTAGCGCCCCTGGTTTGATTTGTTTGTTTGGCATTATCCTCCTCCTGATCTCTGGTCTCTGTCTGGCCGAACACGAAGCTCCTCCTGACACGTTTACTGCACTGAAAGCGCATTCGTCAGGACCGAGCTGACGTTTTAAGAGGCTCAGAGCCAAGCCGCCTTGCATCGCCTTCAGTAATGAATGAACTAATGAATGAGAGGAAAACATGAAAGGGGGAGAGGGAGAGGGAGAGAGAGTAAAATAGAGAGAGTAAGAAAGAGAGTGAGAGAGAGAGAGTAAGAGAGCACGTAAGATAGATTGATCGAAGAGCAGATAGAGATAGATAGATAGATAGATAGATAGATAGACAGAGAGAGCTTAAGATCAATAGACAGATAGACAGAGAGATAGAGAGAGCAAGTAAGTTTGTGAATGACAATACAAGCTAAATCTGGATCTCAATTGGGGATCTTCTCTAGGAGAGAAGAAATTGTGATATCGTTTTGCTAAAACGAACATACACCGGAAGTTCTGAATAATACAAACTCTTTTTGCTTTGGTACACATGTTTGAACGTGTTTTTCTGAAGGATTACACGAGGACAGAACATGATTGGATTAGTTAAATCGGATTCCTCTGGGTAATCTGTTCCAGGTCTGCCTGCAAATGCATTCCCCAAGAATATTAGATGTATGTAAATCATTTTCAACACGAACAATACTCTGTACAAAGGGAAAAGAGTTACATTGAATCTTTTTATGTCCTTACAATATATTCTCTGGGTCTCTCTCTCTCTCTCTCTCTCTCTCTCTCTCTCTCTCTCTCTCTCTCTCTCTCTCTCTCTCTCTCTCTCTCTCTCTCTCTCTCTCTCTCTCTGACATTCGCTCTCCCTGCTTCCATTTTTCCTCCCTCCCGCTACCTACAAAAACCTAATGTTGACACAGCTGTATGTTTCCAGACGCCCCGTGTGCATAGGGGGGCGAAGCGACTCCCCCTTTACACACATGCACGCGTACACACACTTGCTCCCCGAAAACACTCTCTTATTCTATCAGAAAACACCGCAGACATTCTCCGAACTACGAGAGCGCGGAAGCTTCCATGCCATGACTTCCTACTCCTTACTCGTTCCGACCGTACCTTATCCTAGGCAGCTCCAACCTGTGTCCTATCTTATCCTATCCCCACCCCCCTCTCTTTTCTCCTTCTTATGTGATCAAGGTCAAAGAGTTAATGCGTTTCTAAGTTACTATTTATCACTAGTGACATCGCCAAGGACAAGACACAGATGGCAGCGCGCGCCAGACCCTCCGAAGTCATGGAGGGCGAGGGAAGGCGTGGGCGTCTCGAGCTCACGCTAAGTCTTGGAACGAGGCTGTGTTGCTGAGGTTATGGTGTCCATTACAACGCTTATACTCGGGCCTCATCCTCATGCTACGGCCCATATAAGGATCCTAAACCCCTTGCTACCTAGCCCCCTCGCCCCGTTCCGCACGCCAACCCCACCCCCTTCTCCTTCTTCTTCTTCTTCTTCTTCTTCTTCTTCTTCTTCTTCTTCTTCTTCTTCTTCTTCTTCTTCTCCCAACCTCTCCCTCTTTCCATCCCCCCTTTCTTTGCCCATCCCCTCTTCCTCTTCCCTGTCCCCCGCCTCAATCCCCCCCACTCCTCCTCCTCCTCCTCCTCCTTCTCTGGGCCCGGTGTGAGCCACTCCTTCGGATGAATGAAGAGGTGCGGCCATAATGAATGCTCCACAACCTCCACATTTTAATGCTCTCTGGAGGCTTTGTGGCATCCTATCCATCATGCTGGCCGGGGAAGGGGGTCATACGAGAGGGTTATGATGCTATACAGTATGAAAAGGAGAAAAAAAAACTCGAATTCATGCCTCGTATATAAATATCCATCATAGACACTCATCTTTGGACGGCCATTCATCCTGAGGCTAAGGGTGTATGATATGCGAGTCTTATTCAGCTGACGTTTGAGCGAGATTCGACGCGGTGATTCTTACGTGCTCGTAAAGGGGAATGGCAGTATGGACCTAACGTTTGGCTCTGCATGTAAAGATTTCCTCGGAGATGTGGAAGATCATCATATGATGTTATGCATTGCGAATTGTGACGGTTTTCTATAACGGCTGGCTGCAAGGCAATAAAATGAAACGTGATTTTCTAATACCGCAGACTTTTTGCGGCATTGAAATGAGGGAATTAAGAACGCACGCACGTATGCACTAAGACACGAACACACACACACACACACACACACACACACACACACACACACACACACACACACACACACACACACACACACACACATATATATATATATATATATATATATATATATATATATATATATATATATATATACATATATATACACAGACATATACAGGGGCAAAACTCTCATTGCACTTTACCGGATGATGCCCTGACCGAAAGCTGGGATCTTCTCTCACCCTCACTCTTCCACCTCCTCCTCATACACAGGCTCATAAATCCCCGTGGTAAAGTAGGAATTCCCCGTGAATTTTCCCTCACGAGCGCCCGTAAATTTTCCGAGATGATACAAGGGTCTCATTAGTGACAGTGAGCGTGTAGGCCCCATAGCATTCGTCTTTATGCGTCTGCTTACTGCTTACGATGACGATTTCGTGAGCGGAAGGGGGTGGTCGTGATGAACATGATGATAGTGATGGTGATGAATAAGAGAAAGCATATGAGGATGATGGTGGTGAAGAAGAGGAAGAATATGATGATGGTAATGACGATGAGGAAGGGGAAGAAGAAGAGGAAGATGGTGATGATGATGATGATGATTATAGTGATGATAATGAAGATGAGAAAGTATATGAGGATGATGGTGATGAAGAAGAGGAAGAATATGATGATGATACTGATGATGAGGAAGGAGAAAAAGAAGAGGAAGATGGTGATGATTATAGTGATGATGATGAAGAAGAGGATGAATATGATGACAATAATGATGATGAAGAAGAGGATGAATATGATGAATATGATGAATATGATGAATATGATGAATATGATGAATATGATGAATATGATGAATATGATGAATATGATGAATATGATGAAGAGGATGAATATGATGAATATGATGAATATGACGATAATGATGAAGAGGATGAATATGATGAATATGATGAATATGATGAATATGATGAATATGATGAATATGATGAATATGATGAATATGATGAATATGATGAATATGATGAATATGATGAATATGATGAATATGATGAATATGATGAATATGATGAATATGATGAATATGATGAATATGATGAATATGATGAATATGATGAATATGATGAATATGATGAATATGATGAATATGATGAATATGATGAATATGATGAATATGATGAATATGATGAATATGATGAATATGATGAATATGATGAATATGATGAATATGATGAATATGATGAATATGATGATAGTGATGATGAATATGATGAATATGATGAATATGATGAATATGATGAATATGATGAATATGATGAATATGATGAATATGATGAATATGATGAATATGATGAATATGATGAATATGATGAATATGATGAATATGATGAATATGATGAATATGATGAATATGATGAATATGATGAATATGATGAATATGATGAATATGATGAATATGATGAATATGATGAATATGATGAATATGATGAATATGATGAATATGATGAATATGATGAATATGATGAATATGATGAATATGATGAATATGATGAATATGATGAATATGATGAATATGATGAATATGATGAATATGATGAATATGATGAATATGATGAATATGATGAATATGATGAATATGATGAATATGATGAATATGATGAATATGATGAATATGATGAATATGATGAATATGATGAATATGATGAATATGATGAATATGATGAATATGATGAATATGATGAATATGATGAATATGATGAATATGATGAATATGATGAATATGATGAATATGATGAATATGATGAATATGATGAATATGATGAATATGATGAATATGATGAATATGATGAATATGATGAATATGATGAATATGATGAATATGATGAATATGATGAATATGATGAATATGATGAATATGATGAATATGATGAATATGATGAATATGATGAATATGATGAATATGATGAATATGATGAATATGATGAATATGATGAATATGATGAATATGATGAATATGATGAATATGATGAATATGATGAATATGATGAATATGATGAATATGATGAATATGATGAATATGATGAATATGATGAATATGATGAATATGATGAATATGATGAATATGATGAATATGATGAATATGATGAATATGATGAATATGATGAATATGATGAATATGATGAATATGATGAATATGATGAATATGATGAATATGATGAATATGATGAATATGATGAATATGATGAATATGATGAATATGATGAATATGATGAATATGATGAATATGATGAATATGATGAATATGATGAATATGATGAATATGATGAATATGATGAATATGATGAATATGATGAATATGATGAATATGATGAATATGATGAATATGATGAATATGATGAATATGATGAATATGATGAATATGATGAATATGATGAATATGATGATAGTGATGATGAATATGATGAATATGATGAATATGATGAATATGATGAATATGATGAATATGATGAATATGATGAATATGATGAATATGATGAATATGATGAATATGATGAATATGATGAATATGATGAATATGATGAATATGATGAATATGATGAATATGATGAATATGATGAATATGATGAATATGATGAATATGATGAATATGATGAATATGATGAATATGATGAATATGATGAATATGATGAATATGATGAATATGATGAATATGATGAATATGATGAATATGATGAATATGATGAATATGATGAATATGATGAATATGATGAATATGATGAATATGATGAATATGATGAATATGATGAATATGATGAATATGATGAATATGATGAATATGATGAATATGATGAATATGATGAATATGATGAATATGATGAATATGATGATAGTGATGATGAATATGATGAATATGATGAATATGATGAATATGATGAATATGATGAATATGATGAATATGATGAATATGATGAATATGATGAATATGATGAATATGATGAATATGATGAATATGATGAATATGATGAATATGATGAATATGATGAATATGATGAATATGATGAATATGATGAATATGATGAATATGATGAATATGATGAATATGATGAATATGATGAATATGATGAATATGATGAATATGATGAATATGATGAATATGATGAATATGATGAATATGATGAATATGATGAATATGATGAATATGATGAATATGATGAATATGATGAATATGATGAATATGATGAATATGATGAATATGATGAATATGATGAATATGATGAATATGATGAATATGATGAATATGATGAATATGATGAATATGATGAATATGATGAATATGATGAATATGATGAATATGATGAATATGATGAATATGATGAATATGATGAATATGATGAATATGATGAATATGATGAATATGATGAATATGATGAATATGATGAATATATAATATATATATATTATATATATATATACGAATAAACACCAGACACCGCAACCTTTTCATTCCACGAGGAAACTTCCTTCTCAAATCACCACCCATATGATGACGTCATCACCCGGCCACGCCCCCAGGGTGCTCCTGCACGATAAGTTCTTTTTCAGAATGAGCGGTATATTGCAAGCGTGATGTGGCGAGGACGGGGATGAGGTGGAAGGAGCTTGATCTGCACCACAAACAACCTTCTTTGCAAACCAAAATTAAGAGAAAAGGGAGGAGGAGGAGGGGGGGGAGCAACTAATGACTTCACATGATTTGCTTCTTCGATCATGGGGTAAGCAACAGTGGATTCATTTATTGAGTTTATTGCTCTTAATGTAAAGGCGGAAATTATCAGTTATTATTATTTCTTATTTCCTTTTTCAAAGTGGACTGAATAAATCATAAAAAAATACAAATAGATAAATCATTCCATGAATATCATGGACACCTAACCGAAATAACATGAATAAAAAGATAAATTGATAAGTATAAACACCTACGCGCACAAAAAAAAACACACACGCACGCACACACACGCGCGCGCGCGTTTGTCTGCATGTGATTATCTCTTATCATAATCATCATTTATTTTTTCTATTTATCTTGCAGTGAGTAATCTCATTCTTGTATGAATACACACTTATACATTCATACATGTGTGTATGTGTGTGTGTGTGTGTGTGTGTGTGTGTGTGTGTGTGTGTGTGTTTGAAGAGTTACCATTGAATAGTTATCCAGAGACTTCAGGAGTGGCTATTGACATCTTTTATGATATAAAATAATCATTGGAAAATAAGCACTCGTAGAAAAAATACTCATAAAAAATATAATATCTGTAAATGGAAAAAAAAAATATGCCACTCTAAAGCATCAAAACTATTTTTGCTTGTCAATAATATTAACACTTAAAAAAAGAGATTACAAAACATGAACATTAACACAAACAGAAGAGCATTAGATAATGAACAGTTTTCATATTAAAAATCACTTTTTTTTCGCCAGGTGCTCCATCCTTTTTAGACATGTCTTTTTTCTGTCCTTCGTAAAAAAAAAAACTATTTACATTTAACATGATCAAGAAAACATGTTTATCAAGTTAATATGATAAATGAATCAAAGAATCGGTCGTGAGTATCGTGGAAGATGAATACATACTTATAACTTCGAAGTAAATATCGTATTTGTTACTTATAACTTTAAAGAAGAGTATGAAAGCATGCGAAGCGCTCCTTGAAAGGAAATAAGTAAATAGATAAATATCACATGGAAATAAAATATAAAACAAATGAAAAAAATAAAATAAAATAAAACATCACCCATGCAAAGTAAATGAAGAAGTTTCCGCCA
>NW_028234416.1:19942390-19949890 GCF_977035675.1 Penaeus japonicus | reverse complement strand
ACACACACACACACACACAAGACATTGCTGCCCTCGCCCATTTGGATGCCCTTCCTAACATCAACCGTGGCCTAGCTCGGGGACGCTAATACACTTTCTTCCCACTGGGGGGAAAGCGCGGGCCCTGTATGTGTCCGCGCGCGCGCGCGCGCGCGCGCGTGTGTGTGTGTGTGTGTGTGTGTGTGTGCATATTATATCTAATAAATAAATAAATAAATAAATAAATATATATATATATATGTATATATATGTTATATATATATATAAATATATATATATATATATATATATATATATATATATATATGTATGTTTATATGTGTGTGTGCAAACCTTTGACACTCATTTATCTTAGTCAACACATCGAGTTTATCACGACTGATACACAATCTCTCTTCTCCATGCAGACATTTTACAGTGACCTTTATATTGCTAGTGAGAGGTCATTGCACTATCATCTTTATTAGTGTAATCAGTTTAATATGCTACCCCCCCCACCCACCCTCCTGTTATAATCGACATTTACGATTTCGTTGCTGGCTCGATAATACTGTTATGAAATTAGGGACACGTCAAAGATATGGCACGTTTGATGATCACATACTGATCCATTTTTTTTTCTAAGAATCAATCAATATTCATCAATATACATTAATGTGTACCATTTTTTTTTTTAGTTTTGTTTCCATTTTCTAGGATTATCCATTCATTTATGCCATTACACGTTTTAAAATCACATGACAACGTACATGTGAATACAAACATTGTGCGTTTCCCCCGAAATATCTGAAAGTAAACTTTTCTCTCTTTAATTTTATGGATCGGAAATCAATATATGACACTATATATTTAAAAAAAAAAGATTTCTTTTTATATTGATTAAGGAAACTTATGGCAGAAATAGAATTGCGGAAAGAGAGAGAGAGAGAGAGAGAGAGAGAGAGAGAGAGAGAGAGAGAAGAGAGAGAGAGAGGTTCCTTAGTCCTCACGAACCCGAGAGAAAAGACAGCCGCGGTCTCAGCTGAGCTCCTTGCACCTCGCTTCCCGAATCGAATAACTGAGAAGTGAGACGACAAAACACTCCCGGCGACCCAAGGATATCATGAATGTTTTTCGTCTCAAGAACACACAGCAAGTGGCATGTTTCATAGGAATATGTTCTTTTTCATCATCATTATCACCAATATACTCGCGATTATTGTGATCATTACCATCGTGTTCAACCTTATCGTATCCATTATCTTTTTCTTGTCTTTTATAAATGTTCCTCACCGTTTTCCTACATGTACAATAATAAAACACATACACACACACACGCGCGCGCAATGTACATTTACTTCCCTGTTTGTTTGTTTTCCCATCGCAAAATAATCTCGAAGGCAGCGTACCTTCTTATATTCCATCTCACCATGAACCAACTAACCCCTTTTCCCATGAGTCATGCTGTTTCATGCCAACCGCCCTGTGACTCAGTCTAATCTTCACATCCAGCTTAAGACTGCGAGCACGTGTCAGAGCAGCTCTTTATCCTGTTGCTGTATCCTTAAATCCTTAATAAAAGATTATTAGCAGACACCTTCCCCGTTTGTCGGCGTCTCTCTACGGATGCTATGACGCTGATGCTCGATTCGATTTTGTTTCCGGCTTTGATTCAATGTGGATGAACGTCGTTACATTTTGTGTGTGTGTGTGTGTTTGAAGGGTTTCTGCATGTTAGAGATGTGTTTGTTTGCGTCATTGTTACTTAGAAGTGCAGTCTTGTCAGTACTGGCGTTATTTAGGAATGTGTAACTGTCATTGTCAGGAAGAAATGTGTTATTGTCAGTGTTGGTTTGAGTTCGGTTGGTATTACTTAGAAATGAAGTACTGTTGGGGCAAGACTGAGTTGTGTTGGCCTTATTTAAAAATGTATTGCTAATAGTGTTAATTTTGTGTCATTGATAAGAGTGGGATGTAACCATGAACTCTCCTCCCGTAACTGTTCTGTTGCAATTGCATTTTCATCCATTTTCTATTCTTGACATAATGTAGTGTCACCTCTCGTATAATTGACCCATGTAATTTCAGATTTAGATAGGAAGGTCGTTTTCATCATAATACTTCTCTGGTGAACATTTCAAATTATGAAATGGCAAAGATGCCTACATAACAGACAAGTGATTGCACAAAAAATACAGTGAATATGAGTATATATATATATATATATATATATATATATATATATATATATACATATATATATATACATATGTACGTGTGTGTGTATGTGTGTGTGAATATATACATGCATATATATATATATATATATATATATATATATATATATATATATATATATATATATATATATATATGTATATACGAATACATACATATACACACACATACACAGAGACACAAACACACACATATATATATATGTGTGTGTGTGTGTGTGTCTGTGTGTGTGAATATATGCATGTATATATATATATATATATATATATATATATATATATATTATATATATATATATATATATATATATAACATATATATATGCACACACACACACACACACACACACACATATATATGTGTGTGTGTGTGTGTTTGTCTGTCTGTATGTATATGTGTGTATATATGCATTTGTATATGTATATATATGTATATATGTATATACAGATATAAGTATATGTATACATATGTATATGTATATGTATATGTATATATATATATATATATATATATATATATATATATATATATATATGTATATTTATATGTATGTATATGTATATATATATATATATATATATATATATATATATATATGTATATTTATATGTATCTATATATATCTATATATATTTTCAAATATACTGTATACATGGGAAAGACCAAGCGTAAATGGGAATCGGGAAAAGCTTCAATCGCGTGCGTGCGTGCGTAAGTGCGTGTGTTAGTCCCGAGGATGTGTGCGTGTGTGCGTTCGTGCGTGAACGTCTAGCCTCCTCCTACAAGGACACTCGGTGGTGGGGTGGGTCATAGCCTCAGGGCGGGGAAGAGGAGGTGAAGGAGGGGGGAGGGATCCTGAGGAGGAGGAAGAGGAAGAGGAGGCAGATGATGATTGTGATAATGAAGAGGAAAAGAGAATATTTCAAGAGTATGGGCGGTGCCAGGGTAAGGACAATCCTAGGAATTTAAAAGTTCAAAGGTGTATATAGACACATACATATATACATAAATACACACATGCACATATCTATATCTGTATATATCTATTTATATATGTGTGTGTGCGTGTGTTTATGTAAGTGTGTTCATGTCATCGACATATTTCCCCCCCATACAACTACATTTACACACACACACACACACACACACACACACACGAATACACCTGTATGCATCCGTACATGTGGGCGTGTGCTTGCGTGTATTAAAACCATCCTTACACGCTCCGTGCCCTGTCCCACGCAGACAATCATTAAGAAACACAGGTAGATAGTCAATCAGACATAGACAGACAGCCACCCAATCAGACAGACCGACATCCAATTATGCACTCAGATAATCAAACACATATCTAATCAGGCCGACAGACATTAGATCAAACACACATCAAATCCGACAGAGACCCAATCCGATTCACAACCCATCCGACACAGAGCCAATCCGACTCACAACCCATCCGACACAGAGCCAATCCGACACACAACCCATCCGACACAGAGCCAATCCGACTCACAATCCATCCGACACAGAGCCAATCCGACTCACAATCCATCCGACACAGAGCCAATCCGACACACAACCCATCCGACACACAGCCAATCCGACAACCAATCCATCCGACACAGAGCCAATCCGACAACCAATCCATCCGTCACAGAGCCAATCCGACAACCAATCCATCCGACACAGAGCCAATCCGACCCACAGCCAATCCGACAACCAATCCATCCGACACAGAGCCAATCCGACACACAACCCATCCGACACACAGCCAATCCGACAACCAATCCATCCGACACAGAGCCAATCCGACTCACAATCCATCCGACACAGAGCCAATCCGACTCACAATCCATCCGACACAGAGCCAATCCGACAACCAATCCATCCGACACAGAGCCAATCCGACAACCAATCCATCCGACACAGAGCCAATCCGACAACCAATCCATCCGACAACCAATCCATCCGACACAGAGCCAATCCGACTCACAATCCATCCGACACAGAGCCAATCCGACTCACAATCCATCCGACACAGAGCCAATCCGACTCACAATCCATCCGACACAGAGCCAATCCGACTCACAATCCATCCAACACAGAGCCAATCCGACAACCAATCCATCCGACACAGAGCCAATCCGACAACCAATCCATCCGACACAGAGCCAATCCGACACACCGACAACCAATCCATCCGACACAGAGCCAATCCGCCAGAGACTCAATCCGACCCACAGCCAATCCGACAACCAATCCATCCGACACAGAGCCAATCCGACACAGCCCATCCGCCCGTCCACCCGTGCCAAGAGCGATCGCCAGTGACCCTGAAAGTCGCCTCCGAAATAGACCACGACGACCACTCGGCCCCGAAATAAGACTCGCAGCTGAAACCAAAGCCTTCGCGTAAAGGACAGGCAAGGTGGGTGTTGAATGCCAGTAGTCCCGGCCTCTCGCTCTCGCTCTCTCTCTCGCTCGCTCTCTCTCTTTCTCTTTATTTCTCTCTCTCTCTCTCTCTCTGTCTTGATCGTTTTTCCTCTCTCTGTCTTGATTTTTTCTCTCTCTGATTTTCTCTTTCTCTCTCTCTTTTCCTCTATGTCTCCTCTCTCTCTTTTCCTCTATGTCTCCTCTCTCTCTCTCTCTCTCTCTGTCTCTTTCTCTCTCTCTCTCTCCCTCTCCCTCCCTCTCCCTCTCTCTCTCCCTCTCTCACTCCCACTCCCTCTCTCACTCCCTCTCCCTCTCCTTCTCCCTCTCCTTCTCTCCCTCTCCCTCTTCCTTGGCTCCCAGCAGATCTTGGCTCTTGGCCAGAATTCGGTGTTCGTCCCATTTTACAAAGGAAATCACTCACCAACCTCCCGCAAGAACATTATCAAGGCCACGTGACAGGAGTTCTTCGCCAGTGCTGTTCTTGTTGGGGGTCTTCTCATCGCTAGTTGTTCTCCTCGGTCAAAAGGGATGCGGGATTAATCATGATAACGATGGTGATGATAAAGATGATTAACGTTAATGACAGTTATAATAATGATCTTCCCAGAAATAAGTGGTTTTGAGTGAGTAACACTATTAGCTCCTCCCTCCTCTCCCATGTAGCCTAAAATAAGTGGTTTAGAGTGTATGACAAAACTGGTAGTTCCCCGTGTAGCTTGAGTGTTGGTACAAGGGTGAGTCTCCTGAACACCTGGTCCTAGCCTGCCTGCCTGCCTCTCTCTCTCTCTCTCCCTCTCTCTCTCTCTCTCTCTCTCTCTCTCTCTCTCTCTCTCTCTCTCTCTCTCTCTCTTCCCACCCCCCAGTCCAGCCCATTCCCCTCCTTCCCTGCCCTTCCTTCCTTCCTTCCTCAGGTTCCTCTTTCTCATCTTCTGTTTGGGTCTTGCACTCCTCTTTTCAATTTCTGAGAGTTTTATCTTTGAAGGCTTGATCTGACATCATCACAGTCAACTATGTCGGTTTTTAAGCCTGTAATATGATCTCGTTTTTCGATAAAACTACATACACAACCCTTGAAATAATCCTGACACAATGAAAAAAATATACATTGCATAAATATGACCCCTTAAAAGGACAAAAGATCAAACCCGACACCTTGGGGAACCCCTTTACCAACCCCAATCTCCTTTCCCCACCCTCACCCCTTTCCAACCCCTTCCCCTCCCATCCCAATATCCCATGGCTGCTTTGCCACCCCCTCCCCTTTTCCTCACTCTACTCCACTACCCACATCCCTCCTACCCACCCCATCAGCTCTGCCCCCCCCCCCCCCCCCTCTCACTCCTCACCCTCACCCCTTTCTCCACCCCACTCCACCACCCATGTGTCTCTCCACCTCCTTATCCCCCCACCCCCACCCTATCCCCCTCCACTGACAACCCTATCCCTCCCTCCCCCTCTTCACCCCCTCTCCCCACCCAACCCTACCCCTATCCCCTCCCCCTCCCCCTCTACGTAATCCAGCTGACCTGTACACTCCAACACCTCAACCAGTTTGCCGAGATCACATATCCACTATACCTCGCTACGACCTCACACCAGCAGCACGGCGGTCGTGTTCTGCCTCAGCCAAATTACACACGAATGCATGCGCACACACACACACACACACACACAGACAGACACACACACACACACACACAATGCACCTTCGATAGATGATAATACTTTAGTAACCTTAAATCAATGTCACTAATAATAATAAATAGAGAAAAATAATGGTGATAGTGTTAATGATAATGATACTAATAATACTAACGGAGATGGTAATTGCGGTGATGGTGGTGGAGATGGTGATGATAGTGACAGTGGTAGTTGTGATGGTGGTGAAGAACTAATAGCACTATAACAATGTTATCATCACCATTATTATTCCCAATATAACAATATTGTTAATAATAATATGATGGAGCAACAAGACAAAATAATGATGGTGAATTGATTAATCAAAATGAAAATAAAAGTAACGAAGCCAGAACCATCTTCAGTAACATTAATAAATTTGTTTACTAGTCGTCTCCTCTACGACCGGGCATAGTATCCTAAATCCAGACACGACGAAACAATCCAAGGAATCATCTCGCTCCGACGACACATAAAAAAACGACTTATCGATCCTTCGACCTCAATAAATATTAATAAGACCACCTCGACGACCATTCCGCCCGACCTGCTCAGCGTCACGACCACGAGGAATTGTATAACGTTGGAGGGTCGTGATCTGGGTGAGGGGAGGGGAGGGGAGGGGAGGAGGGAGTGATTGTGGGAGGGAGGGTAGGGGAGGGAGGGAGAGAGGGTAGGGGAGGGAAGGAAGGAAGGAAGGAGGGAAGAAGAAAACGAAATGAGAGGAAGAAAACAATGTAGGAAGAAATGAAGGAAGGAAGGGAGGGAGGAAGAGAGAGAGAGAGACCACACCTGAAGAGGCTCGGTCGACTAGTCAATCATGGCACGGCGCTCTGACCTCGAGGTGCCAGACATCCCTCCCCGCCTCGTGCCTAGATGTCGACACCCTTCCGATCAAGTGTCGAAGTACTCTGGCAATCGCAAAAACATGTACGAAAAGGGAGCTATCGCGTGTTGCAACAGCGAGTCCACAATGAGCCGGGGTCGATAGCCGTCCTGGAAAACTCGGCTCTACTGTGTATCTGGGCCGGCGGTATGAGAGGACGGCCGATGGATATGAGCGATCATTTCATAAAGTTCAAAGAAAATAAATAGAGAACGATATATATGATTTAAGATTAAATCGAGAAAGAATCATCCTGAGAGGTATTAATTTGATCTACTTGCGGC
>NW_028234416.1:19889890-19892390 GCF_977035675.1 Penaeus japonicus | reverse complement strand
TCTCTCTCTGTCTGTCTGTCTGTCTCTCTCTCCCCTCCCTCTCTCAGTTTCTCTCGATGGCACTGGTGTTGCTGCATGTCTCTTCTCGTGGCACGAAGGTTGCAATATTCAATTTGCATTTGCTCCGCCGGGGAAGTGTGGTGATATATACAGGCAGGAAGCGTAATCATTTATGATTATGATAATGGGTATGGCGATGGTGGTGATGATAGTGATGGTGATGATGATTGATGATGATGATGATGATGAGGAGGAGGAGGATGGTGGTGATGGCGTTGTGGTGATAATGGTGGTAGTGAAAGTGGTGGTGATGATAACGGTGATAGTGATGATGTAGATTTCCATCGAAATGATAATTACCATGAAAATAATAATTACCATCAAAATGATTATCAAAGTAATCATGAATAATGATAAATGTATTAATAATAATGATACTGATAATAATGATGATGGTGAATATAATAGTAATAGTCATAATAATAATAATATTAATAATAATAACAATAACATGATAATAACAATGATAGTTATAATAATAATGATAATAAAATCAACGATGATAGTGATAATAATAATGATAATAACAACAATAATAATAATAATAATAATAATGATAACACTAATAATAATAGCAATACCAATAATGATGATAACTTTGGGTTTGGCGGAAAGGCTGTTTAGACTTCAATAAAATTGCGGCCGTCTGTTTCTTGTACAACAATAATAATGATAACAAGAATCATTGTGATAATTTTGGGATTGAGGGCCAGATTCTTAAAACTTCAACAGCCGCCCGTGGATATCCAAATCATCCCCTGTGTGCAAGGAAGGGTCGGGGTTCCTATCCACTGGCAGTGTGGGATTTGAACTCGGGTCTGCAAGGGGATGGTGGGTGTGGGGGAGGGAGGGGTAGAGGTGGTGATGATAATGATGATGGTATTAATGGTAATGATAATCAAAATGATAACAGTAATGGTTATTATTATTATTATCAATATTATTATCATTGTGATTATAATCATTATCAATGTTATCATTATTGTAATTATTATCAATATTATCATTATTGTAACTATTATCATTATTGTAATTATTATTGTTATTATAATTATAATGATAATATTAATCATAATCACAATAATAAGGATAACAACATGCTTTTCCTTTAGAACAATAAAACAACAACAGTGAGAACGACCATGAAATTTCCCATGCACCAACAAGCACTGAAAATTGGGGTCAAACATGAGAGTTCGTATCCAAAAGCGAGGTCAAAGGATATAAGATAAAAAGATGGGGTCCAATTTCTAAACCTGACCTGAGAGACTAGGGCATGTGACCACAAAGAAGAGGTCAGACGAGACAAAAGTTTATACTAAGTCGAGGATGAGGTATTTTGCGAGGTCAAGTCAACGGAAGCCGACACAATTTGGGTTAAGATAGTTCTCCTTTTGAATGGGCTAAAACAGAGAGACATTTAGAACAGTGTTGTGACCCAAGCTGCGAGGGTCAATCGTTTAGAATGAATATATGTATGTATATGTGTATGTGTGTGTGTATATATATATATATATATATATATATATATATATATATATATATATATATATATATACATACACAGACACACACACACACATACACACACACACACACACACACACACACACACACACACACACACACACACAACACACATATATATATATATATATATATATATATAGATATATATATATATATATATATATTATACATATATATATATATATATATATATATATATATATATATATATATATATATATATATATACATATATATATATATATATATATTATATATTATATATATATATTATATATATACATATATATATATATATATATATATATATATATATATATATATATATATATGAGTGTGTGTGTGTGTGTGTGTGTGTGTAATTATGTTTTTCTTGTTTATCGCTTGACTAAACATTCAAAATCATCTATCATGGGTAACATTACTGTTACAAGATAGAGAAGAGGAGGGGGAGGAAAGGGAGAGAGAGGAGAGGTCAAACACTCAAAACTGTAGTTCACTGTCGACAAGCCCTCCAACGACTTCTTCCCCCCCCCCTCCCCCCCTAAAAACGTAAATAAGACCCCCCCTCACCAAGAGAAAGAACAGAAGGAAGAAAATGAGCTACTGAGATGATGCTCTTTGGTAGGACGTCGCCCCTGATGTATGAAGGGCTTGATTATACACTCAAGGTCGTAAGTTACATCCCCTCTCTCCCTTCTCCTTCTCCCCTCCCCCTTTCTCTCTACCTTCCAACTTCTTCTATCTTATCCTACCTCCTCTCCTTTCTTCACCTTCATCTGCCACCTTCCCTTTCCATCCTCTCTTCTTCCTTCTCCACCTTTCCCTTCCTCCCTTCTCTCTCTCTCTCTCTCTCTCTCTCTGTCTCTCTCTCTCTCTAACCAGTCCTCCATCTCCCATTCTCCATTCC
>NW_028234416.1:19877390-19882390 GCF_977035675.1 Penaeus japonicus | reverse complement strand
TTTCTTATTCTTTTATCCCTCCTTGCTTGCTCTCTCTCTCTCTCTCTCTCTCTCTCTCTCTCTCTCTCTCTCTCTCTCTCTCTCTCTCTCTCTCTCTCTCTCTCTTTCTCTCTCTCGCGTTTTCCTTTTCATCACCTCTTTTCTTCAACCCACCTTCTCTTCCTTCCATAACCCCCCTCCCTCCCAATAGCAAGTTTACAACCACTAACTCTCTAGTCACCCTTCCCCCCTCTCCTCCTTCTTCCCTCTCTTTCACGCTCCCTCTTACTTTCCATTCTATCTATCTTCCTTCTCTCCCTCTCCTCCTGTACCTCCATCCCCCTCTTCCATCCATCCATCTATCCTCCCTCCCTCCCTCCCTCCTTTAGAAGCCACTCCCTCTTGCTTCTCGGAGCACTACGGTGGTAGAGGAGGAGGAGGAGGAGGAGGAGGAGGAGGAGGTGGTGGAGGTGGTGGTGGTGGTGGTGGTGGTGGTGGTGGTGGTGGAGGAGGTGGAGGAGTAGGTGAAGGAGGTTGAGGAATAGTTGTAGGAGGAAGAGTTGGAGGAGGAGGAGGAGTTGGAGGAGGAGGAGGTGAAGAAGTAGGGGGAAGAGAAGAAAAAGAAGAAAAGGAAGAAGAAAAAGAAGAAAAAGAAAAAGAAGAAGAAGAAAAAGAAGAAGAAGAAGAAGAAGAAGTAGGAGGAGGAGAAGGAGGAGGCGGCGGCGTCTTTAGTGTGGCCGCCGCAGGTCGAGGCAGACGTGGCTAGGGGCGCTGATCTTATCTTATCTCACCAACCATCGCAGCAATCTCGACCTCTTCCCTGTTCCTTCTGGAGCACTATTCTTTTTTTTTTTCTCTCTCTCTCTCTCACCTCTCTTCCTCCCCCCTCCCCCACCTCAAACATTCACCTGAATGTGGTTTAATTTTCACGTAATTAGGTTAATCATTTGCATCGATCTCTCATTCACCCCCCTCCCCCCGAAGGGGAAAAAATCTTTTTAAAAGGGGAGGGGTGAGAGGGGGGAGTCAACAGCATCAACCGCAAGAGTTCCAATACATCAACATTAATAACGGGGAGACAAAATGGCCGCTAGATCAAAATAAAAACTAGTTGAGGCCCAAGGGGAGAGTGGAAGAGAGAGAGAGAGAGAGAGAGAGAGAGAGAGAGAGAGAGAGAGAGAGAGAGAGAGAGAGAGAGAGAGAGAGAGAGAGAGAGAGAGAGAGAGAGAGAGAGAGAGAGAGAGAGAGAGAGAGAGAGAGAGAGAGGAAGAAGAATAAACAGAATACTAGAAGAGAACAGAAAAGAGAAACAGTAAAAATGAATAAATAAAGAGAGTGGAGAGAAGATGGAGAAGGTAGAAAGAGGCTTAAGAAGACAAATGAGCGAAGAAGGAAGAGAGGAGATAGAAGAGCGACGAGAGAAGAGAGAAGAGCCGGTCGTAATCTGCAAGTCCACATTAGTTCCTTTGTTTACCCATCGTAGTTCAGTGACGCGGAGCTCGGACGTGATCGTAGCAGTACACGGGGCCCTACTACCCACCTCCTTTTCATCTCCTACTCCCTTCAATGGACACAGATTCTCACCTTCTCTGCCACGCCTTGGTCGAGAAGGCAGAGGAGACGGAGAAGGGGGGGAGAGGTAGGGAGAGGGGAAAGAGGAGAGTAAGGGGGGGACGGGATGGCATCCTCACAAAGCGTCTCCACCTCCAACCTTCCCCAACACAACCCCTAAACAAAAAAAAGGTATTGCCAAGCAGGTCGCCCATGGTCGTCACATCACATTTAAGCAAAAATGAAGGTCGCACTAATCAATGGGACGTGGTTCACACCCTGCACGTAGCCTGCTCCTGATGTGGGCACCTTTTCCTACGCCGAGGGCCCCTTGGTACTCCTCACCCGCCAGGACGCCTCTTGGTAGTCCTTCTCACCTGGCACGACGCCCCCGCTACTCCCCACTCGCTTCGATGACCTTTGATGGTCGTTTTCATCTACAACGACGCCCCTTGGTACTCTTATCCTACTGCGACGCCTCTTGGTACTCCTCTCCTACTGCGACGCCCCTTGGTATTTCTCCTCAATCGACGGCACATCGTAATCCTCTCCTATAAGACGCTCCTTGATACTTCCTCTCCTTTGCCACGACGCTCCTTAGTATTTTTTCCTTGCTACGACGCCCCTTGGTGGTCGTTTTGGCGTGGCACTACACCTCTTGGCATATTTCTCATCGCTTGACGTCCCTCCACAGTCCTTCTCACCTGCCACAAGGCCTCTTGATTCTTCTACCTTAGTCCGACGCCCCTGGACGATAGTTTTTGCCTGCCACGACGCTTCCTGATACTTCTCCCCTGCTAAGATAACCCTCGGTACTCCTCACCTGCTACGACTTCTCCTTATTATTATTCTTTTTCTTCTTCTCCTTCCTCCTCTTATTCTTATTCTTCCTCTTCCCCTTCCCCCTCTTCTCATTCTCGTTCTTCTGCTTCTTCTTCTTTTCCTCATCCCTCCTCCTCCTCACCCCCCCTCCCCCTCCTCCTCCTCCTCCTCCTCCTCCTCCTCCTCCTCCTCCTCCTCCTCCTCCTCCTCCTCCTCCTCCTCCAACCCTTCGTACTCCCCAAGCCACACCCTAATACATGGCCACATGGAGGTATTAAACATTTCATCTGCCGTAATTACAAGCTTTTTTTATTGTTTTTCGTGGGTGAACTTGTACTGATGGCATGCGAAGCGTTACTGAGATGTTAGCGAGAAGTCTTACTAAAACAATGATGAAATGGGGATGCGCAAAAATCATTCTACGTTCTGAGAGGCAAAACTGCAACGGTGATGTGCACATACCCATTGAAAATCGAACAGATGTAATTATAATGAGGTCTAAATCGGGAAGGTTACGTCATGGCGCGACCGGAAGACGGCGGCCGGTTCCATGCCAAAACACCACCCGTCATTAGTGGATTTGCACATTTACGAATTCACACACCAAAAAAATATGGCCATTCTATTTCGGAAAGAAATACTTCAGGACCAGTTCGTCCCAGAAAGGCCGAGGAAATTTGAATACATCAATCACGATAGCAAGATCTGAATGAGAACGCGCATGCAAATTGCCTCTCAGCATATGTTAGCGATGGGAACACAAGCGTGGGATATGCTACGTAAATATCCTATAGTTGGATTATTTTGGACGTGACACTCCTTTCCGACCGCTGACCCCCCCACCCCCTATCTCCTCTCCCCCTTCCCTTCCTGCAATGCAACAGCGCTTTCTGGTTAAGGCGAGTGAGACCTGCTAGCTTGCAACACTGCCCCCTGGCCACCACTTCAGCCTTCCTGCTTGTGACACTGCTTTCTTGGCCACAACTGATGTCTTCTTGCTTGCAATTTCCCCCGTTTGGCCACAAGGGCTGTCTGCTTTCACCTAACATTGCTCTCTGTAGCACAATATTCTGCTCTATTGCTGCTTGCGATTCTGCACTCGTCTGCTGCGTTACATAGCAGGTTATTTATATACTGGGTGTCCAGCCACAACTGCTTCGTCCCTGCTGCTGACACTGTTCCATATCCATTACTGTCTTCCTGCTTGTAACAGTGCACTTAATCACCGCTGCCTGCCGCCGTGCTTGCAATATTGTTCTCTGGCTGCCATTGCAAACTTCCTGCTTGTGACAGTGTTCTTTAGCAGCCTTTCTTGTCTTCTTGTTCACTTGTCTCCTCCCTAATGAACATCTGTTGTTTCTTTGCATGCAACAACCGCTCAGCTTGCATATGATTGCGTTCTCTAAGGAACGAGTTCATAAACACCAATGCTACGAATAAAAGACCCGCATATTGGTGCACATTGAGTGTATGTTTGTCCGCAGAGGCTGTAATTTTTAATGTTCCAAGAGTATACTGATATGTACTAATAATGTCGTGGTAATTCTTAGTCGTCTAGTATTTGCAGAGTACGGGACGATTATATTTACACTCAATAAGCTATTGGCATTATGATTACAGCAATTCAGGCAATGACTCGAGGGGAAAAAACTCGATTAGGATACATGCACATGACCCGGTGTGCAACAAGGCATGAAATAATATGCCTCTCTGGTAAATCATGCAATTGCAGACACAATCCCAAAATGAAGGTAATATTGGAGCAGAGGCACTCCGCACACGGGAGCCAGCAGCGGCTGTGGAATTAAATTGATTCAAAGGCGGTTATGCATTTTTTCTCTATCTCTCTCTTTGAATATCACGAGCCTCTTTGCCAAAGGATTTAGTAAGTATTGCCAATGTAAGAACGTTCATACACTATATATGTATCATGCACATATACATATATATATATATATATATATATATATATATATATATATATATATATATTTACATTATATATTATATAGATAGATATATATATATATATATATATATATATATATATAAATAAATATATATACACATATACATACATGCATACATACATACACACACACACACACACACACACACACACACACACACATATATGTATATATATATATATATATATATATATATATATATATATATATCAATATAAAAAAATAAGTATATATGTGTGTGTGTACGCTTTTGCAGGCGGGAGTGCGTGTGCATGGGTATGTACATGTACATAGTCCTCTCTAACAAGATGAAAACAACCTGTTATTAACTACATAACCTAAAACCCACATTTCCTAGCCAACCACCAACCCGTACTGGCCAAAAGAATTCAAACAGACAACACAAAGACCGATTGATAAGTCCCCCCCCCTAAAAAAAATACAAAATACGATAATATTTATGACAACACTAATAATCACATCCAAACAGCAGATGTTTACATACAACAAAAGTACCAACAACAAGAAAACACGACAACAGGGATAAATAAATAGAAACTAATTTTCGCACCCACCGCCCACCATCTTCGAAGTTATCAAATCACGGGCGTAGGTGGGGCGAGGGATCCCATAGAGGGCGCGGTCCAAATAGTGACGAACGCGGTACTGTACCCTAAG
>NW_028234416.1:19854890-19867390 GCF_977035675.1 Penaeus japonicus | reverse complement strand
CGTATGTGTGCGTATGTGTGCGTATGTGTGCGTATGTGTGCGTATGTGTGCGTATGTGTGCGTATGTGTGCGTATGTGTGCGTATGTGTGCGTATGTGTGCGTATGTGTGCGTATGTGTGCGTATGTGTGCGTATGTGTGCGTATGTGTGCGTATGTGTGCGTATGTGTGCGTATGTGTGCGTATGTGTGCGTATGTGTGCGTATGTGTGCGTATGTGTGCGTATGTGTGCGTATGTGTGCGTATGTGTGCGTATGTGTGCGTATGTGTGCGTATGTGTGCGTATGTGTGCGTATGTGTGCGTATGTGTGCGTATGTGTGCGTATGTGTGCGTATGTGTGCGTATGTGTGCGTATGTGTGCGTATGTGTGCGTATGTGTGCGTATGTGTGCGTATGTGTGCGTATGTGTGCGTATGTGTGCGTATGTGTGCGTATGTGTGCGTATGTGTGCGTATGTGTGCGACTTCAAACTTCTAAAATATCCTGTAAAAAACATCGGAAAACAGGACGCGTGCAATCGAATCAAAATAAAACGAATGCCTAAAAACCAGCGCACGGATTCCCGGGCATTCTCGCCGGATTGAATATCTATGTTTTTATCTCCTCTTTCCAATAACGCGAGAAGGGGAAAAACACTGATAACTTGTTCGATTGCATATTGATGCGTCCCCGTTTCGTCATGCAGGCGGTCATGCAAGCCCCTCCTTGGCATTGGGATAGTCCACGGGAGAGCAAAAGCGATTTAGGTGTGACTTCCTGACCATTATAATAGATCATATTTAACCTCTCCGAACAGGGGGGAGTTCTGTCAACGGAGGTAAAAAAACTGAACACGTCCGCCATGCGCAGAATGTAAAGCATTTTGATCACATATATATATTTTTTTTTTCCTTTTTCTATCACTGAGAATCATTAAGAAATAGAAACATAAATCAAAATGAAACCGAAGGACTTGCTAGATAACCAAACTAAACTGAATCCAAACCGGCGTCAAGAATTACAAGTACAGATAATCACATAAAAAAAAAAAAAAAAAAAAAAATCAGAAATCAAACAGAATAAAAACTTCGCCTCGGTGGTTATACTCGACTTGAAATGCAGTTCATGTGCGAAGTGCGCTCACGTTATCCGCATTAATAACAGGTAATAAAGCAAATTCAACAGACTTGTTCGAAGGAGTGATTGGTCTCTGCGTACATTGCAACACGTCAGACTTCTGCAGCAGGGCGTCGGTTGTAGAGCGCGGAGCAACCTGGCAAGGTTGTTGTTGATTTCTAGCTTCGCTGCTTGCCGTACTTTTCTGTTTCATATAGTGGCTTCGTATTTCGTGGGTGGTTATAAATATGGGGGGGGAGGGCGTGCAAAGGGTTTAATGGGTGTTTTGGTTAGGGGGGTAATATTAGAGGGCCCGCTATTGTATCTTAGATTGGCATTTGCATGGACTGGCTTGCTGCCTTTGCATTATGGGGGCGGGGGGTCATGACCGTTATTTCCATTATTGGTAGGCCTATGGATTGTGATTACGATTGCTAGTATCATTATTGCCATTGTTATTTGACCGACCATTATAATAAGGGTTTTTGTGGCCTCTTTGGCATCAAAGTCGTTATCATCTCTTTCTCCTGTCTTCCCTTCTCACAACTGACCTTTATCAGCTATTAACAATATCTTTGTTTTTTATTTATCATTACTTATCACGTTTTGTTGTCATTAGTACTATTTGTATAATTATTCCCAGCATAGTTATCATCACTATCATAATTAATTTCTCTTATCAGCGCCATCATACTAAAATCATCACTACAGTGATGTTATCATTATCATTATTAATACTATCATTTTACTCTAATTGTTCTTTTCATCATCATTATTATTCCTCTTGCTGTTATTAGCATTACCATCTAAAGTTAAAGATATTACAACTGTTGTAATAACAATCATTATTGATATTTCAGTTTTTAACATACCGTTATTGCCTGTATTGCAAATTTGTATCTTTATCAGTACCATCATTACCTTACACTCACTATGATTATGATCACATTAGCATAATTCATTAACATAATGTTCCCTTTGTCTTATCATATCATCATCAATGTTTCGCTTATCATATCATATTACATAAATAATTTCATTAACATTATCCTCATAACTATTACTATTGCACCATTGTCATTATAACCATCTTGACTATAATGATTGATAATCATGGTACATACTGCTTGTAAAATCACATTAGCCATAATGAATAGCACTCATTCATGATAAGAATTATAAAAATAAAAATCATTGAAATAACGATCTTGATGATAATAATAATAACAATAATGACAATAACAAATGATCATTATATCATTAATAGTAAGAGTCATAATGATAATAACAGTAGTCGTGGTATCAGTAATAATAATGATAAAGATAATAAAAATTATGATGATAATAACGATAATAATAATAATGATAAGGGTAACAGTATCAATAAAAGAACTACTACTATTACTACGGCGCATGATAATTATGATGATAATGACAATAATGATAAAAAATAACAGTAATGATAATAACAATAACACTAATAATATGATAATTATAATAATGATAATAACAATAATAGCAATAATGATAATAATAATAATAATAATAATAATAATAGCAATTATGATAACAATAATGGCACCAGTAATAATAATTATAATAAAAGTAAAGCATTAATTCTAATAGCAACAGAAATAACAGCAATAAAAATAGTACCAACAGTAGCAGTAATAACAGTAATAATAATATCAATATCAATAATAATAATTATGATAATAATAACAATTATTATTACTAGCAATAATAATCATAATACAAATGATAATGATGAAGTTGATAATATCAATGAAATTAAAATAATAAAAATAGAAGGACAATAATAAACAGCAAAACAACAACTACGATGATAATAATGATCTAATACTACTACCACTAATAATAGTAATGGTAATGATGATACTGATTATAATGACAATAATAATAATAACAACAATAATGATAATAGTAATGATAAAATAAACAATAATAAAAACAATAATAATGATAACAATGAGAACAATAAAAATAAAATCCACAATAATCAGCATGACAATGAACAACAAAAACACTATTAACAACAATAACTACCCATATCAAAAACCATAATAATGATAATGATAGCTACATAGATGTCTTATCCTGTCAATTATCATTTAATTTCATTGTCATTATCATTATAACCACTGCTAATGTTATCATTTTCATTTCTATTACCATATTGATAATGATTATATCAATAATAAAAAATAAAAACAATAACAATTACAATAATGATAACAATGCTGATTTTACAGCATTTTGAATATCATATCAAAGATTATCATAATACTACTGATAATACTAGAGATAATTATCATCAATGTCACTAACATTAAGATTATGAGTTTTGTTATTGTTACTATTATCATTATCATTATTATTACAACTATATAAGCATTATTGTTATCTTTGTCAAAATTACCATTACTCTCATTATTGCTATTATCATCTATATTTTCATTTCTATTTATCTATTATCACCATTCTATTATCCCCATTATTATGATTATCATTATTACTGTTATTGATAGCAATACTATAATCATCATTATCATCACTAATAATGATTACAGTGAAAATTGTTCATACGGTAATGGTGATGAGGAGGATCATGATAATAATAATAACAGTAATAATAACAATGATCAGATGCAATGATAATAATTACGATGGTAATGATGATGATAATGATAATGAACAATGGTAATAGTAATGATTATAGTACAAAGGGTAATAATACTAATGGTGGTGGTGATGGTGATGGTGATGATGATGAGGAGGAGTTGGAGTATAATGATGATGAATATGAATATGTTGAAAATAAGGATGATAATAATAATTATAAGCCATAATTATTATCATTATATAAATACTGCTACTACTATTACAATTAATATTAATTAATATCAGTACAAACGTACACCTAACAATCATCATCAATATGAACACGATTATCAATATGATTATCATTATTACAAGAAATAATAATGGTAATGATAATAGTGATAATAAGTAACATGAACTTGAACAGCTATAAAAGCATCAATATTGACTATGACATTACTATTATCTATCGTTATCGTTATCAAAAACATATACTGGTTGTAGTTACACTATAATTTTCATTATTCCCATTGATTTTATTATAATCATAATCCCCATTATCATGACAACGAAAATGATAATGATAATGATCATAATAACAATTGTAACATTTGTAATAGCAGTATAGTAGTAATTGCTACTTCTAATCTACTTTTACCCCTTGCATTAGTCTTACTACTGATTTGCGTTGTTATTATTATCATTATCATTTCTTCTTATTGCAATTATCATTGTTATTAATGATACTAATAAGAATCAATATATAATTTAAATAACATGGATTATCATTGAATAATAACTATACTCATGGCAATTTTGTTATGTAATAATATTATTGATAATGATTATAAATATAATAACAATAAAGTAGGGTGAACATAAACTAGAATTCAAATAAATACAATATCAACATTGAGAATATTACATAATGGTAACACCATACATATAATAAAAGTGATAACTGGAGATCTAATATAGTTTTTATTAATAATAATACTCATTCAAAACAGCAAGAATTTGTTTTATCATCGTCATTATTCTTTGCCAACTGCATTTCATGTGACTAGCGTCAATAAACATAGATAGAGCACTACAGAATAAGAATTTTGTTTGTTTTCAGGAGTGATAAAAAAATCTGTCATTGCTACCATATCTAGAGGCAACATCAAGAATTAGCATACGTGATTTTTAGGTCCACCCCTTCATTTTACATAACGAACCCCCTTCACTTTCGGTATATTGTTCACCTTACAATCATGGAATAAATAGGATCCGAAAACCACCAAAGGCAAGACTATATCTAAATGTCTAAAAATTGCAATTCATGAAAAAGCAGCATTGCGAAATGAAAGAGCTGTCTTTTTACTATGACCAAAAACAGACAAAAACATCAAATTCAAACTCTTGTTCCTGGTGCCAGAGAGTTTCCCAAGGAGACCCGCCAGTGCAGAAGACAAACCAACACATGAACTGCCTCCCCATATCTGACCAATCTACAAATATGGCATGAATAAAAATACTCTCCTATATATAGCAGTGTCACTGTCCACTACTAACTTTCACTACTACACTTACCCTTTCTATCACTTACTTTAATTTCACTACTAACTGCATCTCTCCCTTTCCTTCTGAGGGCAAAGATTCGATTGCTGTGTACCGTTTGCCTAATTTCAACACCTTTATTCGTCTGTACCCTCTTATTCAGTTCAAAAACCGCTTACGCCTATATCGATGATTCACAACGACAATATATCCAGTTCGATTTGAAAACATTTCCTCGGAATTTCCACAGAAGATGGTTTGAAAACGATAACATCTGGTACGCCTTACACAGGACGCCGAAGAAGCCGATAATAACCATCTCAGCTCTTCTGTGTTCGCATAATACCTAACCGTAAGACAATGGTACCCCCCTGATCCTATAACAGGTGTTATTATGGAACCCCTGAAATGTTATTTTGAGAACACAAGTCCTGTTGCCTGTAATAAAAGCTCCAAGGAGTCACGGGGGGAATCGTAGAACTCCCTAGACACTGCTCTACGTAATGTCCCCTGCCTTGAGTAAAGTGTAAGGTAGCATAACCCTACATTAGTGAGAGGAGGCGGGTGGAGAAGGCCTCAGACTGACTCCATAGGGTAGCTTACCTGTGCAGTTTTGTGAGCGTATTCCTTAACAAACATCTTCTTATGCGACACACACACTCTTACTAATCCTGACAAGCCACTGGGAAGAACTGTCGGGTCGCCAGAGCAATGTTCACACCCTCAAACAGTGTACACAAACACACGCACACACGGAATTTCCTGCAATAACGTCTACATGTACACGGATCCGTCCAGAGCCAGCGACGGAGGTAAGTCTCTCGGACTCCCTTAGTCAAGTTCAGCGCCGAGCTGCCAGAGGTACGACCACGCACCTGTCACCCTCTCTCAACTACCTATTTCACCTTTTTTCAGTTCTCTGTGACAGTCGTAACTCATGGTAGCTCACGCGAATTTTCTTCCACTCTCTCGAAAGGACACGGCGAGGAAAGATGGCACAGTTCGGGAATGGTTGGAAGTGAGTGGTTCCGGTGGCGGGCGCTAGGCGTCTCCACTGTCTAGTAAACATGGCCGCCTGGCCGCCGGGTAGATGTGATCTCCAACTGACCCCGCTTGTGTCCTCGTCTCCTAATGCTCGGCTACCATGACTTCGGCTTAGAGTTACCATTCATTACCGCACGCTATTATTGCGTAACATCATGCCATCTGTGTTTTCCACGGTTTTTCTTGTTCATTGGTATACACATGTTCAAAGGGCGAAGGGGCGAACGAAAGAGAAAGTGCAATCGACTGGTCCCTGTACAAAGGTTATGACAAAACGCAGTGATTCACAGACTGACCGACGGAAGACACTCGCTCATAATGGCAATCTCTCGTAGCAGAAAAAGTCAATAAGAAATGAACCATAACATATGAGTGTAGGATGTTGCTCCTGAGTCCTAGACAAATTATGACAAACATTTGCAATTGTGATTATGTGTCATTCAGCCGTATGATTTACTGATCTTGTGTTTATATTTTCCTCTTCTTCTTCCTCTTGTTCTGGGATATATATACATCTGATTTATTTTCATATTTATATTACGACAGAGGGGAAAAAATAACAACAAAGAATTTCAAACCAGCATAAACAAACCCGCGGTAATTTCAACGCTTCCCAAAGAGTAATCCAAAAGCCTTGCCTCCTCCCCCCTTCCCTCTCCCCCAAATCAGTGACGGAAGAGGGTCTGGCCAAGACGACGTTGAAAGCGGGCGGCGTGGACACAACACAAGAACGCAACAAATAACAATAAAAAGGAACAATGAAAGTGGACGTCTCCAACAAGGATCTAATCTTGGAAATCCTTCGCATTGCTCCCTTGATGGAATCGTCGAGTTCATGACTTTTGGGGAAGAGGGGAATCGCTACCACATCCCAGACTGACAGCTTTACCTTAGGATGAATAAGAACCCCCTCATCCTCCCTCTCTACCTCTCTCCCTCTCTCCACTCCTCTCCCATCCTCCGTCCCACGCTCCTTCCCCTGCTCCTCCTCCCTTCCCTACCTCCTCCCCATTCCCTAGCCCTCCCCGTGGAGAGACTAGCACGAACGTTACTTCTGTTCTAACCCTTTCCGTTTCTCGCCTTCCTTTCCTCCCACCCTCTCCCCCCTTCCTCCTCCTCCTCCTCCTCCTCCCCCTCCCCTCTTTCTTTAGCGATCGTCTTTTTATCCTCGGGTAGCACCTATTCTTTCCCTTCTGGCTCCGTTCTTTTAGCCTAGCACGTTTCCATCTCTTCTTTCCATCTTAGAATATTCCTCTTGTCATTCTTCTTATCACGCTGTTGACATAGGTTATCTCCATTCTGCTCCGTTTCCATTTACACATCCCTCTTTCCTTCATCTCCTAATTCTTTTCCCCGTCTTTTTCTTGTTTTCCCCTTTATCTTTTTCTCCTCTTATTCCTTCTTTTTCCTCTTCTTCTCTTATTCCTTCTTTTTCCTCTTCTTCCCTTTCTTCTCCATCTTCTTCTCTTATTTCTTTTCCCTCTTCGTATAACACGCCGCCCGTCGCGTTTTTCGCTCTCACACCTCTTTCAGCTGGTCACATACCCCTTCCACCGTTCCGTTGTAAAGCTCTTGCACTTTTTCTTGTGTCCATTTTCGCTCTCCCTTTTCCTTTCTCTCTCTCTCCTTTTTTTATTTTTCTGTTTGCAAACGTCCTTCCAGTTTCCTTGTCATGATAATGTATGGTGAATAGTTGCTAATGGAATTTTTCGTGAAGGTAACGATGCAGATTATAATGATGATAGGAAAAATGTTGATATCTAAGGCTAAATATCACTACCCTATTTGATTTTTGTACTATAATTGTAGTCATTAATTTGTTAACTATAAAGAATGATTATCTCAGGAAAAATACAAGGACAATAATAGTGTTACTGAATAGATCTGCTGTTATAAAGATTGGCGATAATGTTCACAATAATAGTGGCAACAGCAGTGCTATCCATATAGAGATATTGTGATTCTAATTATGACATATAACGATTAACAATAACATGATAAAGATGGCTATCAACACATTCTTTCCTTATGTATTTATCTAACAAGCACACGCACACAGAATAATGATGAATAAATAATGAAGGAATTGAATTTCATTAAAATGAAAACGGTAAGCATGATGCGAGAATGATACACTAAACGATAAAAAGTCAGAATATTTCACCTATTTACGATATAAATCTTCCACCTAGCTAAGCCTTTCAAACTTTTGCCAAGAAGCAACATGATATATTGCAATCCAGCATCATAAACATATACCACAATCCAACACATGCTTTACAATGAGTCACCATTAATATCATAAGCATTAAGTATGTATCTCAATTGATAACTTCTTTTTGCAAATACATTATCAAGTCATCAGTTCTGTGCCTCCATATTCATAACGCACGGAAAAGGATTTCGCGCCTGCTATGTCCTCGAGGTGGACCTTCACATGGAACCGATTTATGTAGAGCGCCGTCGTCACGAAACCTGTTGGGCCAACGGACATCATTCTGACGTCAATCGTGACGTCAAACGCGTGTTTTGGATCGGCTCGTAGTCATGATGAATGAATTTGCTTTATGACAAGACAAGAGACTAATGGTGCATAATAGAGGCAAACACACAGGTGCATGATTATCTAAAAGCATGCCCATCTGCAAGAATCTAAAGAAGTGTTAAATACATTGCCAAAGACATTTTTTCACATATTGCAAGTCATGCTTTAGGGTCGCAGTCACCTAGGGATACCTCTGGTTTGCATCGCGCACGTGTGTATGCGTGCTTTGTGCTTAAGAGAGAATGAGAGAGAGAGAGAGAGGAAAAGAGAGATGGAGATAAACAGAAGGAAAGAGAGAGTAATATATATACACTCCACCGCAGCAAAACCATGTGCCGCCGGGGGAGATAGAGCACGTATCCCTGTGGCGTAGAGAGAGAGAAAGGGCTTGCCAACATGTGGGAAAAGGCAGCACTCAACTCAGTGCGGATCGGGGTAGTTTACAGTCAGGAGATACAGCGTGGTATGTGTGGCGACCGGGGGGGGGGCACATACTGGGGGCGTGGTAGTATGAGCCTGGCCCACACAATGGCGGATTGTTGCTCCCAGAAAAGGTGTGTCGACGAGGAAATGTCTAGCGGTATTACCGAGAAATATAATAATGGATCACACATTCAATATCTCGGAGGATGGTGGATTCCGCAGTACCTGCAACACATGGACGAATTTATGCAATGGAAGGGTCGGGTCCGTTCCTTTTCGCGTTTAAAAAGAACCAATGAGATTCCAATCGAAGGGTTCGATCCCCATGACGATTAGATAAGCATAATGTTTCTTTTCAAAGGGCAATCAACATCAATAATGATGATAATGTTAATAATTGATTTTCAGTGATATTTCAGATCAAGAGAGAAATTTCACTAAACATAATTCATGATGTAGCCTGTCATTTCCTTTGTCATACAGCAGACCAACAAAATGACTGAACTGGTATTTATATAAGGCGTGTGTGTGTGTGTGTGTGTGTGTGTGTGTGTGTGTGTATGTGTGTGGGTGTGTGTAAATTGTATATATCAGGACGTATATACATGCATATATATATATATATATATATATATATATATATATATATATATATATATATATATATATGTATGTATGTGTGTGTGTGTGTGTGTGTGTGTGTGTGTGTGTGTGTGTGTTTGTGTTTAATGAAATAATAAAGTATATATATTAAATATAATATAATTAATATATATATATATGGATATATATATGTATATGTATATGTATATATATATATATATATATATATATATATACATATATATATATGTGTGTGTGTGTGTGTGTGCGCGCGCGTGTTTGTGTGTGTGTGTGTATGTGTGTGTGTATTCACCTATTCACATATCTATACAAATACAAACATCCACTACACCATACACCAACATCCATGATTGCACCTTTTCTTCTCTGTGTCTTTCTCCGCGGTTTCCCACTTGGTGGGTGCGTCGCGCTTCGGTGGGGGGGGGGGGGGTGGGGAGTTTGTTTCTCACTGTGTTGTTCGTCCGGATTTTTGTGTTTCTTTTCTCTCCACTTCCACAAAGCACAACAGTGGCACAGGTTTTAAGAAGCTTACAGTTTAGAGGAGGAGAATGTGAACAGGAGTTCTCACATGTGTGGTTGTTCTGGCGGCGTACACCGCAATTAGTCCACGTTCAGCGCGGCGGCGTCAGCGTGTGAACCGCCAGTTCTACCTCTTGTATCCGAAGCATATGGCGAAACGAGTAAGAGACGCGCGCGCGCGTGTGTGTGATATAGAATATTTCAACAGATGATATACTACGACAAGATCTAGCAGCAAAGCACGCCTAGCAGCCCGCCGTCGCGCCTTCGGAAAACACCCAACGCAAGAAAGATGACTGCGCGGTCATGGTCGCTTGTCCATACAGTATCGAACATTATCAAACACGGAATGATCTCTATCTGCCATAAAGTTAGTCCATGATTTTTGCAATTATAAGTGAGTTGGATCACCTCATTAAGTCAGTGTATACTGGTCGAGTGCAACAGCCAGATTAGGAACGGCAACGCCTTAAATGCACGCCTTTTGCATGCAAATGCTTGCAAGAACAGATTATTTGGGTTAGCAAATTCAATTACATTTTTTATTGTCCAGACGTATATTAAAGTCTGACCTACTACTGTAATAATTCTTGTAGGATGTAAAACACGACTAAAGAAAATAATGATATTAAACAGATTGTTAATCATTATGGTCAGGTATGATATTGGTAATAACAATAGAAATTGTAAAATGGTGATGATGACAGTTATATTGACAACATTAACAATAATAACTATAGCAATAATTTTATAATGATGGTAATGATGATATTAATGATAATGATACTCCTACTAATGATGATAGTAATGGTAATTATAATGCTGATCCTGATCATTATGATAATTATAATGATGATAACAAAAACAATAATGATATTCCATTATTCCATTATCGTTATATATATATATACATATATATATACATATATATAGTTATTATCTATTACTTTCATTATAACTATCTTGATAGTATTTTCATCATTGCTGTTATGACTATTATCATTTTCATAATAATTTTCATTAACCTTATCCTTATCATCATCATTGTTAATATTGTCAATATTGTTATTATCATCGATACTAATGTTATTATCCTTATCATTGTTATCGCCGATCATGATTATTTAGATTATCACTGTTTTATATATATATATATATATATATATATATATATATATATATATATATATATATATATATATGCATTTGAACTGAGTTCATTGTGACAAATGGATAAAAGTGGTATAAAAGAGACTATATATGCATTTATATACACATACGAGTATATGTGTTTGTATATACATATATATATATAATATATATATATATATATATATATTTATTATATACATATATATATAGGGGGGTAATATATATATATATATATATACTTATAGCTATTATATATATATATATATATATATATATTCATATATATATATATATATATATATACATATAATATCTACATATATATTATATATATATAGGACGGGAATATATATATATATATATATACATATAAATAAATTTATATATAATATATTCGAAATATATAACTTATTCATATATATATATATACATATATATTAAATATATATATAGTATAAATATATATATATATTATATATATATATATATAAGCATATATATATATATACCTAATACATTGATATATATATATGCTATATATATATATATTTATAGGGTATATATATATATATATATAGAATAATATTCAATATATATCTATATATATATATATATATATATCCTATATATATTATATATATATATATATATATATATGGCATATATCATATATATATAGCGATATATCAATAGATGAATATATAGGGGTATAAATATTTCTATATATATATATATATATATATATATATATATATATAACCCACACATATATATGTATATAGTATGTGTGTTTGAATATACATATATATGTAGTGGGTTTGTTATGTATATATATATATATATATATATGTAGTGTGTATTTGTACGTGATGATATGTGTGGTAATTGTTTGTGTATGTATATATATAGTTTATATATATATATATATACAGAT
>NW_028234416.1:19837390-19839890 GCF_977035675.1 Penaeus japonicus | reverse complement strand
CTCTCTCTCTCTCTCTCTCTCTCTCTCTCTCCCTCTCTCTCTTTATCTCTCACTCTCTCTCATTATCTCCCTCTCTATCTCTGTCTTTTTCTTCCTCTTTCTTTCTTTCTCTCTCTCTCTCTCTCTCTCTCTCTCTCTCTCTCTCTCTCTCTCTCTCTCTCTCTCTCTCTCTCTCTTTATCTCTCACTCTCTCTCATTCTCTCTCTCCCTCTCTATCTGTCTTTTTCTTCCTCTCTCTCTCTTTCTTTCTCTCTCTCTCTCTCTCTCTCTCTCTCTCTCTCTCTCTCTTTATATCTCTCTCTCTCTCTCTCTCTCTTTCCCTCTCTCTCCCTCTCTATCGGTCTTTTATTCCTCGTCTCGCTTTCTTTCTCTGCTCATCCTTCTCCTCTCTCTCCCTTCTCTCTCTCTCTTCTCTCTCACTCCTCTCTCTCCTCTCCCTCTCTCCTTCTACTCTCTCTCCTCTCTCTGTGTTCTCTTTTCTTCGCTCTCTCTCTCTCTCTCTCTCTCTCTGTGTGTCTTTTTCTTTTTTTCTTTCTCTCTCTCTCTCTCTCTCTCTCTCTCTCTCTCTCTCTCTCTCTCTCTCTCTCTCTCTCTCTCTCTCTCTCTCTCTCTCTCTCTCTCTCTCTCTCTTTCTCCCTCTTACTCTCTCTCACTCTCTCATTCTCTCTCTCTGTCTTTTTCTTCTCCCCCCCCCTCTCTCTCTCTCTTTATTGCTAGATTGCCCCTAGAATGATAAAGGACAGCATGGTCTCGGAAACACTGATTCATTTGCATTTTCTTTTTTTTATGCTTCAACCGAAGCGCAAAACGTTCCATATTTCAACTCTGTAAAGATATGAGGATACGCGGTCCATAGTTGCTTCACTGATACATCAACGTCATTATTTTTAGTTTTATTGAAATATGATTTTTCTTCAACAACAGCATAGATTCCCACTATGACTTGATTAATATCATCACAATTATTACTGTTATCATTATCATTATTAATTGTATCGAAACACAGCCATCGTTAATAAATATCTAAACAGAAATAAAATCCTTTCTCGAGAGTATTTAGAGACAAATAAAAATTTCCCTACAAAATCTATTTACAATCCACCCTCTATTTCGTTTTTTTTGTGTGTGTGTACATGTGTATGTGTCTGCCTTTCAGTCATACATATATCAAGCCAAGAAAAGGGTGTTGGGTGTGTCTGTGATTGACACTTGGACCTGTTCGCTGATCTCGAGAATATATATTTTTGCCTTTCTTCTCAGGGCGTGAGATAGGCAAGGTGGTGTTACCTTAGGAGTGATGATGATGATGATGATGATGATGATGATGTGATAGTGAAAAGAGTGGAGATTATTATTATTATTATTATTATCATTATTATTATTATTGCTATTATTATTATGATGATGATGATGATGATGATGATGATGATGATGACGATGATGGTGATGATGATGTTGATCATGATGATTCTGCTGCTGCTGATAATAATGATAGCAAAATCTACATTAACTATGATAATAATAGAGATGATAATGATTGTAATATTAAGGATAATGACAATAATGATAATGATTATGATAAGGAGAATGATGATAATAATAATGATATCAATATTTATGATGATGATAATGACAATAATGATAATTATGATAAGGAGAATAATGATAACAATAATGATATCAATATTCATGATGATGATAATGACAATAATGATAACGATGAAAATACTAATAATAATTACAAGGATAATAACAATATTAACGAAGGATAATGGTGAGGATGATGAAAAGGATGATTATGATTATGAACCCAACAATGATAATGATGGTGACGGGACAGTGATAACATTATTATTTTATTTATCATTATTATCGAAATGAAAATTGTTATCATTACCATCACTATTATCATCATTATAATAATTATCATTAACATGATTGCCATTACCATTATTACTACCATTATCGTTAACATTATCATCACTAGCATTATCAAAATTATGATCATCATAATCTTTATGACTATCATAATTATCGACGTTCCTTTTATGATTGTGATGATGATGGTGATTGTTATTATCATCATCATCATTATTATCATTGCTATTATTTTTCATCATTATTACAATAACTACTGCTATCGTTATCCTTATCCTTATCATCCTCATTATTATCATTATTGTCATTATTATCATAAGTACTATAATTCTTAGTATTATTACTATCATTACCATAACCACCATCATCATTAATATATAGCCTCATTACTCTTCTCAATGTGTAGCTTGATATCTTAGTTTGACTACCCTGTCTGTCCTGCAATATATGCATAATGAGGAATTAACAGCATACTCAAACTTATAATGAACATATTTCCTAGGAATATTTTCGGCGCAGTTAATTTTATTTTAAAGGGTATTTTCTCCCGTTCGCTTGTTATAATGAGCTCGTTGTGTCATCGTAACATTAATTCTAACACGGTTAACATGTTAGGTGTTTT
>NW_028234416.1:19827390-19832390 GCF_977035675.1 Penaeus japonicus | reverse complement strand
AACATATAATATATATGTACTATTTAATATATATATAATATATATATATTTATATATATATATATATATATATATATATATATTTATGCATGCATTATACTGAATAGATATGAATTTCTATAGTCTATAATCACATTCCAAAGCAGTGATTCTGCTTCCTTAAACTGTAACTGTGAGTCACCGTCACTGAAGCGAAGAGAATGCTTGCTTAATGACGCCGGAGAGAAGATTAAACTGACGCTACAATAGTGGTGATAGTGAGTGATGAAAATGATATGATGGTGGCAGTGATGGTAACAAATATAGTATCTTCACGAACAAAAACGGAGCAGCAAAAGTAACAGTGACACTGATAATCATAACAAAAACAGCAAAATCATAATTGCAGTAGAACAAGAACAACAATAAAAATCATTCTTATAATAACAATGATAGTAGTTATGATAATAGTCCCAATAGATATAATAGTGATAATGATGATGATGGCAAAGGTGATTAGCATTATAACAAAGATAATATTGATGGTAATGATAAGGATAATAACAACAACAATATTAATGATGATAATGATAATAATGATAACAATAATTGTAATAATAACAATGGAGATAATCTTAATAGCAGTAAGGATAACAATAATGGAAATAATGATGATAATAATCGTAATAACCCCACTAATAAAGATAATGGTACTCATGATGGTAATGGTATTGATAATAATGATGAAAGTAATAATAATAGCAAACATATCAATAATAGTAATAGTGATAATAATGATGTCTTTGATAATAATGATTATTATCAAAATTATAATAGTAATAGTAACAATAGTATTAATAACAATAGATGAATCCAACCAACCAAGGACCAGGAGAGCACCGCAACGCCCACCCCCCCACGACCCCCCCAAAAAAAATAACTCCTCCTCCATAACATTGAAAATGATGAAATGATGAAAATGACAATTTCAATGACTATGATAAAAATGATAAAGAAACTAATAATGACAATACTGCTGTTAATAAGAGAAGTAGTAAGGATTGCAAAAATAACTGCAGTATCTATAGCAACAGCAGTAACAGTGACAATGTCATCAAGTAGTAATAAGGATGTTGGCAGCAATGGCACAAATTATAAGAATGAAGATGATGATAAAATGAATAAGAAACTTATATCAATGATTAAGACTGATAATGAGGATAATCATAATAATGAAAACAAGAATATAAATGAGATTAAATGATAAACATGATAATGATAATAATACACACCGAATAATAATAACATGAGGATCTTGATAAAACGCACAAAATAATCATAACATGACAAAAAAAAAATATATATATATATACAAAAAGATGATAGAATGGAAAAAATTATATATACATAATTATAATAGCATGATAATAATGATATATACAGAATAATATAAAAAGTAATAATAATAATAATATAGATTCAGAATAACAACAACATGATTATGATACCTGCACACTCAAAACAACAACAACAACAACAGCAACGATCCCCGCCCGCGTTGGCATCGCCCTATCGCTACGTCAACGCCGCGTGGTCTCGAAACAACGCAACAAGTTACCCTTTGCTCACACTTCGGATTTTCCCACGACTCTTGCCTTCCACGTTTTTATTTTACCCACCCATAGGATGAGTCAGGGGAGTAAGGGAGTCGACGGAGGCAGTGAGTCATGAGTGGGGACGGACCGAGTAGGGACGCGGTAAGGTTAGGGAGGATCGTATGGTGGAAGTGGTGTTGCGTCATCGGTTCGGGGACTGTGCGTTTACATGTGTGTCTGTGTGTGTAATTTTTTTCTCTCTATTTTTCTTTTATATACATGTATATATATATATACTATATATATATTAATATTTTATATATATATATATATAGTATATAAATTGATTATACTATATATAAGAATATTTATATATAGAGTATATATATATATATATATGTGTGTGTGTGTGTGTGTGTGTATAGAGACATATAAATATATATATATATGTATTGATATATACATATATTATATATATATATATTAGTGATAATAGTATATATATATATATACTGATACATATATATATATATTGATATATATATAATAATATATATATATATATATATATATATATATATATATATATAGATAAATGCACAACACACACTAATCCACACACACACACATCACACACCTCATATATTGAGATATATATATTTATATATATATATATATATATATATGATTTATTGATATACTGATATATATATACTTTATATATATATATATAGTATATATATATATAGTGATAGGATATATATTTATTATTACACACACTCACACACACACACACACACTCACAACGCACACACACACACACACACCACACACCACCACAATATATTATTTTATTATATATATATATATATATTTAGCTATTATATATATACTATATATATTTGTATATATATTTATAATATATATATTTATATAGATATATATATAATATTATATATATATATAAATATTTATATATTTTATATCACTGTATATTTATTTATATTATATATTATATATATATATATATATATAATATATATATATCTATTCAAATACATGTACTAAAACTATATATTTTTAAATAAACACAAATAAAAAGTAACAGTAGAAGTAAAGGAGAATTCCATGTTTTCAATGGCGAGGTGAAATATGGAAAATATGTCCGTGGTTATACATTAATAAATCAATGAATAAATAAACATACACGAATGGATTACACATATGCATACACAAATTATCACTCAGACTCAAATACTCATATATGGATTTTTTAATAGATATTATGTTAGATATTATCTATATATATAGATATATTATATTTATATTTATAGATATATACTATATATTTAGATACATATATAGAGTTATTTAGTATATTTAATAGATATTATGATAGATATATTGATAGTTTATATAGATACTTATATATACAAATTGATTTATGATAAATAGATTTATATATTTATATATATATTATATTTTTGATATATACATTTGTTATTGTGTGAGATGATGAGATTTTTTGTGTTATATATATATATATTTTTAAGATTTATAGATATATAGATATATGTATTTTTAGATTGAGAATTGTTTTTTGTTTATAATATATATAGGATTTTGAGAGATATTTGTACACCTAACAAACACTCAAACACACAAACACACACACATATATTTATTTAGATATTTTATATAGTAGATATATATATATATATATATATATATTTAATTATATATATTTATATCATACATATCTATGTATATTGTATATATATATATATCTTTAATAGATATATATATATATATATATATATATATATATGTATATATATAACATACATACTTACATGTATATATAAAATATTATATATATATATTATAGATATATATATATATTTATAAATATATATATATATATATATATATTGTACAACACTCCACACCACACACACATATATATACAAAATATATATGTATATATCATATATATATATACTATATCTATATATTTATATATATATTTATATTTTATATTTATATATATATATATTACATGCATACCATTATGTAGTATATATTTTAATATATATATATTTTCTATATATATATATATATAACATATATATATATATATATATATATTGTATATATTAGATACATACATTATGTATTAAATATATTTATATATATTATATATATATATTTATATATATATATAGCTACATATATACATAATTTATAATATATATATTAATATCTATATATAAATATATATATATATATTATTAGAGATAATATATTATATCATATATACGTATATATTTATAGATATATATATTATATATTTCTATATATTTATTTATATATGTGTGTGGGTGGGTGTGTTTGTGTGTGTGTGTGTGTGTGTGTGAGTGTTTGTGTGTGTGTTTGTTTGTTTGTTTGTGTGTGTGTGAGTGTGAGTGTGCATTTGTGTGTACATATGTGTATGTGTATTCGTGTATGTTTATTTATTCATTCATCTATTAATGTATAACCAAGGACACATTTTTCATATTTCATCTCGCCATTTCCTTTCAAAACATTCACGGAAACATTTGCGAAACCCATGAAGGAGGAGAGAAAGAGAGAGAGAGAGAGAGAGAGAGAGAGAGAGAGAGAGAGAGAGAGAGAGAGAGAGAGAGAGAGAGAGGAGAGAGAGAGAGAAGTGGCGAGGAAAGAGGAGAGAGTGAGGAGAGAGAGACAGAGAGAGAGAAAGAGAGAAAGAGAGAGAGAGAAAGAGAGAGAGAAAGAGAGAGAGAAAAAGAGAAAGAGAGAGAGAGAAAGAGAGAGAGAGAGGGAGAGAGAGAAAGAGAAAGAGAGAGAGAGAGAGAGAGGGAGGGAAAGAGAGAGATTGAAAGAGAGAGAGAGAGAGAGAAAGAGAGAGAAAGAAAGAGAGAGAGAGACAGAGAGAGAAAGAGAGAGAAAGAGAGAGAAAGAGAGAGAGAGAAAGAGAAAGACAGAAAGAGAAGATTGAGAGAGAGAGAATGAGGAAAGAGAGAGAGAGGAGAGAAGAGAAAGAGAAAGGAGGCGAGGAGAGAGAGAGAGACGAGAGAGAGGAGAGGAGGAGAGGAGAGGAGCGAGAGAGGAGGAGCTTTGAGAGAGAGAGAGAGAGAGAGAGAGAGAGAGAGAGAGAGAGAGAGAGAATGCCCCCCTCCCTTAACTGCCACTGTAAATCAACATCCAATTCAATGCGATCTGACCGTAACCCGACCGTTCGGTTACCGTAGAGGCTTAGGGTATGGGCTTCCCGTTGGCGTCCGGAAATGCCGTACGTGTTGTCATGGGCTGCCCGGCGTCGCGGCGTCCAGGCCTGCCCCGTGGCAGTCGCTCGCTCTTTCCCTCGCGCTCCCTCGCACACTTTCCGTTCGTTCGATTTCTTTT
>NW_028234416.1:19824759-19827290 GCF_977035675.1 Penaeus japonicus | reverse complement strand
GACAGTTTCACGTAGGTCACGCTAAGGCTAATCATGCAGCAAACGAGCGACAGGTCACGGGCGTCCGGTGACCCCATAACAGAACATAACATAACATATGTATGTGTGTGGCATATATATATATATATATATATATATATATATATATATATATATATATATGTATGTATATATATATATATATATATATATATATATTCATATATATATATATATATATATATATTATATATAGTTATATATATGTATATATATTGTGTGTGTGTGTGTGTGTGTGTGTGTGTGTGGGTTGGGATGTGTGTGTGTGTGTGTGTGTGTGTGTATGTGTTATTATTATATATATATTATATATATATATATATATATATATATATATATATGTATATATATATATATTAATATATATATATAATATATATATATAATATATATATATATATAATACATATATACAAATCTTACTGCATCTAACCATCTAATATATATATATATATGTATATATATAATATATATATATATATATATATAGTATATATATATGTATATAATATATATATACATATATATATATATATATATATATATATATATATATATATATATATGTATATATATATATATATATGTATGTATGTATGTATGTATGTACGTGTAAGATAGAATAATACAGTACCGCATTTAGCATATTACTATATACACCGTCCGTGCCTTGATTTAAAGCCCCGACCCTCGGGGCCAGAGTTCAGCTCTAACCATTGTATAAGAAGCCCACCTGAAGGATCGTCCAACCAAGTGCCAGACAGGCACCATGGAAGTTACTTATAAACTGTTAACTAGTGATGATAGCAGGGTTTTACATGCAATCCGTGTGGGCACTCGACGGAAATGAATTAGAAACTCAGATCAAATACCAGGTTACCGAGGCTGTTCTCATGCGAAAGATATTCGACCAATACTCTGGCTAAGAATATAAAGGCAATATCCATGGAGCCAGTCTGGCGCCTTGTTGGACGATCCTTTTAATAGGTCGTTGGTTGTGTATATGTTAGAGAGATCCGCTATCAAGAGTACGGGTTCAAGTCACTCAGTGGAGGTATATACATTACATTACACATTTAATTATATATTGTCATATCTATTCTATCTGTTTCTATCTAATATTATCTATCTATACATCTATCTATCTATATATATATATAATATAAAATATATATATATAATATATACATGATATATGTATTACATATATAATACATATATTAAAATATATATATATATATATATCTATATATATATATATATATATATATATATGTTATATAAATATATCACATATAATATATATGTAGTATGTATAATATATATATAATATATATATAATGTATATATATTTATATATATATAAATATATATTATATATATATATTCTATATCCATCTATCTATCTATTTATCTATAAATATATATTCTATTTATATATATATTTGATATTTGATATCTATCTATCTGTCTATCTATCTATCTATCTATCTATCTTATATATATAATATATATATATATATATATATATATATATATATTATACTATTTATACATATCTATATATATGTATATATATTATATAATATATATATATATATAATATATATATGATATACAATACATATATATAATATATATATATATATATAATTATATATATATATATATTATACATATACATATAATATAATATATATACAATATATATTATATTCATATATATATATATATATATATATATATTATATATATTATATATATACATACATACATACATACATACAGACACACACACCACACACCACAAAAATGATATATTATATATATCATATAATATATATATATATATTATATATATATAATATACATAATAATAATATATACAGACACACACACACACAAAACACAACACACACAACACCCACACACACACACAACACACAACACACCACACAACAACCACACACACCATATATATATATATATAATATTTATATAATATATATATATATATATATATATATACAATCTATCTGATATATTATCTATTATATATATATATATATATATATATATTATATATAATATATATATTGTGTTTTAATATAAAAACAATACAAATAAGATTTAACGTACAAGCACAAAACAAGTATACACAACATACACTACACACAACAACGTAAAAGCAACAAACACCACACAGACAAGGACAGACATACGCACACAACGTATATATATATATATATATTATATATATAATATATATTATATATATAATATATAATAATATATATTATATATATATTATATATATGATATTTATATATATTTATAATATTAATTATATATATAAAATAATATATATATATATATATATATAATATATATATATATATATATATATATAGTATATATATTTGTGTGTGTGTGTGTGGGGTGTGTTGAGGTGTGGTGGTGTGTGTGTGTATATATATATATATATATATTAT
>NW_028234416.1:19807259-19814759 GCF_977035675.1 Penaeus japonicus | reverse complement strand
CCGTGTCGTTGGTGTCCTTGCACCGAGCCAGACAAGGTCTTCACGTGAGCCAACATATTGATCCCGCAGATTCCCTCCCCCCTCCCTCCCTCTCCTCCTCCTCCTCCTCCTCCTCTTCCTCCTCCCTCCTCCTTTTCCTCCTCCCTCTTCCTCCTCCCTCCTCCTTTTTCTCCTCCCTCCTCCTCTTCCTCCTCACTCCTCCCTTTTCTTCCTCTCCTACTTCCTCTTTTACCTCCAATCCTTCTTCCTCCTCCTTCCAGTTCTCCTCCTCCTCCTCTTTCTCCCCCTCCTCCCCCCTCCTCCTTCTCTTTCTCCTTCTCCTCCTCCTCCTCCTCTTCTTCCTACTCCCCTTTCTTCCTCTCTTTTTCTCCTCCTTTTCCTCCCCCCCCCTTCTTCCTCCTTCTCCTCCTCCTCCTCCTCCCTCCCTCTTTCTCCGCTCTTGCGTCCCAAGTTCAAGTCCACTCACACTCCTTTCGACCTCGCCGCCTCCCACTCGTCCTTGCCTCTCTAGTCAATGGGTGCGAGATCCTCCGCTGGCCGTCACACAACAGTGCTCTTTAAGGGAGCGTCGTAGTGACTCGAGTGTGCGCGTGTGTGCGTGTGTGCGTGTTCGCTGATGTTACATTGGTAGGGGTTCTGGGGGGCGCGTATACACAAACGCACGTACGCACGCACGCACTCTTTCGTAGAGAGCATTTGCGAACAAAGGTATGGATGGCGGGGGTTGGGAAGGGAGAGGCACGCATGGCTTTCCTTTGCTGTTCTTTCTGGCTCCCCCCCTTTTCCCCTTTTTTCACTCCTTCTGTCTCTCTCTCTTTCTCCATTTACCCTCTCGCTCCCTCTCCCTCTCTCTTTCTCCATGTACCCCCTCCCCCATTCTCTCTCTCTCTCTCTCTCTCTCTCTCTCTCTCTCTCTCTCTCTCTCTCTCTCTTTCTCTCTTCCTCTCTCTCTCCCACAAATGCACCGGCACACACACCGAGTGCCCTTCTTCAGGCCATACTCGACTGCTAATTATTGCAATGAGAAGGAGCATGAATGGCGGAGGCGAACCGGATCTCTGAGCGTACTCCTTGTCCTGACTAACATGATCTGTCACTGTCCCGTATCATTCGTCCCCAGTCCTTCGGGAGCGGGTACGTCGGGTACGGCTATTTCAATGTATCCGCATTTTCGTCCGCGTTTCTATGTTTCTCTTTTGATGTGTCTATTTTCTAGTATTTCGCTCTCTCTCTCTCTTTCTCTCTGTGTCTTTCTCTATCTCTCTCCCTCTCTCTTTCCCAACACATTTGACCTCTTCTCCCGTTTCCAACACAAAGCGGTTTCCTTAGGCTCGTGGCACAAAACATCGCCTTTAAAAACTAGAAAAAAAGAAAAGAAAAAAAAAAAACTCGATTGTCACCATACCCTGACCTTTCCCGAAGTGCCAAAAGGACGGCGCGGAGAGAACGACCCCGTCATCTAATGCTTCGTCCGTTTCCATTTCGAAACGCTTCATTTCATGACGGATTCGGGTTTGGAGTTTGATTTCTCTTTCTCTCTCTCTCTCTCTCTCTCTCTCTCTCTCTCTCTCTCTCTTTCTCTCTCTTTCTCTCTCTCTCTCTCTCTTTCATCCTCTTCTCCTTTTTATTTCTTTATTTCTCTCTATTTTTAAAGGAAGGAGAAAGAAGAAAAGAGGGAGAAAATAGATCCTTTTCCAAACGCGTCTGGAAATCCGAAGCTTCTCAACGGCAACACGACAAGGGGTGGAATGAAATATATATATCAGAGCGCGAACACCTCTGATATATCGCTGTATTTGTGTTTACCTTTCCTCTCCTCTGTTAATTTTCTCTCTCCATTCTCTCCTCTCCTCTTCCATCCTCCACCCTTTCTTTTGTCAGTTCTTCCCCTCCATCTTCTTTGCTCTTCCTCCATCCTCCTTTTTACTGGTCTTCTTCATTCAATTTCTGTTCTTCGTCTCCATTCTGTATTCTCTCTTTTACCCGTTCACCTCCTCTACCTTATTCCCTCCTCCTCCACTTTCTCTTCTCTTCCTCCACCCTCCAGCCTCTCTTTTACTAGTCATCTTCCTCTATTTTTCATTTCTTTTGGCAGTTCTTTTCCTCTATCTTCTCTACCTCACCTATCATCATCAGCATCATCATCATCACCATCATCATCACATCATCATCACCACCACCTCCACCATCATCATCACTATCATCATTACCGTCATCATCACCATTATCACCATCATAATCATCTTCACCACCACCATCATCCCCATCACCATCATAATCCTCATCATCACCACCATCATCATCATCACCAACACCACCATCATCACCACCGTCATCATCACCACCATCATCATCCTCTTCCATCTCCTGCCTCGCCGTTCACACCTGCTCTTCATATGTTCCCAATGAATACCTTGCATGGATGGAAGATAACACCACTTGTTCAGAATGTTCATAAACATCTCACTCCATCCGTATATTTCCACGGTTTATGTTCTTCATCAGTTCATGTCGTCATGCAATACAAACCTTCATGAATCATATATGTAATTTCATACCGTGACCTTTGTTCTTTCGGACCGTGAGCACGTGGACTGACACTAATCATCTAATGCGATTTCTGTTCACCGGCGCTGACACTCTTATCAGTCGAATGTTTGAGAAGTGTCTGACGTATGAGAAATTATGATTTTTTTTTTTCTCTCTCTCTTCTTTTCAAAGGGTTTTCACTCTTCTTTTCTGTTTATGAATTCCTGTTCTTCTCTGCTCTTGGTAACAATCATGACAGCTGATATAGTCTGTTAAATATAGTTAAATAAGAAAATAAATCTTTATCTAACATCTATTTTATTGAGGATAATGATTATAGTAATGTAAAGTGGTAGTAGTAGTAGTAGTAGCAGTGGTAGTAGTAGTAGCAGTAGTAGTAATAGTAGTAGTGGTAGTAGTAATGGTAATGATAAGAATGATATTGATAATATAATAATGATAATATTACTAATAATAACAATATCAACGATAATAGTGACGCTACAAATGATATTGACACTAATAATGAAATAATGAATGTACCAATGCTAACAATTACAAAGACAACAACAATAGTGACAATAATGATACCATTACCAAATTCTCATACCTCGCATTGCCATTAAATGAAGGCACGAGAACAAGGACTCATTCACCTCCCACCCCACCCCCACCCCCGCCCCTAGCCCGCCCCGCACGAGGCCGAAGGAGCCGCCGATGCCCGTGGGAGCGCGAGTCCCCGCCGCCGCCACCTCAAGGTCGCGCGAAAAGTTCCGGCCTTCCGGAAGAGCAAAGAGCATCCTATCTTTAAGGAATCGATTATATAGAGGCTCGATAAGGACGGTAGGCGGGTCTTGCCTCTCGTGCACGCTGCTTGTTCTTCCCCGCCCCTTACAGTGCCGGAATTCACCGTCCGCCCTTCCTCCCGGTCACAAAAGAGGATGAATAACGAATGAATGAATTCTGATGCGTTCCCAACCGCACACAGCGCCGTGAATTAAGCAGGTCGTTGATTTGTTTACATCGAGGTCGACTCCCTCGGTGAAGTGTGCTCCCAGGTGACTCACCCCGGCCAGAGAGCCAAGATATGCAAATTGAATTTTCTTAAGCATTCGCTAATGAGGAAGAAGCAGGACAGAAAAGAAAAGAGATACACACGCAAGCACACACACACACACACATACACACACATACACATACACATACACACACACACACACACTCTATCTATCTATAAATATACATATGTGTGTATATATATACATATGTATATATATATATATATGTATTTATTTATTTATAGATATGCACACACACACACACACACACACACACACACACACACAGATCTATATATATATATAATATATATATATATATATATATATATTTCTATATATATATATATATAATGTATTATACACACACAACACATACACACACACACACACACACACACACACACACACACACACACACACACACACACACACACACACACACACACACATATATATATATATATATATATATATATATATATATATATATAAATGATTACCTAGATCCTAGGCTAAAGAGACAGAGCGCGGCAAGGACAAGGAACCCAAATGGTGGCCGTTGGAGCGGAATTCGGAATGTTGCAGTCACTAATTCGACGTCTCCTGATGCTTTATTCATCGCGTCTAGGCCTCGAGCGTGCAGACATGTAAGTCTTCAGACGGGGAAATTTACTTGTCTGTTAAGGTGTATATAAGTCTGCTTTTTCTTCAAGTGGGGAGGGATTTTTATTCTGCCTGATAAAATGTGAGAAGCCCTGTGAGTGCGCGCGTCGCCAGACAATGTTTATATTGAGGTGGAGATGGGGGTGGGGGTGTGTGGAAGACGTATTAGTGCAACGACGCAGGTGAGTGGCAAGAAACAGCACGACGAAAGCAAGATTACAAGTACAGCATTTAGATGCAAAAAATCCACATCAAAACAAAAACATGAAACGTTTATCCCAAACAGCCGAGAACTAAAAAAAAAAAAAAAAAAAAAAGCGAAGCGAGGAGCAACTACGCAGTCGCCTAATGGCATGTTATCCTCGCCACGGAGCAGCCAGCGTCTTCCACCCACGTCCAATGCCTCTCTGCTCCTCCCTCGCCAACCCCAGTCATCTCGCAAGACCGTTATGTGACGCCAACTCTTACAGTCACGTGTTGGCGTATCGATCCGTGGCGTCCCTATCCCCCCGGCCCTCCCTGGTACCTCCTACCTCTTACCTCCTCCCCGGCCCCCTCTCTCGGGCCTCCTTCATGGTCCTCCTCCTTCCCAAGTTCGTACTCCCTCCTCCTATCCTCCTATCCCTTCCCCTCCTTCTCTCCCTCGACTCGGTGCGTCCATTCTGGCCAAAGAAGGAAGGAGAAGGGGAGAGCGAGGATGAGAGGAAGTGGGAAAGTAGAGGAAAGGTGGCTGATGTAGAGAGAGTTGAAGAGAGGGAACAAGACGAACGAGCGAGCGAGATAGATAGAAAGAGAGAGATAGATAGATAGATAGATAGATAGATAGATAGAGAGAGAGAGAGAGAGAACGAAGCGTAACGAGAAAATAACAAAGGCGAAAAAAGAGAGGAACACGCCGAAACTATTGACGCCAATAGTTGCGAACATACATCTGCGATACGATAAAAATCCAGAGAGAGAGAGAGAGAGAGAGAGAGAGAGAGAGAGAGAGAGAGAGAGAGAGAGAGAGAGAGAGAGAGAGAGAGAGAGAGAGAGAGAGAGAGAGAGAGAGCAAGAGTGAGTGAGTGAGAGAAAGAGAGAGAGAGAGGGGAGGGGAGGAGCCTAGCGTACCCGGCGAGTGACTGAAGGAGAGTACACAACGCGAGGTTACTAACGGGCAACAGGTACGACATCTTCCGCCACGACACTCCCGCCCGGCGGAGAAAAAGAGGGGAAGGAGGGGGAGGAGGGAGGGAAAGAGGCAGGGAGAAGGAGGGAGGGAGAGGGAGGAAAGGCGAGAGAGAGAGAGAGAGGGAGGGAGCGAAGGAGAGGAAGGGAGAAGGAGGGAGAGAGACAGACAGAGATAGAGAGAGGGAGGAAAGGAAGCAGAGAGTGAGAGAGGGAAGAAGCGAGGGAGGGAGAAAGAGAACGAAGGAGAAAGGAAGAGGGAAGGAAGGAGAAAGGTGGAGGAGGAAGAGAAAGAGGAAGGAAGAGAGACAGAAAAAACGGAAACAGGAAGGGAGGGAGAAAGAGCTGGAAGGATAAAGGAAGAAGGGAGGAAGTTAGAGGAGAAGGAAGGGAAGCGAAAGGGAGGGATAGGGAAGCCGGAAGGGGGAAGTGGGAAGGGGAAAGTGTAAGGAAGGAGGGAAGAGAGGGAGAGAGGGGAGAGGGAAGGAGATAAAGAGAGGAAGGGAGAAGAAGGAAAGAATGAAGGGAAGGCGAGAGAGGGGGTGAGAAGGAAAGGATAGAGCATAGATAGATGGATAGATAGATAGTGAGAGAGAGAGAGAGAGGAGGGGATGGGGAAGGAGGCATAAAAATAGAAGAGGAGGGTGAGAATTAGTGATAGGGAATTAAACGAAAAGAGAAGAACAGGGATAGAGGATAAAGCTGAAAACACAGATGGAAAAATATAACAAATGCACACACAACACACACACACACACACACACATACACACACAGCGGAGCCTCTCCCCAAGAACCCCGTGGAGCGCGCGATGCCCGGATGAACTGGAATCCGCCGATTCGTTCTGCAAGTTCAACTTCAAACTGCGAGTAGCTCCTTGGCTTCGAGGCCGAGCTCCAGCAGCTAAAGGAGAACAAAAGTGGAGGAGGAGAAGAAAAGACAAGACGAAGAAGGAGCGGCCCAAGCCCACCAAGAGCAGCTACTTGGTCCTCGATGGCAACCAGTACGTCATTGGCTTCGGAACGATTGCCTCCTACGAGGTGATCTTCGAGGAGGACCTCAGGGTGCACACCAAGGAGGGCCACAATGAGTAGGCGCAGGAGAAGCAGCAGAGGGTCGTGCTAATCACCTCAAGATAGTAGCTGAGCAGATGAGGGAGTCGTTCGTTGTAAAGATAGAGGAAGTGGTGGTTGTAGAGCTGGTGCGATCGGGGACTGCCAACATGAGAGCCAGCCTCATCAAGCTCCTACCTCAGCCACTAGCAAAGATGGCCACTAGCACGATGACCAGTCTGGGAAGGCAGGTCGGTGGGAGGACAAGAGAGAGAGAGAGAGGCTGGGACTCAGGTCCAGGAAGTGCAAACCCGAAATACCTCTGTCTAGCAAGCAGGGCGAGAAGAACCAACAGGCTCCCAAGCACCAGTAGGGTGATAAGCATCATTAGGGTGACAAGCACCAGCAGGGCATTAACCACCAGAAGGCTGACAAGCACCAGCAGGTTAATAACCTCCACTAAGCACCAAAACTTTGTTATCATTTAAATATTGATACACATAATGAAACCGAACAGAATTAACAAATAATTTCCCACACTGTCATACTTGGCAATGTACTCAGCTTCCTAATTGGCTATCATATATGACATCATTTAGTCCCACCCCTACTTCCCTGGGTCAAATTGGCTTTTAGCAAGTTGTTTATATAATGGGGACAAAGTGAACAGATACGCCAGTTGATTAAACATTTAAAAGGGGCAAGTGTGCCACCAGAATACTGTCTCTTAGTGTGCCGTCATACTAAATAGTTTGAAAACCACTACCCTAAGTAAATACGAGACCGAAGAAAAGTGGCGGAGCTTAGCGGGGATAGTTGCCAACTAGAATTGCTATCGAGACGACATGGCAATACCTGTTTCTAACTACCTAGTAGTGCAGGAAGAGCAAGAGGCAATGCAACTGATGATCAGGAGGCGACGCTGCTTCGCTCCACACTCTCTCTCTCTCTCTCTCTCTCTCTCTCTCTGTATATATATATATATATATATATATATATATATATATATATGTATCTATATATACATA
>NW_028234416.1:19794759-19797259 GCF_977035675.1 Penaeus japonicus | reverse complement strand
TATCAATATCATCATTATCAATATCATCATTATCAATATCATTGTCAATATTCTTATATTTACACTGATATAACTACTAATGATAAAAACAATAATAATAATGAGGACAATGATAAAAAATACAATAATAATAACAGTAACAATAATAACAATGATAATGATAACACGGTCCTATCAATTTCCTATATTATAATAAGGAATAACCATTTCACATCTGCAAAAAGTTTAATATTGAGGATCCGGTCACCTTTAGCGCCCGACGCCATGCCAATGTACTGTATATGCAATATTATGCAATGCGCTGTCACTTAATTCTCTTTATGGCCCTTCGGTTTCTTCATCATATATTTTTCCTCTTCCATTTTTTTTCTTTTTTTTCTAAGGAGGGGGGGGGGAAAGCACAAGTTATGTTTTGCAAAGCGATTGCACAGATGATTTCGCGTTTTCGTATTGTATTAGTTTATAATGAAGTATTTTTGATGATTATATCGTTTTTTTTTTCTCAAAATATAAATAATATGGGCAGTTTCGATTGCCTCTGCACATTCTTTTTTTCTCTCTCTCTCCTTTTTTGGTGTAAATTAGCGTCACTGAAATACATTTTATTGATAGTTGTGCAGTTCTTAAGGAAGAATGATAATGGTCTAATAATGAGGGCAATGTTGATGATGGCACTGAAATGAATATATGATAATATTGATAAAGTAATGATCATGATAAGGATGATAACAATAATGATAAGAATAATAGTCATATAAGCAATAGTAATGATAACAAAAATTATACTGCTGCTAATAATAACACTAATGATAACAAAAATAATGATAACTATAACAATGTAGATAAAGATAATGATGATAACAATAGTAATAGTAATAATGCTAATCATTGTTGTTATCATTCTTTTTATCATTATCATCATTATTATTTATATTATCATTGTCATTATTATTATTATTGTTGTCATTATTATTATCATTATTATTATTGTTGTCATTAATATTATTATTATCATTATTTCTTTATCATCATCATTATCTCTATCATCATTATTATTATCATCATTATCATTGACATGATTATAAAGAAATAATAATAATAATTATAATAATAATGGAAAAATAATGATTATAGTAATGATGGCAATGATAATGAAAATGAAAATATTGATAATAGTCATGATGATAATTAGAATAATGATGATGATGTTGATGATGATAATGAGAATGATAAGGATAATAGTAATGATGATGATAATAATGATAACGATGATAATAATGGTAACAAAAAATCATGATGATAATGATAGGTAAAAATAATGTTGAAAAGGATAATGATAGTAAGAATGGAAATAAGAATAATAGTAGTAATAATGATAATAATGACAATGATATTGATAAAAATGATACTAATGATCATAATGATAGAAATAATAATAATGCTGATGACAATAATAATGATAATGATGATGATAATAATAATGATCATAGTGATAAGGATAATGTTAACGACAATAATGATAGTAATAAACATGATAATGATAATAATAGTAAAAATGATGGTACTAATACTAATACTAATTATGAATAATGATGTAACATTAGTAATAACAACAAAACAATAATAATGATAACAATCACAATACCAAAAACAATAACAAAAACTGTAACAATAGCAAACACAATGACATTAACAATAATAAAAATAATTTAGATACATACAGAAAATAAATAACCAAAATAAAGGAGATTAGACAATTCCCTCCAAGGAAGCATCTGGACTCAACATCCACGAGCAACGACACCAAACAGAGTACGAGTTTCCTTTTACAACACACAACGACAACTCACAAATAACGAAGTCCGTTGTGCGGATATATCGAATTAGTTGTGTAATCCCCGAGGAAAATTGTTCAATTACATGAAGTCTGAGGAATAACTAGAGTGATAAAAGCGAATTATCTTTCTTAATATTCGTGTAATATGTACACTTTGAGGGAAACTGTTTGAGGAAGAGGTACATCTGGGGTGGATCTTTTAAGGCAACGGTGTGTTTGTGTGTGTGTTTGTTTGTTTGTTTGTGTGTGTGTGTGTGTGTGAGTTTGTGTGTGAGTTTGTGTTGGAGTGTGTGTGTGTTCGTGTGTAATGGAGTGTGTGTGTGTGTGTGTGTGTGAGTGTGTGTGTGTATTTGTGTACGTGTGTGTACGTGTGTTGGAGTGTGTGTGTATTTGTGTACGTGTGTTGGAGTGTGTGTGTGTGTATGTGTGTGTGTGTGTGTGTCTGTGGGTGTGTTGGTGAATGGATATGTGTGTGCTTGTGTGTGCGTGACCTTTGTTCGAGTTTTTGCTTCTAAACAACATTTTTACTTTACTTGTATTTTCGTAATATCATGATGTTTCCATGTTATTTGAGGTCTTAACATAATCTAATATGATATGTTATTATTTTTACCATCATCGGTATTATCCTCATTACTACCATCATTGTTATTACTGTTATCA
>NW_028234416.1:19757259-19759759 GCF_977035675.1 Penaeus japonicus | reverse complement strand
CTTTTGGCATTTCTTCAGAGGTGTATTAAATGATATATTTTCCGTTCGTTGTGTGATTGGCAAGCATTCGTATAGAGCGGGATTCACATTCAGGCACTAAAAAGCTTATTCATAAACACATACACATAAAAATACACGCTCGTTCATGCATCTAGGACTATGCGAAAATATCCTAAAATTGTGATTGAATTTATGGGAGGGTTTCCCATGATCAGGGAAACAACTGCTTAAATTTTAGATCAGTGTTTGGGTCTCTAATGCAATTAATGGATTCTTCACTATTGCATCCAGCATAGAAAATGTATGCATACATGTGATATGATAGCCCTATGTAATTTAAATCTGGGGCTATTCTTTCACCTCTCTTGGTCTCTCTCTCTCTCTCTCTCTCTCTCTCTCTCTCTCTCTCTCTCTCTCTCTCTCTCTCTCTCTCTCTCTCTCTCTCTCTCTCTCTCTCTCCCTCTCTCTTTCCTTGTATCACTTATGTGTGTGTGTGTGCCCTTTATTGTGAAATACTGACATAAATCAAGATACTCCGAGTATAGAGGCTTGATGTCAATTCTGTAGTGAGGAAAGTCACGACAAAATATGGCGCAGTACTCTCATCAAACACTCAAAATGATTTGCCAAAGAGAACTCTAGCGGCGACTTTCCCAGCTCGCCTTTCCCTTTCGCGTGCGAGTCGGGCGCAGAGGAGGCTCGAGTTCGAAGGCTGCGGCTGAGGTTCGGCATCAGACCCACCTAAATTAGGCGAGGGTGCGCCAGGATGGCTCGACGTTCTCTGGGGACCTAGCAGGAGCGGAGTGTGGCCAAAGGACCTGGAGAGATAACCCTTTGAGACAGGTCGTCTCTGATCTTAATGGCTGACCTTTGATGAGACTGGAAATGTCTTTTTTTCATTTTTATAAAAGGAATTATTTTTTTTGTTTGTTATTAGGCTATGGTACTTTATGAGGGATTACACACAATGGTACATATAAAAAAAAGCTGAGAAGTGATAAAGGGTTTAGGTTTAACTATTCCTAGAACAGTTACAGGTCTTTACAATAATATATATTTCTTGCACGATATAATGTAAACACTGTTGCAAAGATGTTTAGAAAATATTTTTCAAAATATATTTAATGATAGGTTTGATTTCTACACAAGTCATAACAATAATCAATCATATTCGATATCTTACTGGCTCTCATGAACGTGCTGTGGATTTTACTCTTGTAACCAAACGAAACTAACAAAACTTTAGTTTAACTAATTTGATATATGTAGCGTAAATAGTGATTCAGACCACTGTTGCTTTTATGTACTAATTGATATCTGATCTTAAGTTATTGCTTAGGTTTCTCATTTAACTATACACTCTTCCTAGAATTATATTGTCTTAAAGTCAATAGCAATTCCATCGGCGTAATAACCCACTCTTTCTCCAACAAGCCCATCATCTTCATTTCAACACATTTGTTATCAGTTACACTGGATTACGTACAAACCCTCTATGTATGGCAGAACTTAACCGCTACAGCATAACAAGTTAACATGCTATGGCTTGAGTCATGTTTTTCTTTCTGTCTTATGGGATTTGCATGTCATTTACCGTTAGGCATGTATTTTCATGAAGTAGATGTGTCTGCTTGTGTGAGTGTGTGTGTGTGTGTGTGTATGTGTGTGTGTGTGTTTGTTTAAGGTTGAATTAGTATGGCCAATAAAACTTACGCATGTTTTTTTTTTTTTTTTTTTTCGGATCCTCATCTGGGACCATACCTCAAGCCACATCGAATACAAATTTCATACTTTTCATAATTTCCAAACTTACTTTTAATCATAATATGATATTAATATCTACATACAATCGTGCATATCTATACATACAAAAAAGGGCAGATAGATAGGGGGAGAGAGAGAGAGAGAGAGAGAGAGAGAGAGAGAGAGAGAGAGAGAGAGAGAGAGAGAGAGAGAGAGAGAGAGAGAGAGAGAGAGAGAGAGAGGGTGGGGGTGGGGGGAGTACCAGGATAAAGAGAACAGAGGAGTGAGCAAATCGGAACATATAGACTCCGTACTGAGTCATGCGAATATACACGTAACCATATGATTAAATACACTGCATTCAATTAGAGCCTCCCGGAGAAATAGAATAGTTTCCCTTCACCAAGCTCTCTAATATTTGGAAGCTAAAAGAAAACGAATTTTACGGATAGACTAAAGAAAATAACACGGAAAAATCCTACTTTAATTGATTAAATAAAATATATATTTCAGAGTTATTGATACCGAAAAATATGGTTAATCAAGAATGAGTAAATCAAAGTTGTAAAGAGACCATTAAAAAATAAAAAAAAGACAAATGTAGTTGAAAGCATTTAAAGCAGAAGGAATATGTCAATTTGTACTAAATATTAACTGATTAATTCCGCAACAAAAATCATATATAAAACTGTATAAAATCATTCTCACTGTACTGGGCAATCAGACGTTTAAGGAACGGAACAAAAACACAAATATC
>NW_028234416.1:19732259-19734759 GCF_977035675.1 Penaeus japonicus | reverse complement strand
CTGGAAATAATCCCGCTTTTGTATTCGTAAATTAGGCCGCAGCGTCAGCTTTTTGGAGGTAATATGTGGCTGAATTTACGTTTATTTTTGTTGCTTGTCTGGTGTTGTGTTATATGTTATTTGTTAGTGTGTGTGTTCTGTTCTGTTGGTAGTGATATTAGTGGTATTGGTGTGGTTGTTGTTGATTTAGTTGTTTACGTGTACTGTATTCAAGTGTTGGCCATCATGTTCTCTTCCCTTCCCTCCTCCTCCTCCTCCATCATCAACGCCATCAGTATCGTCATCACGCCGCCACCATCCCCTTCTCTTTTTTCACCGCCTCGTATTGTACATCACATTTTCCTCATCCACTATTTCTCCAACATAAGCACTCTAATTTAGACTCTTACAACAAAAACAAATCCCGTTACCATTGAAATCATCTAATATATTATCATCATCATTAACAAAAACAACGACGGTAGCAACACTAGCAACAACAAACAACAACAGTAACAACAATAGCAACAACCAACAACAACAAAAACAGCCCTTTCGCTGAAGAAGCGAGTCCTACACGAATACCTTCCCGAGGATGTAATGGATAAACTCCCCTTGTCCCGGTGCTGGCCGACGAGCCCTTCCCGTCCCGTAATGATCTCTTGTCCTGATTTTCCTCAACTTTTCCCCTTCTTTTTCCCCCTCTAAGAATAACCATGTATGTCGAGGGACCGACCGTCCGAACGCGATCACTTCCCGGAATTATTTGCATACATTTACATCCTCTCTTGGCATTTTTTCCTCCTGTTTTCCCCCTCTTTTTTTGTGGCCAAGATGTCCGTAGACTTTGATTGCGTTTTATGGCCGTTGTTGGGGATATGTTGGTCGTAAAGGGAGTGTATTATAGATCTTTCAAGAATAGGATTATTTTTTCATTTAGCACTCGAAACTCCTCGAATGCTGTTTGAAGAAACAGAAGAAGAAAAAAGGAAACCTTATATACACATTTATAGGCAAGATCTCTATAAGTATGTATAGATCAATATATTAGGGTTGTCGGTATAGTTCTACAACCACTCGATACTAAACACACACACACACACACACACACACACACACACACACACACACACACACACACACACACACACACACACACACACACACACACACACACTCAAACACGCACACACAGACACGTACACACTATATATACATGCACAGATACAGGTACAGGCACTGAGAAAAACATAGAGAAACAGGCAAAAATGAATGATAATAATAAATGATCGCCCTCATCTAAATGTAAAGAGGAAACAAAGGAAACTGATTCTGTGCATAGAATATATGTGCAGTCGATGAATGTTTACAGAAGCCACTTAGTAGTTCGTCTTCCTGATGAACCGAGCGAGTGGATGGCCTGCATCCATTGGTATTCCATCCTCTCAAATTATGTGACGATTTGGATTGACCCTCTTTCCACCCCCCCCCCCCTAAAAAAAGGGAAAGGTCATATACAGACGCCATTTTCATAGCTATGTTGAGTGTGTAATTACGAACAATTCGGTCCCAAGGCCCCATTCGGACGTACAATGGCCCTCGCTTAATTGGACGTTAGTACACAAGTTTGGTACATGTCCCCGTGCCACTCTCGGTCGGAATGCCAACAGGGTAATATCGCAGTCAAGCAATTTATGAATGCAGTTGCCAGGCGCAGTTGACTTGCCATGGCGGCGAGGAAGATCAACAGGGTATGCTGCGTGTATCGGAGGCGCATATATAAGAGGGCGTTGGTATTAGAGACACATGCGCTTGCAGATACATTCGCGAGGAACAAGTGCACGGAAAGACATTAGTTAAGTTAGCTTCAAACTCTATTTGCAACTCTTGTGGATGCATGTCGGGAAACCTGTGTTGGAGTGCATTGGTTTTTGTAGGTTCTTGCATGTAAGTGCGTATGTGTGCGTGTGTTTGTTTGTGTGCATCTGTATATTTTAACTCTCTCCCTTGTCATTCATGTCTACTTTTTCTTCTTCAAACACCCATAGTTAATTTTCTCTTTTTTCCAGTTACTAATTTTTCCAATTTCATTCTTTTCTTTTTATGTCTTCTTTCTCCTTTGCTACTATTCCTCCTCCACCTCTCCATTCTTCTTCCAATGTCACATTTGCTTCTTCTTTTCTTTCTTTTCTTTCACCTCATTGTTCTCTTATTTCCGTTTCCATCTCTTCTTTCTCTGTCTTTTTCTCCCTCTTCCACTTCTCCCTCCGCATTTCCCTTCTCTTCCCCCTCCTTGTCTGCCGCAGCTATCACTTCCTCTCCTTCTTCCACATTCTCCTCATTATCCCCGCATTCTTACCGTATCTCGCGCTCCACTTCACCTCCTCCTCCTCCTCCTCTGTTCCCTCCTTGGCACCGTCTGCCACTTCCTCCGCCTCGTCCACCACAACCATCACGTCCTCTTCCCTTCTCTCCTCCTCCTCCATCATCAATGCCATCACCAACACTATCGTCATCATGT
>NW_028234416.1:19722259-19724759 GCF_977035675.1 Penaeus japonicus | reverse complement strand
CCGTAACGAGGGTGTGATTATTAAAGAAAATACTTAATAACCTTTAATGAACGATCGAGGGTCGGAGTGAAGTTGGGAGGGGTGGGAGGGAAGCGGGAAGGGGAGGGGGAGGAGGGAAGGGGAAGGGGAGGAGAGGAGGAAAGGGGGAAGGGAAGGTGGAACTGTATTAGACGACTATGGGTTAGGATGAAATAATGTTTTTGGAAATATGTTTATGAGGATTTGGGTGTGAACGGTATTTGAAATTAAAGGTTGTACAGGAACTAACACTAGGCTGATAATTCAAAGGAAGTGGACTTGGAATTAGATCGATCAAAATTATTGGTAAAATATGACGCAACTTTGAAATACTTTACACAGACTTTAACACAAGTTTCGCTTCGAACAAAAGGCAAATCACATTTTTACTAAAAGTGACATACTGTAAGTAGGCTATCCTATTTATATTCCATATGGAACCAACCAGAGTCTTGACAACAGGTACAGTCCGTCTCCAACTTTAGTGTAGGCCTATGTGACACAAGGCCTACGGGTGGGTACCTATATCTCGAGTCCATATGTTCCTCAGTCTCTAACCTAACCTAACCTAACCTAGTCTAACCTAACCCGTCTACCATAAAACTAGAGAACATAAAGACTACGAACACTAGGGGGATCCCATGACCATGAAAGCTCTGCAACATTTCATGCAATTCGTCAATGTCATAAAAAGTGCGCAATTTTTTTTATAAGGTGCATTTGCATGGACGCAGAGTTTTGATGAATGTTCTATATACGAGAAATACCGAGACGCTTAATGAAAGGCCGCTTTGGGAGGATAGCAGATGTGAAGGACTGCGCACATGCCTGGCTACCAGTGAGTTATGAAAAGGTAATCATTTAGTGAGATTCGTAAATGGATGTTCTGGAAAAAAGCGATGGTGATCTTGTCAACACGATATATATATTTTTTTCAATAATGGCTCATTGCATATGCGAAGTCATGGTGTTGGTAAACGGGTTCCAGGGCGCGGGGTTGAGTCGGTACCACACCTTAATTAATTAGGCCTAGGCGAGTTCCATAATTGTTCTCTCATTTTTAACAAAGCAAATGGATTGCAGTTGCAGCACTTTTTTTTTGGTCTGACACAGATAGGTCTTAAAAAGTAAGGTACATAAAATGGGAAAAGGGGGGATGCGGACTTGCCACAATTGAGAACATGGCAACTTAAGAGAAGGATACCAACGTAGGTCACCTGTACGCCCACACGATGCAGTTGCCAAATTTTGTTTTTATTTTTAGAGTCAAGTGTATCGCTTGTTAATATTTTCGTTTATTTTGACTAAGGCAAGAAAAAAACAAGATAAAGAAAAAAAAGAGTCCTACGATAAAGATTATGTTGAATAAACAAAAGAGAAAGATTATATAATATTTTAAAAAAGAGCATTCAGAGCATCCTATAGAGTCCAAGGACACAAATATTTTGCATATACAGTCTATAATTCTTTATTTATTTTGGTCACGCTCGCTAAATTGATAAATGGGATTCAAGGTTGCCCAAAAAATACATCGTTGCAGAGACGTGGGGGAAGTGGAAGAAGAGTGGGATGAAGAAGAAGGGGAAGCCAGAAGGTGAGTTAAATAGGAAGAGTGAGCGAAAGAGAACATACATACACACGCACACAAATAGTGAATGAGAGAGGGGAAGAGGGAGAGGTAGAATAAGTGAAAGAGGAAGAAGAAGAGTGAGAGACAGGAAGAGAAGAGGGTGAGGCAGAGGAAGATGAAGAGGGAGAGACAGATGAAGAGGGGAAAACAGATGAAGAGGAAGAGGGAGAGACAGAGGAAGATGAAGAGGGAGAGACAGAGGAAGAGGAAGAGGGAGAGGGAGAAGGATAAACAGGGGCAGAGGCAGAGATGAAGAGAGGAGAGAACGAACAAGAGCAGCACGGACAGGGTGCATGACTAACCGCCCAGTCACGTATCTACACCCCTACCATGGCCCTCCCCCCCCTGTCCGGCGTGTGACCCTATATCGGGTATCAGATAACACAGCATGATTCACTTACCCGCAGACTCTGTGTTGCTCAAGTGCAGTGATCCCTGACGCCAGTTGACACGAGACTCATTTCGCGCCGGAGCCTGTACAGATGCGGTCAGGGATGCTGGCGTGTCTCTCAGGTGGACTGCATCACACGCACACGGGTGAACAGGAACATGCGTTCACACGCTCAGATGACACACACACAACCACATACACACACACACACGCACACATACACACATACACACACACACACACACACACACACACACACACACACACACACACACACACACACACACACACACACACACACTCTCTCTCGATGTGGTAAATGTGGTCACACTTGGTCGATTGGTATGAGAAAATTATAGTAGGTTACCCTGTAGTCTGATATGGTGACTGGATGTAGAGATAGTGTTTTAAGGTCAGTGTCATCTTATACGGTAGAAGAGGTTGGATGTGTCCGGTTAAGG
>NW_028234416.1:19712259-19714759 GCF_977035675.1 Penaeus japonicus | reverse complement strand
CTCTCATTTACTTATATACTTGTTCACTTACATATCCTTACGTCAGATGTCTTAAATTACACACCCTAACAGCTTATCATTTTCTATTTCTGATTTCCTTATTCATGCATTTATTCATAATAAATATCTTATCCTATGTTATGTCTCCCTACCTATCCGAGGCGGCGCTGAGGTGGGCGGCTAAAAAGTAGCTTGATCATGGCCGCCCACGCCCAAGCTTCAAGGTCGCAGTTTGAGGGCTGGCTCTTTGCCCTCTCTCTGCCTGTGTTTACATCAGCCTGAAGATTAAGAGCCGAACAATGCAATATGTCGAGAAAATGGGATCTTGCATGAACTTGTATCAATATTTGCGGTTGAACAGGATTAGCATGGGTATTGGATGTTGTCCGTCGTCTGCTGGTTGGTATGTCGTTGTTGATGTCTGATTATTGGGTGTTATTCTTGTTCGTCTTCTTGCTGTTCTTCTTCTTTTTGTCTTCCTCTTTTTTTTCGTTTTTGTCTTCTCTCTTCGTTTTATTCGTTCATCACTTTTATCTCTTTGTTTGTCTTCTTCCTCTTCATCCTTTTCGTGTTTTTTTTTTTTTTTTTTTTTTTTTTTTTTTTTTTTTTTTTTTTTTTTCAATCCTGTTCGACCTTCTTACTATTCCCCTTCCTCTTCTTTCTCATTCATTGTCTCACCCGCTTGCTCGTCCCCTCTGCTGTCTGCATCTTCTTCCTCCCTCTCCTTCTTTTTCCTCATCGCCTACCTCCTCATCTTTCCCTCTTAGGTCTTTCTGTCCTCCTTTTTTGTCCTTATTGTCTTCCTCCTTCGCTCTCCTCCTCCACCTCCTCTTTCTTCCTCCCTCCCCCTCTTTATCTACCTCCTTCTTCCCCTCCCTTTTCATGATCACCCTCTTCCTTTACCTTTCCCTCCCTCCTCCTCTTTGTCCTCTCCGTCTTCCTCCATCTTCTCTTCTTTCCTCTTTATCCTCCTTCGTCCTCGTCGTCTTCCTCCTTCCTCTCCTCCTTATATTCTTGCTAGAAATAATAGCTCTTGAGAACACAGGACATTCTGAATTAATTGACCTCCGCTAAACCTATTATTTAAATTAATATGAAAATTATTTCAGGGTGCGAAGGCTTTGCCAAAGATGTCAGTCTTACCTGGTCATTTGCATAATAACGTTGCAATAATCATTTAGCGAGTGGGTCTCAGCGGTGCCAGGATAACGACTAGGCGTTTGGTTCGTATAGAAAAATGACAATAAGTGATGTATATATAGATAATTCAATAAATAAGAGATAATTGGAAGTATAGATAGAAATAAGCGGATCCAGTCGGATTTCTCAAACAGTTGAAGAAATCAATGGCTATTTGTCGATGTTCCTTTTAATGACCTTAAATGGCTTGATGCTTTTGAAGTCGTACTTTCACTCAGTGGTGTGTGAGATTTTATTGATAGCTCTCCATTTGAATGTACCAAGACATAGACGCCTCATCCATCCTCCTCCTTCTCCCTTCCACTCTCCTTTTTTTCATCCTCCCTACCCTCTCTCTCTCTCTCCTCTCCTCCCTAACCTCTCCCTTTTCCTTTCTCCATTTCTCCCTCCCACCTTAGAAGAAGGAGAAGGTTTTATATTTACCAATATCCTTTAAAAACTTACGTAGACTGCAATCGTACCCCGACATTGTCAGCTTACCCTCTTGGCAGAAGCTTTCTTGACAGGAGCTTACTTGACAGCAGAGCAATCGCAAGACACAGGACACATGACAACGTACAGGAACCAGTGACGAAAATCTTTTGGTTTATATTTATTAAATTCTCATATTTCTGCTTCGCTTTACTTTTTTCGTTATAAAACAAGTATTTAGAAACGGAAGATATAACGAATTTCAATATTCCAATTTTTGGTTGATTTATAGTTGCAGTTTATTTCATCAATGTTCATTTCTTTATTTTTTTCTTTAATCTAACTTATTGCGCTATTCATTTTTTCGTCAATTCATGTTTTTTTCTTTTTTGTACGAGGGAGGGATTAGCATACGCATTTTCTTTAGTGAGAATTTGTTTGGGAGAACGACGACGCCCAGTCCTTGATTGCCATCGGCTGCCATTTACGGGGACTGTGACCAGGACGCGAGGGGTTCGAGGGTGTGTTTGTTTATTTGTCTCGTGTCTTCTTTCTCCTGTCTTTCTATGTTTGTTCCTCTGTCTGTCTGTCTTTCTTTCTGATTCTCTGTCTCTTTCTCTCTATCTTTCTATGTTTGTTCCTCTGTCTGTCTGTCTTTCTCTCTGATTCTCTGTCTCTTTCTCTCTATCTTTCTATGTTTGTTCCTCTGTCTGTCTGTCTGTCTGTCTTTCTCTCTGATTCTGTCTCTTTCTCTTTTTCTCTGTTTCTTTCTGATTCTCTCTCTCTCTCTCTCTCTCTCTCTCTCTCTCTCTCTCTCTCTCTCTCTCTCTCTCTCTCTCTCTCTCTCTCTCTGGTCACTTTGGTGTTCCAAATTTCCGAGAAATATCCA
>NW_028234416.1:19682259-19684759 GCF_977035675.1 Penaeus japonicus | reverse complement strand
CTCTCTCTATCTCTGTCTCTCTCTCTCTGTGTCTCCATCTATCTCTGTCTCTGTCTCTCTTTCTTTTTCTCTTTCTCTCTCTCTCTCTCTCTCTCTCTCTCTCTCTCTCTCTCTCTCTCTCTCTCTCTCTCTCTCTCCTAATTATTCTCTCTCTCTCCCCTCTCTCTCTCTCTCTCTCTCTCTTCTCTCTCTCTCTTTCTCTCTCTTCTCTCTCTCTCTCTCCTCTCTCTCTCTCTTCTCCTCCTCCTTCTTCTCTCTCTCTCTCTCTCTCTCTCTCTCTCTCTCTCTCTCTCTCTCTCTCTCTCTCTCTCTCTCTCTCTCTCTCTCTCTCTCTCTCTCTCTCTTTCTTTCTCTCTCTCTTTGTGTGTATGTGTGTGTATCTCAGTGTTTGTTCTACCCTTACTCCTCTTGCGTTCTTCCACAGCATCTCTCTATTCCTACGCCTTTCTCTGTCTTCTCATACCTCTTCCTATTTATTTGTTTTTATCCCTTTCGCTCCCACCCTGCTTCCCCCTCTTACCCCCTCCTTGCCTACTCCATCCCCTTGTCTTCCCCCATCTCCCTTATCCTGCCATTAAGGCCCTCCTAAGCATGTGGTCAACAAGTTACCGGCCCTGGAATGACGTCACGACCACGCCACGCCCTTCTCTGACGTCACTGTGGTTAGCTCGCGTGGGAATTGTCTTCAGATTAGACAGAGGGAGACGTCATGTCGCCAAATATATACTCAGTGTATTTTTTTCTTGATTTTTTTTTATTTACGTTCTCTTTGTGAGAAAAAAGGGGTGAGATTTGACAGCTTAATATGGTTCGCCGAAAAAGTACATATTTTTTTGTCTCATTTTTCGTTTTAGTGGTGGTCCCTTTTAGGTACCTGAAAGCATGTAAGCATGTATATGTATAAGCATATATAGTATATATCCTGTAATCCATGTTTATTTAAATATGTATTTGCATTTATTTGTGTCAATGAATGTACGTAATTATGCAAATTGTCTTTAATATTTGACACGAATTACTGATAATTTTAAATATGTAACATATTTGGTATGATATGCGTATGTGATACATATAAGCAAATGTTTAGCAATATGTAAATTCCCCAAATGGAACAGCCATCGCGTGTCAACGCCGTGTTGACAGGAGTTCACACGTTCTTTTTCGCCCTCTGTTATGACAAATTGGCAGGGGGAGGGGGAGGCATTCTACTATATATAGATATATCTATTTATATATCTGTGTGTGTATCTGTGTATGTATGTCTATGTGTGTGTGTGAATCAGCGGGAATAGATAAGTATTTATATTCTTTCATTCCTATATGTTTAATACATGTAGAAGTCTATGTTTTATTTAGTATTTTTCAGAGGAAAATAGACAAAAAAATCATTATTAGAAAAATTCTCTCGTACAATACATCACCGTCAAAGTGTTTACGACCGCAAAATCTGGCACAGTCTTGCAACGTGTTATTGAGAAAGAAAAACAAGATACAAGAGAAAAAATCTGTTTTCTCAAAGAGGAAATTCAAGCACTTTATCATAGATGTTTTGTTGCGTTACTTGTAATCTCTTATATCCGTTATTTTCTTATTTCATTGAGCATCCAAACGATGTCAGCATTTAATCCCACGTTTTATTATTTTCAATACCGGTTTATATCACTTGTGTATTATTCGTTATTTGATATTTTCGAAATATTATCATATCGCTTTATTGATATTTTCCAAAATTGTACTGTATGTTATATTGTATATTATATTGTATTTACAACGTTATTGTGTTGTATTATACTATTTCATATTTTTGTTGTATTTTTTATGTGTTCTATTTTACTCTGTTGTTGTATTACTATATCATACTATGTTACAAAATATTAACCTGTGATACAGTATGATTTTGTCCTAAGTTTATCCCAAGACTTTCCCCTTTCATCTCCCCTTAGTTCTTCCTAAATATATATAATCAGAGTATCTTTAAAGTGTCAGACGCAACACGACCTTTATTACAGCATGTGTCAGAAGTAAACAAGTTATGGCTATTGCAGGAGGGTCAACGTTTTCTATACTGTTTTTTTTTTCTTTTTTCTTTTTTTATGATTAACGTGATGTGGTGATGGTATGAATTATGGTGTTGGCGATGATGATGATCGTGATTGTGTTGATGATCGAGAGATATGGTGAGTTGAGTGTTCTTGCAATTTGTTTAAATTTGATTATCTGTTGATTGAGAAAAAAGGCATTGTGATATGTATGTTTATGTATGAAATGTATGAATGCATAAAATCAATGTGTAGACAAAGTATAAAATCATGTATAAATGTATGAAATTAGTATGCATTAAATTTATGAATGTATGAAATAAATGTATATAAAATGTATGAATGGATAAAACCAATGTGTTTAAAAATGTATGAGATGTTTAAAATCATGTGTTAAATCCAACGGCTGATATATTTTTTTCTAAACAGCAGCTTTTATTCAATGAATGAATTACGTCTCA
>NW_028234416.1:19674759-19677259 GCF_977035675.1 Penaeus japonicus | reverse complement strand
TGACAGAGGGAGAGACAAATATGAAAGGAGAGGGTTTGTGTAAGGATAAAGTTAACGGAGAGAGAGAGTGATGAGAGAGAAAGAGAGAGTGAGCGCGAGAGCGAGAGAGAGACAGAGACAGACACAGACACAGACAGAAAGGCAGTGAGGCAAAGACAAAGACAGAGATAGTACAAATAAACGGAGAGAAAAATCCATTTATCATAGGGCAGTCACATAGTTAATGAAGAATAAAAGAAATTAATGAAAAAAATAAGATAGCCGCTTACGTCATCTCTGAAGGAAGAAAATAATGTTCGAGGACATTATTTTCCAAGACCTTTCGCCATGCTCAGCGCGAGTGATAATACCCCGAGACCCTGATAATACCCCCGCTTAACTCAGGCACGGGGCCGGACGAGGAGTCAGACGTGGTAAACGACAGGCTGTTCAGAGCGACGCAGCGTGAAAATAAATGCTGAGGAAGATTATATCCCGGAATAGACAGACTTTCCCGTCCGAGTTAATTACCATGTGAAGAAGGTCCTCTTCTGTCTTGGGCTCAAAGTCCCCTTGATGCCTGTCTCAATGGCGGGGTTTTCAGGCTCTTTCTCTCGTTTTCCGTCTCGCTCTTTCCGTTGGTTTCATTTCTTTGTTCGTTTGTTGTCTTCTCTCTATATCACTCTTCTTTCCTCTCCTCTCTTTCTCTCTCTCTCTCTCTCTCTCTCTCTCTCTCTCTCTCTCTCTCTCTCTCTCTCTCTCTCTCTCTCTCTCTCTCTCTCTCTCTCTCTCTCTCTCTATCTCTCTCTCTTTCCCCCCCTCTCTCTCGCTCTCCTCTTCTCTTCTCTCCTTTCTCTCTTTCTCTCCCACACTTGCCTCCTTTCTCTTCTCTTCTTTTCTCCTCTCTACTCTTCCATCTTCCATTTAAAAAACAGAAGATACATACAAACACATTGTTTTACACCCGAAGGCAACTACTAGTATTCAAGTAATATTCATATAGAAAAGTTTCATTTTGATTTCCTCTGCTCAATAAATTTCCTATGCATCTTTTAATTAATTCCTACATGCATTAAGGACTGCAGATGTGAGGCAAAGTTCATGTGTCTCAAAACGTTTGATCACATCCTTGCGTGATGTTACATATGGTTCTATGGCAATTAAGGTTTAGCAATGTATTTATTTCGTGACTTAATCTTACCTTATATTCTCTCTCTCTCCTCTCTAATGTATATGTGTGTGTGTGTGTATGTGTGTGTGTGTGTGTGTGTAATCAATGACAGTATACAGCAATGTCTATTTGTGTGCAAATAAATGTGTGTGTACCTCTGTTTCTGTGCGCGTGCACGTGTTAACAGTGTATACACATGTAATGAATGAAAAAAAACAGCACCCAACAAGACGGCTGAGGCAGGATACAAAACCTAAGAGTACCGCCTACGTGCGCCCTCGGTCGTCAAGGTTGTTGATTGGATTTTGTTTTTGTTTTGATTATTTCTTTCTTCTTTTTCTTCTTAAATTCTCTCTCTCTCTCTCTCTCTCTCTCTCTCTCTCTCTCTCTCTCTCTCTCTCTCTCTCTCTCTCTCTCTCTCTCTCTCTCTCTCTCTCTCTCTCTCTCTCTCTCTCTCTCTCTCTCTCTCTCTCTCTCTCTCTCTCTCTCTCTCTCTCTCTCTCTCTCTCTCTCTCTCTCTCTCTCTGTTCTCTCTCTCTCTCTGTTCTCTCCCTCTTCTCTCCTCTCCTCTCTTCTTTAGAAATCTCGGAGTGTAATTTCATAGGACATGAAACAAACTTTTCATATTTAGTTTCGACTGTATATGAATGAATGGGTAATTCCCCACACACATATTTATATTTACCATGACACTTATATTACCATATAATGTGTCAGTTTTTCTTCATTAGAGAGGAAAGTAGTGGAAAAGAGAGTGCGAAATCAGATCGTTATAATAGGTATAGAGATACTGTTAGAAAGAGAGACAGAAACAAACAAGTAGATAAATAAATAGAAAGGCAGGTTAATAAAACGGAAGTACAGAAAAAGAAAGAGTGAGAGATACAGATAAAGTTAAAGGAGAAGTGGATAAATAAAAGACTCAGGCAGATTAAAATAGAGTAAGAGAGAGAGAGAGAGAGGAGGGGACAAGCATATCAGGTAGATAAAAAAAAATATATAGAAGACACAGTAAACAGAGGCATTCTCCGGACGTGAAATGCGAGAAGGGATCAAGAGTGTGTCTTAGGATCGCCTCCGAAGGAATGGCCGTATTGGTTTTCGATTGGTATTTGATTCTTTCCTTTCGCCTTTTCATATCTAACGCACTTGTTTTTATCCCTTCGCAGGTACGTATGTGGCAGCCTGGAGGATATGGGGTATCTTGTTTTTATCCCGGAGACGAGGCGTGAGGTGACGGCGTGAGGGTAATGTGATTTCGTTGGTGGTGTGTCGCGTCTCTCTTGCTCAATATTTTTTTTTCTCTTTTCTTTTTTTTTTTTTTCTTTTTTTTGGGGGGGGTATATATCT
>NW_028234416.1:19652259-19657259 GCF_977035675.1 Penaeus japonicus | reverse complement strand
GGAGCAAGTAATCTGAATGGAAAAAAATGAGGTGTTTAGGGTAATCTGAATGCAAAGGATTTATGAATCATTATTCGTAGCGGTTGAGAGATAATCTGAATGAATAATTGAATTATTTGTACTAATCTGTGTAGAGAGAATACGATCATGATATAGTATTATCTGGGATGTATTAATAACAGAGGTAGTGTGGCTGAGTAAGGAGTGAATGAGGGAGTGCGTAAGAGCGAAAGGTCTTTGATGAATTAGTGAGTAAAAGGGGTAATTATGAGAGGGTTTAAGGGCGATGAATCATGAATGGGCAAGGGAACGTGTTCGTATGTATGAGTGATCGGCGTCTGACGATTAAAAATGAATGAATGTAAAGTCTACTCAATAGATACACGCAGATGAAATATAATGAAATTACCAAACGCTCACAAGGTTCAACTTTCTCTTCTGCAAATGCATCAAGAGAAGGAAAAACAGAATTATCAAAGGATATTGCAATTTTCGGACACAAGAAAGGGCGCGGTTCCGAAACTGCAATTAGAAGTCGCCGTGTCCCTGATATTGCGTTGGCCAGCCCGTTGCAACCCGACTCCCGTGAGAAACCAGCGAACACGTCATCCGTTTTCGTCTTCCACTCCAGAAACTCCGTCTTATATTACGGACACGAGTTTGCCGGAGACGAAGGTGCAAGTGGAGGTGGTGGTGGTGGTAGAGGTAAAGTTGGAGGAGGTGGTGGTGGTGGTGATGGTGGTGTTGGAGGAAGACGAAGAAGAGGACGAGAACGAAGACGAAGGGTGTGTGGAGGAGTTGGAGGAGGAGGAGGACGACGACGACAACGAGAAGGTGAAGGATTTGGAGGAGGAAGAGTGGTGGTGATTATGACATAGGCCTCGCCCGAATGAGATTGGATTGCTGATTATTTATTTATATATACATACATACATACATACATACATACATACATACACACACACACACACACACACACACACACACACACACACACACACACACATATATATATATATATATATATATATATATATATATATATATATATATATGTATATATGTATATATATATGTGTGTGTGTGTGTGTGTGTGTGTGTGTGTGTGTGTATATATATATATATATATATATATATATATATATATATATATATATATATATATATATATATATATATAGATATATACATATATATATATATATATATATATATATATATATATATATATATATATATATATATATAGAGAGAGAGAGAGAGAGAGAGAGAGAGAGAGAGAGAGAGAGAGAGATAAAGAGCGAGAGCGAGAGAGATAGATAGGCCTACACGTTTAATATGAGTGAATATGGCAGTGTGTTTTGTATATTCCAATTGATATTCTTTTATATTTTTATATTTTTTGAAGAGGAGGGGAAGGGATGTTGTTCCTAAGCCTCGCCAAAGTGAAGTTAGTTTGTTGACTGTCTTTACTGGAATATAGGCCTATACGTTTGATACAAGTGGATATGATAATTTGTTTTATACATTACCATTTTTGTTCTTTTATGTTGTACTTTGATACTTTAGATTGTATTTGTACTTTATTCTACGTTTTTTTTTAGAATGGGTGGGTTATTGATTTATATCTGTTTGAATGTATGATTTTTAAAGGTAATTCACTGTATAACTAACTGTTATAGGTTAATATTTCACTTTTTGTTTATTTTTCTTCTTCTTTATTAGGTAAAAGATATAAGGTTTAAAAAAGGGGGGAATAGTTATTCATCCGATGCGACATATCGAGGAAACGAAAAAAACGTATTGCACTCGAAACGTTTTCTGGAAATTTTAAATCCTCTGATTCGGAATGTGTAAACAAGTTGATGTTGCCAATACGTGACTTTTAGGCCTTTCGATGCGCCGGTTGCAAATGCGTCTGAGTTCATGATGCCAGGCATTTAAATACTCCCTGATACAAGGGCTTATTAGAGAGTCGTCGTGCATGAGATGTTCGTTTATGATGTTAGTGCATGGTTGAATGGAAACAGTGATTGGTAGCGTGATGATGGTGGCACCGGGGATGATGATGGTGATGATGATGAGGATGAGTTGCCTCTGTGCAATGGGTGTAAGTTGATAGTTTCGTTTGTAGTTTCATTAGCTACATTGCATGCACATCCCTTATTGATTGATTCGGATTGCAAGCGTGGAGGACTATTGATTAAAGAGAAAAGGATGGAGGTAACGCCTCAACGGCGGATATTTATGAAGTATTATCTCTTTTTATTTAGTTGTTTTTATTATCATTTTGTTGTATTGATGATGGTATTCTCATTATTATTCTATTGCATTATTGATGCTAGTGATAATAGCAGTAGATGTAATAGTATTGTTATCATTATTATTATCAATGAGCAGTAATCGTTGTTATTATTATTATCATGATTTTTTGTTGTTGGTGGTGGAAGTTCTTCTTCTGTTTAATATCAAATTTATCATCAACGTTCGTATTCCTATTCATATCATCGTCATACTCTTGCTTTTCCTTCTCCCCCTCCTCTACCTCCTCCTCCTCCTCCTCCTTCGCCGCCGCCTCCTCCTCCACTCCCATTCCTCTTCCTCATCCTTCCTCACATCCTCTCGTCATTCTCCATTTCCTTTTCCTTATCTGTTTATCTTTTGTTCTTCTGCATTTGTATTTCACTCTGCATCACTAACTTTCCCTTTCTCTTCATGTTTTGTTTCTCTCTTTCTTTGCCACCTCATTCTGAATATTTTGTTTTGACATTTTATTTCTCAGTCCGAAGCACTCTTGACTTTCTTTTTTCCTAACATCAGTGCTTTCTCTTACCTCTTCTCTCGCTTTTCCAGGTATATATATATATATATATATATATATATATATATATATATGTGTGTGTGTGTATGTATGTATGTATGTATGTATGTATGTATGTATGTATGTATGTATGTATGCATATCTATACACACACACACATACACACACATACACATACACATACACACACACACACACACACACACACACACACACACACACACACACACACACACACACACACACACACACACACACACATATATATATATATATATATATATATATATATATATATATATATATATATATATGTGTGTGTGTATATATATATATATGTATATAAATATATATATATATATATATATATATATATATATATATATATATATATATATATATTTATATATATATATATATTATATATATATATATATATATATTATATATATATATATATATATAGATGTGTGTGTGTGTGTGTGTGTGTGTGTGTGTGTGTGTGTGTGTGTGTGTGTGTGTGTGTATTTATATACAATTGCATGTATGCAAGTATACACAAACTCAAACTCTTTCTTCTTTTCAATTCTTCATGCACCTTTTCCTTTACACATCAGTGACCTTCCTCTTCCTTTTCTCTTTCCTGCCTTCCTCCTTCCCCTCCTCTTCCTCTTCTCATTCCTGCCTCCCCCCTTCCCTTCCTCTTCTCGTTCCCGCCTCTCCCCTCCCCTCCTCCCATCCTCCCTCTCTCTATCTCCGTCCCTCCTTCCCTCCTCCTCCCTCTTTCCCTCCTTCCCCCGTAGCCATTGTTCCTCGTACAACATTACGACCCTCGCTATCTCACTTCGCCGTTCTGTATCTAACGCGTATCAAAGGGAGGCTTCAGCTCACAGCCTCTGCAGTGCCTGGGTGTAAGAGCTCTGCCTCTTTCTTGGAATGAGGTAACAACGGCTGATTTGGTCTTATTTTACCTTGTATGTATTTTGCTTTTTCGTTTGGATGCCTTTTATGTGTTTCTTTTTTTTTTTTTGTCTTTTTTTTTCCTCAGTTTATTAGTTTAATTAGTTTCATCCTCCTCTCGGATGATTATATTTCTTAAAATCTGTTTGTTCATTTAGTTTTTGTTCTTGAGATTTTCATTCTTACTTGAAAGGAAGTTTCATTCTTTTTCTTTCTTATGTCGTTTCTCTTTTAGATTCAAAGGCTATTCTTGTGTAAGAGGTCTAAAAAATATATAAAAATTGTATTTAAAGCAAAGATGAAATTAACGATTTGAAATCACGGTTCACAGATATCATTTGATATTATGTATTGGACAGTGGACAGCTGTTAACATGATTGTAATCACTTTATCTCTGTCTTGTTTTAGGAAGAAAAAAGAAAATTGATAGTCAGAGATCTGTATCAAAACGATTTAGCTGTGTCAGTTATTTCAGAACTAATTTAGTTACTTTAAGAAATATATAAATCTATATATATTTGGGTAAAAGGATTCTTTGTTTCCTTGTTTTTTTTTATATCATTGTAAAGCTTAATTGCATGTAAGCATATAATATGATTGATTTGTAATAGTGGTAAACATAAATGAACAAATAGCTAATAAACGGTATAATTATGATGATGTTTGACTCTGCGCAATATGTTTATCGCATACAGAAGTTATTCTAATTTCACTCCTTCATTTGTTTATGAGTTGTTTACTTGCCTTTTAACGGTTTACAAATTATGTATATATCATCTTTATGTATGATAGTTAGATGTCGGGGATATTAGAATTAAACTTTCACGAAACTGTATATATGTGTGCGTGTGAGAGAGAGATATAGGGTAAGAGAGAGAGGGAACGAGAGAGAGAGAGAGAGAGAGAGAGAGAGAGAGAGAGAGAGAGAGAGAGAGAGAGAGAGAGAGAGAGATTTTGGCGTAATAAAGGTAAGGTCTACAAGGCTATGCTTCCAAATCATCCAATATTAAGTCTTCCTTCATTTCTTTATCCACATATACCAAAACACCAAAAAGAATTACTGCCCAACCCCCGCCCTTCTCTCAGACCGATGCGTCAGGAGTGTCAGCCTGAGGTATCGGCCGCGAATCTGACCCGGTCAAAGGTCACTGGTCAAACATAACTCCATTATTGGCCCTCTCGGCGACCCTCGAGGACACGGCTCCGCGCTTACCGATG
>NW_028234416.1:19642259-19647259 GCF_977035675.1 Penaeus japonicus | reverse complement strand
CCCCAACCCTAGCCTCTCTTCATCCCTCCTTCTCCAGCCTCTCTCTTCCTCTCTCCTCCTTCCTTGACTAGACCCCACCCCACCCATTCCCCTCACCCCTTTCCTCATCATCCTCATCATCCTCGTCCTCAGCCGTCATCCCATCCTCCTCCAATTTGCTCCGTCTCGCGTCAACCCAATTTCTGCCAATTCCCCGTTTCCACTCGGGCGGCGCTGGTGGGCGTAATAGGGCAGAATGTGTTAGGAGGCGCTTCCTGAAAATCCTCTTTTTTATCGGAAGGAGTTCTTCGAGTCTATAGGTGAGGGGTTGGGGGTGGAGGGTTTAGTCAGGGGTTGGGAGGTAGGGGAGAAAGATTTGAGATTGATTTGAGGTTGAGGGGTTGATGAGAAAGGTTTGAGGTTGAGGGGTTGGGGAGAGAAATTTGAGGTTTAGGGATGGGGTGGGGTTAGAGAAGGGGAAGGAGGAGGGGAGAGAGGTTTGATGTTAAGGGGTTTGATGGGGTGGGGTTAGAGAAGGGGAAGGAGGAGGGGAGAGAGGTTTGAGGTTGAGGGGTCTGGTAGGGTGAGATGGAGAAGGTAGGGGTTAGGGGAAAGGTTTGAGGTTAAGAGGTAGTGTGGGGTTAGAGAAGAGGAAGGGGAGGGGAGAAAGGTTTGAGGTTGACGGGTTTGGTGGAGTTAGAGAAGGGGAAGGGAGGGAGGAGAATGGTTTGAGGTTGAGGAGGGGCTGGGGTTAGAGAAGGGGAAAGGGGAGGGGAGAAAGGTTTGATGTTAAGGGGTTTAGTGGGGTTAGAGAAGGGGAAGGGTGAGGGGTGAGGTTAAGGTTGAGCCTACTGTGAGTAGTGGGAGTTTTGAGGTTGAGATAATTGTGGGGAGGGGTGGGGTGGGGTGGAGATTTGGGATTGAGTTAAGTGTAGGTGTCAGCTTGAGGGTGAAGGAAATTTTGAGGTTTAGGAGTTGAGAGGGCATGGACAGTGGTGGGGTTGGGGATGGGGTTGGGGGGGAGTTGGAGAGTATGTAAAGGGGCGTTCGATTTAGGTTAGATTAAGTGTTTGACTTCTGTTAGCTGTCATATTTTGATGTCTTATTTGAGCGATGCTGGCAGTAGATAATTTATAGATATAACATCAACGAATATGTAATTAGGTGATTGTCAATGAGATCCAAAAATGAACGTAAATTTTGAAGGTAACTAGACGATCTGAAATATAATAACAATCCACAGTACAGCAAACTTCCAGCATATTGGAAGCCATTTCAGACAAAGGTATTTATTCTCCGGAATGAAAATAAAATGAACAATAATAAATAAAGATCTCGTATTATTGTAATAGCGAGAGGTAAGTGCAGGTCGATGTGGGATTTACCAACAGCTGAGCTCCCGAATTATGACTGGGAAATATAACCCTTATCGCCAACTTTATGGTATATATTCCTCGGCGTTAAGATATTGCGTACTTTAATTTTTGTGACTGCGAAGCTCTGGGAATTTCTGTATTCATCCGCGACGCTTTTGGAAATTTGAGAGAGCCTGTTATTTATTCAAGAGATTTAGTGACAGTTACTTTGGTTGGGTCCTGGAAGGGAAGGGGAAGATGGGGGGAGGGAGTGGAGGAGGGGATGCTTGGGTTTCCAGATGTGGGGGTGGCAGTGGAAATGGAAGGAAGGAGAGGAAGAAGATTGGAGAAGGAATAAGATAGGACGAAATAAAAAGAAATGAAGGGGGAGTGGGGGCAGGGAAAGTAAACGAGGAAAAGGTTAAAGGGAACAAAAAAATCTTTAAAATTTTAATAAGACGAGGAAGAGGATCATGACTATGGTGGAAATGAAAATACGCTCAAAGGCAAAAGGAAATGAATCAAAGAAGCAAGAAAAAAAGACAGATAAAGAAAGTAATGGATAAACATATGAAAAAAAAGGATTGGAAGAACAAACAATGCGAATAAACAAAACGAGAAGATAAAGAAAAATAAAGATAATAAAACAGAGAAGAAAATGTAAGAAATAGAAAGCAAAGGAGTCCTTCAACAGGTGAAGAAGCATTACCATAATCCTGGCATGGCCGTAACTCCTCAGAGAGAAGAAATCGCTTTGTGTTAAGTGAGATGCAGCGGCGGAATCGGGATTGGTATTTCATGGGACGAGAACGAGAGGGCGGTTCTGTATCTTGTTTCCTCTTGGGTCGAGAAGGAGAGGGCGGTTCTGTATCTTGTTTCCTCTTGGGACGAGAACGAGAGGGCGGTTCTGTATCTTGTTTCCTCTTGGGTCGAGAAGGAGAGGGCGGTTCTGTATCTTGTTTCCTCTTGGGACGAGAAGGAGAGGGCGGTTCTGTATCTTGTTTCCTCTTGGGACGAGAACGAGAGGGCGGTTCTGTATCTTGTTTCCTCTTGGGTCGAGAAGGAGAGGGCGGTTCTGTATCTTGTTTCCTCTTGGGTCGAGAAGGAGAGGGCGGTTCTGTATCTTGTTTCCTCTTGGGTGGAGAAGGAGAGGGCGGTTCTGTATCTTGTTTCCTCTTGGGTGGAGAAGGAGAGGGCGGTTCTGTATCTTGTTTCCTCTTGGGTCGAGAAGGAGAGGGCGGTTCTGTATCTTGTTTCCTCTTGGGACGAGAAGGAGAGGGCGGTTCTGTATCTTGTTTCCTCTTGGGTCGAGAAGGAGAGGGCGGTTCTGTATCTTGTTTCCTCTTGGGACGAGAAGGAGAGGGCGGTTCTGTATCTTGTTTCCTCTTGGGTCGAGAAGGAGAGGGCGGTTCTGTATCTTGTTTCCTCTTGGGTGGAGAAGGAGAGGGCGGTTCTGTATCTTGTTTCCTCTTGGGTGGAGAAGGAGAGGGCGGTTCTGTATCTTGTTTCCTCTTGGGTCGAGAAGGAGAGGGCGGTTCTGTATCTTGTTTCCTCTTGGGTCGAGAAGGAGAGGGCGGTTCTGTATCTTGTTTCCTCTTGGGTCGAGAAGGAGAGGGCGGTTCTGTATCTTGTTTCCTCTTGGGTCGAGAAGGAGAGGGCGGTTCTGTATGTTGTTTCCTCTTGGGTAGAGAAGGAGAGGGCGGTTCTGTATCTTGTTTCCTCTTGGGTCGAGAAGGAGAGGGCGGTTCTGTATCTTGTTTCCTCTTGGGTGGAGAAGGAGAGGGCGGTTCTGTATCTTGTTTCCTCTTGGGTGGAGAAGGAGAGGGCGGTTCTGTATCTTGTTTCCTCTTGGGTGGAGAAGGAGAGGGCGGTTCTGTATCTTGTTTCCTCTTGGGTGGAGAAGGAGAGGGCGGTTCTGTATCTTGTTTCCTCTTGGGTGGAGAAGGAGAGGGCGGTTCTGTATCTTGTTTCCTCTTGGGTGGAGAAGGAGAGGGCGGTTCTGTATCTTGTTTCCTCTTGGGTCGAGAAGGAGAGGGTGGTTCTGAATCTTGTATATTTTAGATTTAACCATTTGTTTGTAATCGTGGTTAGTATCTGTTGTTTTTACTATCGTTTATGCGCCATTGTTCATAATAATTTTTATTTCATAGTGGTAATAAAAGACACTCGGAGAATCACTTAAGTAAACACAATTATTTTGCAATCGGTATCACTTGCTCAATGCACAGTCGACACCCGATCAATGGCTGTATCCCTTGTTGCACAGATTGAGAGATTATTGCAATACGATTCACACTTCGCTGCCTGATGATCTTGCTCATATTTGAAACATTAAATTGAAGAAAAATGGAGAACGTTTCGCGTGAATTCGCTCGCTTTGATGCTGATGAATTATCGTCTTATATCGAAGCATAGACAGACGAGGCTTCAGAAGGAGATGGAAGTTTAATTTATGTATTGAATTTATTGAGTGGAATTGATGAGAAACTGAAGCTAGCAGAATTATGGAGTATGAAGTGAATATTGGTCAAATTTGGTGTTTTGCCTTTCTTTTCTGTTGGAAGGTGATGCTAGGTTGAAGTCGAGATGTTACTTTATTATTATTATCATAATTATTATTATTGTTATTGGTAATATTATTATTATCATTACCATTATCATTATTATCATTACCATTATCATTACTATCATTACTATCATTATGATAATTATTGGTATTATTATTATTATCATTATTAATAATATTATTTTAGTAATGATAATAATGATGATAATGGTATCATAATATTTTGATATAATATAATGACATTTTTATTAGTGTTATCATCTTTATTATTATTATCATTGTTATTATCGTTATCATCATCATTGCACAATTTTCATGCGAAACTGCTGCAGGTGAAGGGCTTGGTGGTAGTGCCACGCTTTCAGCATCCTTTCCCACTTTTCGTCTTTTTCGGCACTTCGTCCAGGTCATAAGCCTTAAAAGACACATGCTACTTGAGCCTGTGTGCAGACTAGACGTCGCATATTGTGCCGCGCCTCTCTCTCCTCTCCCTCTCCTTCTCTCTATCTCTCTCTTCCTCTCTATTCCCTCTCTACTATCTCTCTCTCTTACCCAGAGATTTGGGTACAAATAGATGGTATGTTTTACGGCCATCAATTTCCAAGCATTGTATTGGCCGTGTCATCGGGCGCTGGATCGTTAGCAAGACAATTTCATTTTTGACTTTGTATTTCCATATTCTGGAGTACGGCTTCCTGTAATACAGAATCGCCCATTTTACTTTTGTTTTGCATATCTGAATGCGTAAACTTATCAATAAATTCAATGATACGAAAAACGCGCTTCAAACAGGTGCGTGTCCCAACGCCAGCAACTGGCAATCTCGCAGCAGCCTGTGCGAGGGAGCGTGCGCCGTCAAGTGCAGAGGACACCAGCGAGTGGCCTTGGTACTCCTTACGCAGGTGGCTACTGGCAGATGGGACGACTTACACCCTTTCTTAGGCAATCACACCAGCTGGGTGGACGGTGAAGGCCGAGAATAGGGTTTTTAGGAGAGAAAATAATCTGATTGATATCGTGGAATTGTTGTGATATTTATCATGCGAGAGGTGTCATGAGGACCGGTCACGTGACAGCTATTTGAGTGGACAGGGGGTGGG
>NW_028234416.1:19614759-19622259 GCF_977035675.1 Penaeus japonicus | reverse complement strand
CATGAGATTTCCACAGAATTCCTTTTATTGCATCATCATTCACAAAATGGTTTGGTTTCCTTTCTTTGGGGTTGTTTTTGTTTATATTCATTCTAACAGTGTAGTTGTTGTTATCACTGTCATCAACATCATCACCATCAAAATTATCATCAAAGTCATCGTCATCATCATCATCATCATCATCATCATCATCATCATCATCATCGTCGTCGTCGTCGTCGTTGTCAACATAATCATCTTTATGATCGCCATTGCTATAATTGTAATAGCAATAGTATTGTTGCAGATTTTGTGTTGTTTTTATTAGTATCATTCTTTCATAATATGACTGTTGTAGTTATTGTTATGACTGTAGATCTTGTTTAAACGGATTTATATTGCTTTTGTTATTTAGCGAATGATTTGACCTGCAACTTCTATTATTGCATTATATTTTTGAAATGATTTTATAAATGGAATATATCAGAAAAATACATTTGATAACATATCAACGTCATTGGAATTGATAAAGTGGATCTTTCTTGAATTGATAGTATTATAAAACTAAGGATTATTTTTGCAAAATAGGAAATACAAAAAAAAATATCTTAGTTAAGGAAGAGCTAGTGTCCCTCCCTCCTCCACCCCCACCCCTACCCCGATTCATACACCTGTCGGGTTCCTTTCATACTTTCATCACCATTTTTGTTTACACTGTGGGAAAAAATTGTAAACAAACTTTCGCGGTCTCGCTATCCGCGTGATCTTCATCCTCCCCCCCTACTCAGACTTCCCATCCCCCTTTTCCTTTCCTTTACTTCTCTTCTCCCACAGCCTGTGCTAATCTATCTTACTTTAACTCTTCCCTCGTTTAACTTGCTTTACCCTTGTTCACTTTGCCTAACCTTGTCTACCCTTCCTTATCCCATCTTATCTTATGCTCGGCACCCCTCCCCACCCTACCCTGTACTTATCTGCTTACCCTGTACCACCTCAACCCCACTCCAGCCTACCGCACCCCACTTTACCGTACCCTACCCACTACCCTGCCTCATCCCATCCCCACACTATTTTATCCCACCTTACCCTACGGTGCCTTACCTCACTCTCCTCACTCTACCCCTACCCTTCCCCCACCTTACCCCCAGCCTACCATACCCAACCCGACCCCTTGATTTTTAGTGGCCTCATTTGACCCTCGCCAGCTGTTTCCGTTGCGCAGGTGCTGTTTTGAATGAGGGAAGGACAGGTGACAGGAGAAGAAAGGGAAGATGGAGAGAAGCAAGAATGAAAAAGAGAAGAAAGAGGAGTGAGTAGGGTCGAGAGGGGAGTGAGGGGAGAAGGACAAAAGGGAGGAGGAAGAGGTGGAAAGATGATAGAAGGGAAGAATGGAGATAAGCGGAGAAAAGAAAGAAGAGAATTATGAAGGAAAGCGAGAAGCTAAAGGAGAGAGATGGAGAGGGAAAGAAGAGGGTGATATGAAGAGAAGTACGCGAATAGAAAAGAGAGAGAGAGAGAGAGAGAGAGAGAGAGAGAGAGAGAGAGAGAGAGAGAGAGAGAAGGTCTAAGGTAGAGAGTGAGTGAAGAGAGGTAGAATTAGAAACGGTGGAAGCGGTAGAAGAAAGTGGTAGGGAGAGAAATTGAGTTTGAATTTAATCTGCGCCTTTGATTGATATAAGTGAATTACGTCAGAAAGAAGGCCGTAGTTTCCAGATTTTCATAGAACTCCTCTCCAGGTTCTCATCGCGTAACTGTGCATCATTACTACAGAGTCAAATAACACATATCAGCTAACTCGCTCAACTACTCACTTATTTGTTATTTTTTCTTACTCTAACTCAGTCACTCACTCAACCACATATTCACGCTCTGGCGCACTTACTCACTAACTCACTCACTCAGCCACGTATTGCACTTACATAGTCACTTACTTACGCACGATAAGTTGGCAATGAAAGGGATTGTATCGATATTGAAAGAGAGAGAGAGAGAGAGAGAGAGAGAGAGAGAGAGAGTAAATGAAAGAAAAAGGATAAATAGAATGAAAGAGAGAGAAAAATGATAAAGAGCAAGAGAGAAAGAACGAAAAATAGAGATAAGGACAAGAGTTTTTTTGTTTTTTTTGTAAGAGGTTGGGAGGGAGAAAGGGAGGGAAGAAGAGGGGGGAGGGGGAGTGTACTTGTTCAGAGCAAGTGGAGAGGAAGAAGACGGAGGAATTCATTGATCGTGACGGTTGACCCTCAAGGCGGAATGGCAGGGTTGTCGGGTCGGGCACGAAGGTCAGCTTAGGTCGGCATTAGCGTGAGAGGAAGATTTGGGAAAATCTTGAAAGCGACAGAAGACGCTCGCGCGCGCGCGCGCACACACACACACACACACACACACACACACACACACACACACACACACACACACACACACACACACACACACACACACACACACACACACACACACACACACGAGAACAAGAGTGCGAGAGAGAAAGAGAGAGAGAGAGGAAACAGATAATGCAGATAAAAGCAACACCGCAAGGAAGACAAGGGGGAGCAGGAAGCAAAAGAGAAAATACAAGAAAAAACTCTCGCCCAATTGTAGTCAGAAGCAATTTGTCTTGAATTCAATTTCTCCTGAAGACAAGCACTACAGTGTGTAAGATGGGGAATCAATAATGATAAATCTTCCTGGCATTATAATCGCATTGCACCGGAAATGTTGCGGTGGATAGAGGCCAAGAATTACGGTGGGGGACTTGCAATAAAGGAAAAGATGAAATATAAGAGAAAGAAAATAGAGAAAGAATCAGAAGAGAAAGCAAAATAAAGTGATTTTACCAACATTGTCACCATATCCCTATTATCATCAGCATCGTTAGTGTTGATTGAAATTCTCACATCATTACCAACATGAGTACATCAGCATTCACTATATCCATATCATGTGAAATGAGCCCCCACACCCACACCCACCCACAAAAAAAAAGAAAAAAAAAGAATAAGACAAGATTTAAAAAAAAAAAAAATGATATGAAAACAAAATATCGGAACAATATTATCAACAACAATAACGATAAGAAGTCCAACCAAGTTTTGCGAAGTGGCTCCAGATTAGCCTCAATAGGAAAGATCTCGTGGCGATAACAGCTTCTCCGTCTCGGAGGCTGGAGATGGCAGTCTTCCAGCCTCCTTGGTAAGTGCAAAATGTGTGTTGTAGTCGGGAGGTGTAAAGGATGGGACCGATCGTGGGGGGAGAAATACTGCGATGGGTGGGTGGGGGGGGGAGGAGAGGGAGGGAGGGAGAAAGAGAAAGAGAGAGAAGGCAGAGAGGGGGAAATAAGTGTGGGAGAAAGAGAGTGGATGAGTGTTGAAAAACTGGTGTATATTCTTTACATCTCTCGCTGTCTGTCGGTCTCTCTATCTATCGTGTTTTTTTTTGTTTTTTTATAAATCTATCTATCAAAATTATTACTCTCTCTTTCTCTACTATGTGTATAAATAATGAGTGTTTGCATGTAGATATGTATTTATATACATATGTACGGAGTTTTAAAGTATAAGACTTGACAGGAAGACTTGAATTGATGAAGCAATATTAGTAAAACAAAGCATGTATGTCACGCTAAACATTATTTGCATAATTTTTGCTTGACAGAAATTATGCAATTACATGTGAAGTGAAAAAAAAAAATGAATACATGACTAATTCGTAGTAAGGTATAGGAGGAAAGAAAGAGAGAGAAGGGGATAGAGACAGGGAAAAAGAATGGCAGAGAAAGAAAGTAAATAAAATAAAGACACAGGCAGATGTTACGCTGTAACCTAGCACTACGATGAGGATGATATCATTCGCACAATCTTATAAAACAAGTACATTAAGAAGAGAACAAAAAAGGCAAATATGCCGTGGTAGAATTAAGAGCCAAAAAACAAGAACAATAGAGAGAGCAAAGGCAGCAACAGATCCGCCAGGTGCAACGGCGATGAAGATGAAGACGATGACGACGACGGTGCCAAGGATGCATAAGAAACCTCGGGGAAGGAATGTGATATGTCTGTCAGCGTCGTGACAGTTGGGGTTGAGATGAAAAGGGAAGTGGAGTAAAACCCGATGATGGCAGGAAGTAAAGCAGACCCCGCTGATAGACTAAAGGATGTCGAGCATAAAGAGAAAAGTTGTTGATGCCGAGTCGGTATAATTTCGCGAGGTCTTCAAAGGGTGCTTCTCGGAATGGCTGTGTGTGTGTGTATTAAGATTCTTTTTTTTTTTAATTTCTTTTCTCTCATAATTTTCAAATTTTGCGGGCTTATTTTTTATTTAATTTGATTGTGTCCTAATTACAGGGATGATAATTAGACATAGAGGTTTTAAGAAAGGAAAGAAACATCATGCAAATTTGCGTTTATGAGAATGTGATAAACGTTGTATGTATTCAAATTACAACGATTGCATTAGTAAAACCATAATGATAGTTGTTCTTATGACCTTGTTTATGAAAGAATTTATGAATGAAAGAATGAATTTCTTTGTGCGTGCCTGTGTGCGTGTGTGTGTGTTTGTGCGTGTATGTGAGCCGTGAGAGGAAGTAGAAGGAAGAAAACGAAAAAAGAGAAGCAGAAAGACAAAGGAAATCATGCGTAGTGAAATACATAAACGGAGAAACGAAGACGAAGAAAAATAGAAAAAAAAGCAGAAAGAGAATAAAACCAGGAAGAAAGCAAGTGAGAAAGAGAAAAGTAGAAATAAGATTTTAAAAAAAGTAGAAAACGGGATAATCGAGACGTACATTGATAGTAAGAGACACAAAGCTGAAAGAGAGAGATAGAGAAAGAAAATTAACGAAAGAGAGAAAACAAGATAGAGGCAAAAGACCATAAGACAGAAACAACATCAACAGTAATTCGAGAGTGAGAGAGAAAGAAAGAAAGAGAAAGGGAAAACGAATTTATATAAACAAACATAAGAAACAAGAAAGAGATAGAAAAGTAGATAGACAGAAGCAGAAAGAAATGAAATAGACATGCAGAAAACAAGATGGAGAACAGTCAGACAAAGAAGAGGGAGGAGGGGGAGCAAAAAAGAGAAAGAATTGGCAACGTATGGAGGTCGGGTCAGCTACGCACTTTTAATCGACGTTGCCGAAACACCAGAGAAATGTGTTCGAAGCTTCACTTTTTGATGGTGAACTCTTCCGGCATTCATTTGTCATTTTCTTTCTTCCTCTCTCTCTCTCTCTCTCTCTCTCTCTCTCTCTCTCTCTCTCTCTCTCTCTCTCTCTCTCTCTCTCTCTCTCTCTCTCTCTCTCTCTCTCTCTCTCTCTTTTCCTCTTATTCTCTCTCTCTCTCTTACTGTCTCTCTCTCTCTCTTTCTCTCTTACTCTCTCTCTCTCTCTCTTTCTTTCTCTCTCTCTCTCTCTCTCTCTCTCTCTCCCTCCCTCTCTCTCTCTCTCTCTCTCTCTCTCTCTCTCTCTCTCTCTCTCTCTCTCTCTCTCTCTCTCTCTCTCTCTCTCTCTCTCTCTCTCTCTCTCTTTCTCTGTACAGGGAATGGGATGATATTTTACGAATGAAGGTTTATGCTTTTAGATTTTTTTTTTTTTTTTGCTTGTTTGTTTTTCCTTTTTAATTTATTGCGACATTTTGGATGGGTTCTGTATACACCCGTGAGCGTATTATGATAGACCCTATATCAGGCCGTGTCATATTTCATTTGCTGGGAAAGTATAACGATATATATTTTTTTCTCTACTTTGATTTAGATACAAGATACAGATAGATAGATAGATAGATAACTTAATGTTGATCATGTTGAAGGGCATGCCGTCGCAATTTCTGTGACGTCATAGGGGGACATGTTTTGCAATAAGAGTTATGGTAATGATGCGTGTGAATTTCATCCGGAATTTATCATCTTTAGTGAGGCAGAGGCATTGGTTTTCTGGGTTGGCTTGCTTTGGAGTTGAAGAGAAGGAGGGAAGAAGTGAGAACGAGAGAGAGACGAGATAGGGAAGGGAGGGATAAGAGAGAAATAGAAGGGGGAAGAAGCAAGTAGGTAAAACGAGAGAGAAACAAGGTAAAAAGGGGCGAGAAAGAAAAAGACAAGAAAAGTAGATAGAGGAGAGAAAGCAGAGATAGGCAGAAGAGAGAACTGAAAGAGAGAGAGGGGGGGAGGGTGAGCAAGAAAGGAGAGTAATAAGAGAGAGAGAAAGAGAGTGAATGAGACTTAGACAATATTTATATACCATTACTCTCCCGTAATATCCAGTCTTTATGGCTGATGTTGCTAGACTAAAAATATGGAATAAGGTTTAAAAGGGAGTAAACTATTTTGGGCAGAAAAGGAAAATAAAGGGAATGCAGACCGCTGGAATGTGATACAGTTTGTTTTCTTATTTTTGTTATCATTAGTCCATACTTGCATATTGTTATTATTTTGTTATTGCCATTATAATTACCTTAAATGATGATGATAGTAATAATTGGTAGTAGTGTTATTCGTAGTGGTATAGTACTCTCATGGATTGTCATTCTTGTTGTCACATTGTTATTATAGTTGCTGCTATCATTATTTCTATTTCTATTATCATTATTGTTATTATTATTATCATAATTTTCATTTATCATTGTTATTATCATTATTGCTGCTATCATAGTTATTATTATCAATCATATTATGCATAAAAGTGTTTCCATAAGAAATTACGAATCTCAAATATCTATCATCAGAGATAAAATAAGATCCGCTTAAGACTCTAATGCAAGCCAAGTGATTTATATTCACCTAATTAACCTATTTTTTTTTTCTTCTCTCTCTCTTCAAAACAAAATAAACTCAACCGGAATTTTATATTTTCTTTACGCACCTTCATTTTCTCTCTTCTTCACTCCTAATGAAAATGTTGCAAGAGTTGCCGTTTAGAGGAATGTTAATGAAAGGCAAGTGCAGTAATTTCGCTGGAACGCCATAGAGCCTTGTGCGGGTGGATGTGTTGGGAGTGCTTGGCGTATTTGTGTGGTGGTGATGGTGGTGATGATGACGGCTGTGAGGGGTCAAGAATGGTGATGGTGACGGTTGTGAGGGAGGAAGATGGTGATGATGAAGGTTGTGAGGGAGGAAGAATGGGGATGATTAATGATAGTGATGATTATGGTTGCGAAGGAGGGAGAATGGTGATTATGAAGGTTGTGAGGGAGGAAGAATGGTGATGATGACGGTTGCAAGAGAGGAAGAATGGTGATGGTTAGTGGTGGTGATGATGACGGTTGCGAGGGATCAAGAATGGTGGTGATGTCGGTTGTGAAGGAGGAAGAATGGTGATGATGACGGATGTGAGGGAGGAAGAATGGTGATGATTAATGATAGTGATGATGATGGTTGAGAGGGAGGAAGAATGGTGATGATGACGGATGTTAGGGAGGAAGAATGGTGATGATTAATGATAGTGATGATGATGGTTGAGAGGGAGGAAGAATGGTGATGATGAAGGTTGTGAGGGAGGAAGAATGGTGATGGTTAGTGGTGGTGATG
>NW_028234416.1:19607259-19609759 GCF_977035675.1 Penaeus japonicus | reverse complement strand
GGGCCTTCGTCGGGGGTGGCGGCCATCGTTGCCAGGGGTCGGAGTTTTTTTTTTTTTTTTTTTTTTCCATTTTACGATTACATTTTTTAGTTTTTTATGTTTTTTTTTTCTTTTTTTTTATTTATTCGCCCTCTTTTATCAGCTGTTGTTATAGTTGTGGTGTTTTCGCCTAAAGGAAATTTAATGTGTCATATATATCTGTCGTAGATGACTAAAGGGATGTTATAATGATGTGTTAATGACACTTATAAGGATACTTCATAGTAAGACGTCAATTAGATAATGACGACGCTCGATAAGGATATAAAAAATACGAAATAAAGTGAAAAGGAAAAAATTATAACGATTCTCTTATCATCAAATATTTTCACAATTATGCAATCCCTTCGGATAATGTTGATGATAGTTTTAGCAAATGCTGTTATTTTTTGTCATTGCTATTTTATTCTATGCTATATCATGCTAATAAATCAGGACCGTATAAACTAATGATATTTATTTTTGTCCGTAATTTAATGTTTAGTTGAGTGAGATCTTATGTTTTTTTTTCTGATTATCCTACGAATATGCTTTGTCATTGCTTTTATTATTGATATACATTTTATTATTACGATCACTTTATTTTGTTATTATTGTTCTTTTTTATTACTACTGTTATTATTTTGTATTATTATGATCATAATCATCATCATTATCATTCGTATGAATGTCATTATCAATGTATTGTTCAGACTATTATTACTATTATAATTAGTATTAATGTATTTATCACTATATTCATTATGTTATATTGTTATGACTACTATTATTATTAATATTGTGATTTTTTTGTTATTATTATCATTATTATTGTTTGTACTATTATTATTGTTGTTGTTGATGTTATCATTATTACTACTATCATTATTATTGTTATCATTATTATTATTATTGTTGTTGTTGTTGTTGTTATCATTACATCACTCTTATTATCCTCATCACATTTATTGTTATTATTTATCATTTTCATTTTGTTGTTGATCTTATTAATTTAATTGTTATCATTACTATTGTTGTAATCCTTACTACCATTGCTATTTTACTACTCTACTGCTATTACCACTGCAATTACTACTACTACTATAAGCACCACCACAATGACAATAATAACAACAATTACTAATACTGCTTCTACTAATATCACTACTGTTACTACGACTACTACTTCTATTATTGCTGTAAATGCTGCAATGGTTACTGCTGCTATTATCATCGTTAATGTTAGTTTTAGCATTGCTATTATTATCATCCCTATTATCACAGTTACTTTTTAACTTCTTCATCGCCTTCATCATCATTTGAAGCAACAACAACAACAACAATAAAGACAAAAACACGGTTGAAATGTTTCTGGAGGAGCCAGCCATGACGTATGTATGCAGGAAGGACTAAATAGGGAGGGGGAAGAGAGGGAGGAGGAAGGGGGAGCGGCGAAAGAAGTGATATAGGGGGATAGGGAGATGATAAGGGGTTGGTTGGACTTGAGGAGATAGTAATGAGAGGGTGGAAGGGTTAGGGTACGGGGGTAGGGGATAGGGGGTAAAAGGAAACGAGGGGTTGAGGAAGAAGAGTAAAGGGGAAGGGGTACAGAAGCAGAGGGGTTAGGGAAGGGGAACAGGGAGTAATAGGTTGGGATTGGGGGTTGTGGAGGGAGTATAGGGAGATGGGGGGGGTGGGGGGAACCAAGCGCTTCCGGTGTTTGCTTTAAACCGCGGGGTCTTTGGCTCGCGTCTGCTTTATTGTTGTCTCGCGGACAAAGGCAGGAACGAGAAAGTCATTATTGTCCAGGTTCTGGGCGCGTCTCTCCTCTGTGTCGTAGGTTTTCAAAGGGAAAGGGGAAGGAAATTGTGAAAGAATTCACTTCTTTGGGCCGGGGTAATGAAGCTGTTTTTGCGTAGGCGCAGGAACGGCCTCCGCATATGTAATCAGGCACGCAGGCACGTTGGCCAACACATGCACGTGCGCAGACGATAACACGCGTGCGCACAGACGGAGAGAGGCATGTATATAGAATATGAGAGAGAGAGATATGAAGAGAGAGAGAGAGAGAGAGAGAGAGAGAGAGAGAGAGAGAGAGAGAATGTGAGAGAGACTAAAAAAAAGTAAAGAGAGGAAGGAGACAGGCACAAAGACAGGAAGCGACAAAGAAGAAAAAAAAAGAAGGTCGCAGAAATGAAGAGACAATTCCCCACCTCACACCGACCCGCCCCGACCCCCCACCCCATCCCACAGAGACATTTTTTTCATCACCATAATAAAAATAATAATAAATCCTGCATTATCTCACCAGCACATCAATCCTCCTTCAGATGTGATCCATCTCGACATCAATCCAAGGCGCCGTTCCTCTCGCAGCGGCCGCCCTTTTGATACCCTGAAATCAAGCGAGGTCGCCGGAGGGATCATTAGCCGTAGCGACGTTACCTCATTAGCCCGCATTAATTCCACACTGAATTTACTG
>NW_028234416.1:19594759-19597259 GCF_977035675.1 Penaeus japonicus | reverse complement strand
TCCAAATGTGAGAATCACATCACCCCCAAGTTCAAAGTTGTAATGAAAAAAGTTCACCCGACGTAGAGTGTAATGAAGTAGATTCAAAATGAAGTATATTAATTAGAAGTAAAGAGTGCGAGTAATTGTAGACTACAGATTGCATCCAAGGCGCGAGGAGGTGCGCGCGCGGGTTGCAGACTCATCTCCTGGCAGCCCACGTCCGGATATTGGTATATGGGAGCAATATGAAGATCAGTGAGAGAGGAACAGGGAAAGAGAGAGAGATAGAGAGAGAGAGAGAGAGAGAGAGAGAGAGAGAGAGAGAGAGAGAGAGAGAGAGAGAGAGAGAGAGAGAGAGAGACAGACAGAGGGAGAGAGAGACATAGCGAAAGAAAGAGGGGGAGCAATAAGGGGTAGAATGAGACAGAGAGAGAGAGAGATGGGGAGCAATGAGGGGAAGAAGGGGACAGAGAGAGAGAGAGAGAGAAGATGGGGAGCAATGAGGGGTAGAATGAGAGAGAAACATAGAGAGAGATGGGGAGCAATGAGGGGAAGAAGGGGAAAGAGAGAGAGAGAGAGAGATAAAGAAAGAGATACACCCGTTTTCTATATTCCCTCCACCTTTCATCGAACCCTTTTTCTTATTCTCCCTTTCTCGCCTTCCACCTCTTCTTGAGTAAGGATAAACGTAAGAATGGATAAGACAAAGACGGAAGATACGCCTCTCGCCTTCTCTACTGTCATTTTTTTTTTTCTTATTCTCGACATTTACTCCTTTTCTTGATCTTCTCTTCCCTATCCGCAAGATCATCTATGATATGTACGAAAGAGAGTGAAGAGAGAGAGATAGAGAGAGAAGAGGGGGGAGTAAGAGATACGGCTTTTTATTATCTTATTTAATATTTTTCCTTATCGTTAGTTTCTCCTCATTTTTTGCCATTCCTCTTTATCCACTACCCGCTCTTCTCACAACCATGAAAACACAAAAACGACATTGATTTAGAGAATATGAGGTATTGACTTGGTCCCTCTTAATTGAACATTGTTTTTTTTTCATTATTTTTCCTTCCATTCTTTTGAATTTCCCTTTCTCTGTCATTGAAAATCTCTCTAATGTGCCTGAGCACCAGCATGAAAAGAGTCTCGATTTCAAGCCATCAATTTTTTTTTTATTGTATGATATTCACGTAATTTTATTTCTTATCCCTCCTTTTCTTTCTTTTTATTAATTCTTTTATTTTTTCTCTCTGTTTCTTTTTCATTATTTTGTTCTCTCTTTTTTCTTTCTTATTCTCCCTTTTTCTCCTCTCACTTTTTCTGTTTTTCTTCTTTTCTCTATTTTCTCTTCTCTTCTATTCTCTTCTTTATTTTTCCTCTTCTCGCTTCTCTCCGTTTCTCTCCTCTTCTCTCTTTTCTGTTCCGTTTTTTCTCTTTTCTCTTCTCATTCTTTTTTCTCCTCCTGCTTTTTCTATTTCTCTCCTCTTTTCTTCTCTCTTCTTTCTTGTCTCTCCTCTCCCTTTTTTCCGTTTCTTTTCTCTTCTCACTTCCACGCGGAGAATGCGATCTCACCCGGGACCGATTTTAGGCGGCTCTCCTTGGCACGAAATTGGTAATTATCTGGAGGAAAGAGTCGCACGGACGAGGGGGGCGGGGGGAGCGGGGGGTGGGGGATACGCTAAGGGGATGAGTCATCAGGAAAGTGCCCTTTGCAATGACTCCGTATTGCCATTGTTATTTTATGGTGGTGGTTGCTTTAATATTATTACCATTATTATCCTTATTTGTTGGATTATCATCGTGATTATTATTGCCAGTGGTAGTAGCAGTAATAGTGGGAGTGGTAGAATCATTACTGTTTTTGTTAGTGTTGTTTTGGTTGTCATTGTGTTGTTTTTATCATTATTGTTGTTTTTGTTGTTAATGATGATATCAGTGTTGATAGTATTATTATTGTTAGTGTCATCATTATCATTATCATCATTATTTATTTTGTCATCATTATTATCATCAGTATCATTACAATTCATTATTTTATATGGCAAGAGTGCGAATGGTACTTCAATACATTACTCGTGTCAGTTCAAGTATCATTTGATAATATGCCTTTTTTTCCCCTTTTATTTGGGGTGACCAAGAAATTTACGTAACATAGACATACAAGTATCATATTGGAGGAAGGAGCAAGAAAGTGGAATTAAAGGTCTATTTGATAATGATGATGACATAAAAAGGGCAATAATAGCAATGTAACCCAAAAGAATGACACTACCAAGATATACATTTTGTCATAATAATGTAAATGATATAATGTAAAGAATCAAAATAAACTAGAAACAATATGAAAAATGAAAATGTAATGCATGAATAATAACAATATTGATAATAACAATAAAAAAAAACAATGAATGTTGATAATACAACCACATAGCTAATACCTCATAACGATTTTTCTCTCGAATGTTTGAAAATCATGTCGCCGCGTTAGCTGACACACGCAGGCACTCAACCGCGTGTGAGG
>NW_028234416.1:19577259-19584759 GCF_977035675.1 Penaeus japonicus | reverse complement strand
GCAATACGTTGTGTGTGTGTGTGTCTCAATGTATGTATATGTATGTTTATATATATATATATATATATATATATATATCTATATCTATATATATATATATATATATATATATATCTATGTGTGTGTGTTTTGTGTGTGTGTGTGTGTGTGTGTGTGTGTGTGTGTGTGTGTGTGTGTGTGTGTGTGTGTGTGTGTGTGTGTGTGTGTGTGTGTGTGTGTGTGTGTGTGTGTGTGTGTGTGTGTATGTTTATATATCCATATATATTAAACTATGTGTATGTATATATATATATATATATATATATATATATATATATATATATATATATATATATATATATATATATGACTCACAAAAACAATCTCAGTAACGTGCAAACACAGTAAGGATAAAACACAGTAAGGAAAAATTAATGATATATATACTTAATATGTATATACATACTGTATATAAACATGTTTACATATACACATATGTATGCATGTATGTATATGTTTTGTCCCATTTCTCAAGGACCTTTATGTTCGGAAGAAATTTCCACGTTCTCATGGGAGATATTTTTCGAAACCATTAAGCATATTGTTAGAAGGATAGGAAGAAATAGCCAATCGGAGTAGAAATGACGTACACACTCAGAATCATAATAATACAAATTTTACAGATAGTAAAAGCATGACCTGCTGTAAACAATGTCCTTTTGTCAGGGCCGCTTACGTCTCCTCAACCACAAATGTAGTTAAACGAGAGCATTTTATGTCCCTGATTATAAACCGTTTATATCCTTAGAGAGGTTGAATATCCTTTTAGAAGTATGATGATAGTGTCTTATGTAAACCCCTTCTCTGTAGTCTCCCTTGACCGGTATCCTAATAGTCCCTCAGGGATTGTCAAGAGACCCTCTGTCTTCTCGTCTGTCTCTTTCCTGCCGACTGTGTCTCTCTTGTGGACTGTCTCTCTCCTGCCAACTGTCTTTTTTTCCTGCCAATTGTCTTTACCCTACCAATTGTCTCTCTCCTGTCAACTTTTTTTTTTTTTTTTTTTTTTTATCAACTGTCTGTCTCCTGTAAGCTATCTCTCTCCCATCAACTTTCTCTTCTTCTGCCAACTGTCTCTCTCCTGCCAACTGTCTCTTTCTTGTCATCTGTCTTTCTCCTGTCAACTGTGGCAGTCTCTCTAGTCCTGGTGGCGCCACAATCCCCGGCCCTTTGGAACTGCTGGCCTCATTATGTTTGATAATTAATGCATGAGATTTGTAAGGAAGATGTACAAGGCATTTCCCCATCCCCTTTTTGAGGGGGGGGGAGGGGGTGTAAAGAATGGTTAATTTTTTGGTTGTTACGTTGGCGTGTGTTTTTGTTTATGTTTTTGTTTTTTTCTTGTGTTTTGTTAGTCCGTTGGGTTGGTTGTAGTGTTTCGTTGATATAGTCTAGTTGATGTTTTAGAAGATAATGTTAATCGAGATAACTGTTTTACAAATTTATATGCTAAAGTATTGGTTATCGTTTTATGTATATCGATGTTGTTTTCATTTCCATTTAATCTAAATTCAAGTTTCATGCTATTTGTTTCTATTCTATTTTAGGATATCAACCGTTCCCTCTGATTTTTAATTAAAGTTGTTCCTATTTTTCATTTAAAGTCAATCCTCTCTCTCTCTCTCGCTTTCTCTCTCTCTCTCTCTCTCTCTCTCTCTCTCTCTCTCTCTCTCTCTCTCTCTCTCTCTCTCTCTCTCTCTCTCTCTCTCTCTCTCTCTCTCTCTCTCTCTCTCTCTCTCTCTCTCTCTCTCTCTCTCTCTCTCTCTCTCTCTCTCTCCCTCTCTCTCTCTTTCTCTCTCTCTTTCTCTCTCTCTCTATCTATCTATCTATCTATCTATCTGTCTATCTTTCTCTCTCTCTAACCTTCTCCCTTCCTCCCTCCCTCCTCTTATTCCTTCTTCCCTTCTTCCCTCCCTCCTACCCTAACCCCTCCTCCCCCTCCTCTTACCCCCCCCCCCCCCACTCTCTCTCTCTCTCGCCCTCCGCCGCACCATAATTTCGCTCGAGGGCCAGGTAATTGACACTTCATCCTCGTGCATACCTAACTCTCGTGAATGGCACTTGAAGGCAGATTGCACCGAAGGGGTCACGGAGACAGATGGCGGGAGCTGCTCCTCTGAGCTCCCTGCTTCCGAACTACTCCCTTCCTGCTTACTCCCTGTTTCTGACCTGCTTTCTCCCTGCTACCGACCTGCCCCCTCCCTGTTGCCGTTCTTTTTCCGCTCTGCTTCCGTCTTGTTTTCTTCTTTGCAGCTCCCTTTCTGATTTGCGCCAGTTTCCCCTCTTCCATCCCTGCTTTATCTCTGCTTCTGCCTTGCTTATTCCCTGCTGACACCATGCCTCCGCCCTGCTTTTCCCCTGGTTTCTGTCTGCTCCCACCTCGCTTCATGCTCCCACTCTAGTTCCTCCCCGCTCACATTATGACCCTTCCTGGCTTTTCCCTTCTCTGCCTGCTTCCTTACTTCGGCCCTACTCATTTTATCCTCCCTGTTTCCTCCCTGCTTCATTCTCCCTCCGTTGCCGCTTGTTTCACGGCAAGGGAGAGAGTTAGTGAGTGAGTGAGTGACAGAGAGAGTGAGTGAGTGAGTTAGTGAGTGAATGAGTGAGTGACAGAGAGAGTAAGTGAGTGACAGAGAGAGTGAGTGAGTTATTGAGTGAGTTAGTGAGTGAGTGAGTTATTGAGTGAGAGAGAGAGTGAGTGAGAGAGAGAGTGGGAGAGAGAGAGAGAGAGAGAGAGAGAGAGAGTGAGAAAGTGAGTGAGAGAGTGAGTGACAGAGAGAGTGAGAGAATGAGAGAGTGAGAGAGAGAGAGAGAGAGAGAGAGAGAGAGAGAGAGAGAGAAACAGAGAGAGAGAGAATGTACTTTGACTTTGTTCTTACTTTGTAGGTGATTCTTGTGTTCTTTTCATGTTGCTAGGAAGAAAGTGCTCGAAACAAGGAAGGGAGGGACAGTATCATTTTACCAGTTTTTGTTTGTTTGTTTGTTTGATATTTTATCGTTTATCCTATCGTTGTTATTGCTAATTATCACTGACATTAATTATCATAATGCAGAGAAGGTGGATTTTGATGATTATGAAATTGATGATAGTAATGAAAGTAGTAATAATGACTAACTGTTATTGCCGTTATTATTACCATCATCATCATTTAAGAACCAAAATCTGATCTTTATTATTAAAATCGTGTTTGATTATTGATTACCTGATATGCTAGATATAGCGGATAACCTATCATATTTTTTGTGATAGTTTTTTAAAACCTTTCGGCTAATTACCCTAATTATCTGTCAGGAAGTAAACACATTATTATGACCATGATTTTGCTCTTGATATTTTTTATCGGAAGGGATCACAGAGCATGATAATCTTACATCACCTTATCAACATTTTCTTCCGCAATTTTGGACCATAATTACTAGGCCAAAAGATCCAGCTTTAGGCTAGATAATGATGAGCAGGAACATGATGTGCCAAATAATTTTGTTTCTAGGGTATTTCATGATGCCAGACTAGGTAGCCATAAAATTAACGCTAATTGAGATGTATGTGCACACACACACACACACACACACACACACACACACACACACACACACACACACACACACACACACACACACACACACACACACACACACACACACACACACGCACACACACACATATATATATGTGTGTGTGTGTGTGTGTGTGTAGAGAAAGAGTGGGAGGGAGAGAGGAAGAGAGGGAGAAGGAGAAGGAGAGGGAGAGGGAGAGGGAGAAGGAAAGAGAGAGAGAGAAGGAAAGAGAAAGAGGGAAGGAAAGAGAGAGAGAGAAGGAAAGAGAGAGTAAGAAGGAACGAGAGAAGGAAAGAGAGAGAGAGAAGGAAAGAGAGAGTAAGAAGGAAAGAGAGAGAGAGAGAGAGAGAGAGAGAGAGAGAGAGAGAGAGAAGGAGAGGGCGAGGGCGAGTGCGAGGGAGAGAGAGAGAGAGAGAGAGAGAGAGAGAGAGAGAGAGAGAGAGAGAGAGAGAGAGAGAGAGGGAGAAAGGAAGGGAGGAGAGAGGGAAAGAGAGAGAGGGAGAGGGAGATCGAGAGAGAAAGAGAGAGTGATAGTATTTTGCTATGAAATTTTAACGCAGAAGTGTTATTCCTATCATAATACACAGGCTACCAAATGCATAATTACTAAAAGAAAAAGATAATAACATAAAGTTAATACAAGAATTGATAATGATGATAAATAATTGTAACTACAAAAAAAACTACTGCAATAAATCGACTAGTGCAAGTCATTCTAACCTTCAATATTTCTTTTGCAAAATAAAAGATGGAACTCACATTTTCATGGGCATTTCAATCCACATTTCCAAAGGCTTTCCAGTAAGTCCGAGATTCACGCCTTCAGCAGTTAAGACGTGCCACGACGGCTTCGGTTCGGGGAAAAAAAATCGAGGTGAAGAAATTCTATGAGGAAGGATGAGGAGAAGAAGACGTTGGATAAAGAAGAAGGAAAAAATCTGAAAAGGTGGGAAGAAGAAAATCTATGAAGAAAAACGAGGAGAAAATGATAGGTTCAGAAAAAGAAGAGAGGAAATAGATTCTAAAGAACGATAAGGAGGGAAAATAAACACTCCGCAAAAAGAGAAAAAAAGGTGTCTTTTTGCCTCTTTATTGAAAGAAAAAAAAAATCAGAAAAAAAGAAAGAAAGGAAAACGTTAGTTAAAGGAAAAAACGAAAGGGAAAAAATCTAAACAAGGGAAAGAAGAAAGTTTCTGCATAAGAAAAAAAGCTAAAAAAAGATAAGAAGGAAAGAAAAAAAGAAAGGAGAAGGAGGGCTTCCGTCGCAATTTCCCGTTCAAAGGCTTCCTTCCTCTTGTCCCTTTTACTTCGGAGTCAATACAGTGCACTACGCCGGGCGCGAGAGAGGATAAGGAACGGGAATTACGCCATTACTCTTCCTACTCGAGCCGTAAGTGCTGGTGTGATCACATCCGTCTCTTCGCTCCTTCATGTTGCCGAGACTTGATGTTGCAAAGCTTGTTGCAAGAGAATGAGGAGGAGGAGTTCTTTCTTTTAATACTTTTTATTTTCGTTTTTGCTTTTGATTTCGGTGCTATTATTTGTTTTAGAGTAGAGTGACTTGGAAGAGAGAATGCATACACGTTTTTCATGTGTATGCATGCATACGCACACACGCTCAGCGGTACACATTTGTGTGTCTGTGTGTATGTCCATGTCCAACACTTAAGATTCTAAAAACAATTATTGAAAAATTATCTCAATTCATTACGGAGTAGAATCGCTTCAACTATCGTTCCGTCTAGTATGGCCGACTTGGAGCACGAGCTGGTCACAGATCCTCTCACCTGAGACAATGGGTCAAGAGATGGCTCGATTGTTCTTGGAGAGGCGGGGAGAGTGGAGGGCTAGGGGGACAGAGGGAGGAGGAGAAGGGAGAGAAGGAGAGGGTGGAGTGTGGAAAGGTAGAAGGAGGAGAAGTAGATAGGAGAAGGGAGAAGTAGATGGGGGATGGGAGGATAGGAGGTGAGAGAAGAGGGAGTGGGGGAGGGAAAGGTGGAGTAGTGGAGGAGAGGAATTAGGAGGAGGCAGAGGGAGGGGAAGGGAACAACAGCCTCTTGGTGGACGATCAAGTTATTGGCATTAATTAAGTTGCGTGTGAGGGAAGGAGAGGGAGAGAGAGGACAAGATTAGGAAGTGATGAAGGGAGGAGGAGGCAAAGATAGAGAGAGAATGACAGACATGGAGAGGTAGAGAGAAACGGAGTGAGAGGAAAACAAAGGAAAAGAAAAGGCGGAGAAAACGAAAAAAAGGGGGGAGTAAAAGAAAGAAAGCAAGAAATTTAAAGTGAGAGAGAGAGAGAGAAAAAAAATACAGGACTGAACATCACAAATTCACCCCAAAAGAGAAAAAAGGGGGTGGGGTGGGGGGCTCCAGAAAAGATCTATCGTCACTTCAAAAGACTCCACAGGGATAAAGGCCAAGAATCGAGTAAATCCAGGGCTGAACCGCCGCTTGCAACCACCTTCCTTTATTCGGCTGGATCCAGGCTATTGCAGTGCACCTTGCAAGCGATATTGCAGACCCTGAAAAACGATCGTGCTTCCGGAACACAGTCATAAGTCATTGCAACTGGTCTGCAACTTCCTTTTTCTTTTCTTTTTTTTTCTTTTCTTTTAGACTAGCACCTTATTTATTTTATTTGTTTTTGTATTAATTATTTGTATATTCATTTATTCATTTATCATATCTCCAACCCAATTTTTTCACTTAATTATTTGTCTATTTACATATTCATAGTTACATCTGCATCATTATTTATTTATCGCCATATATCAAGTTATATAAAAATGTTTATCTGTTCATGTAGTTATATATATATATATATATATATATATATATATATATATATATATATATATATATATATATATATATTATATATATGTGTGTATGTGTGTGTGTTTTCGTGTGTGTGTGTTCGCGTGTGTGTGTGTGTGTGTGTGTGTTTATACACACACACACACAACACACACACACACACACACACACACACACACACACACACACACATATATATATATATATATATATATATATATATATATATATATACATATATATATATATATATATATATATATATATATATATATAGAGAGAGAGAGAGAGAGAGAGAGAGAGAGAGAGAGAGAGAGAGAGAGAGAGAGAGAGAGAGAGAGATGTATGTATTCATTTGGGAGACATTCACTTCCATAACTTTGACTTCCCCCACTTCCCCACCCCCACCCCGTCACCTCCAGTCCTCCCAAACACTTTTGTGAGTTGCAAAGCCTGAGAGGGCTTGATCAAACGACTTCAGTATGTCAAGCGCTTGCATTTATGTTCGATTTTCTTGTCATGTGATTACTATTTTATGTTTATGGTATTCATAATGATAGTGATAAAGTTATTAGTAATATTGTTGATAATGATGCTATTATCGTGTATGTTGTTGTTGTTATTACTTGTTTTATGTTGTTATTACTGTTATCATTTATGCTGGTACTGTGATTTCCATATTTGTCATTTGATTTTTATTTTCAACATTGTCATTACTATCAATGTTTTATATTCATTTTCATAATCATTCTATAAATCCAAGTTATTTATTTTCGACTATCGGTTTCGTTTATCTTTCAAAATTCGGGCCTCTTCTCGTACTCAATAAAATTGCTGCGTAGATAGATTGAGTGACTGATTGACGAAGGAGAGGGAGAAGGAAGAGAGAGAGAGGGAGAAAGAGGGAGAGAGAGAGAGAGAGAGAGAGAGAGAGAGGGGGGGGGGAGAGAAGGAGGAGAGAAAGAGAAAGAGAGGTGGAGGTTCAAAACACAAAAATTGTACAGACAGAGGAAAAAATGAATGAATTATAAAAAATAGTAATTTTGATAGATCAATTAAAGTAAACGTCTCAAGCTTATATTCATA
>NW_028234416.1:19512259-19519759 GCF_977035675.1 Penaeus japonicus | reverse complement strand
TTTTATCCTCCCTTCTGATTATCTGCTCACTCCACTTCTTCCATCATCTTCTCTTTCCCCTCCCTGTCCTCCTCCTCCTCCACCTCCTCCTCCTTCTCCTCCTACACCCCTTCTCCTCATCCCCTCCTCTCTTACTCTTACTCCCCTTTCTCTTCTTCACCTTCCACCTCCTCCCTCTCTTCTCCTCTTCTCCTCCATCTCCATCTCCCTCCTCCTCCTCCTCCACCTCCACCTCTACCTCCTCCTCAATCACCTCTACCTCCTCCTCCATCACCTCTACCTCCTCCTCCATCACCTCTACCTCCTCCTCCATCACCCCTACCTCCTCCTCCTCCACTTTCTTCCCCTCCTTCTCTTTCTCCTCCCCCTCCTCCTCTTTCTTCTCCTCCTCCTTCTCTTCCACCTTCTCTCCCACCATCTATTATTCCGGAGGCCATCTTAATCCCTTTGTGTGAGACAATGCCGAATGGCCGAGAAGAATTCGGGGTCAAATAAAGAAAGTTGCGGGAGACCGTTAGTCCTCCGCGCTCAACCGGTTCTTGGTTCGGCCAGATCGGTTCTCGTCCCGTCGTATAAGGCCTCGGGTGACTTATCTGTGGGATGTTAATTTTATGATGTGCGGGGAGGGGGAGGGGGAGGGGGAGGGGGAGGGAGGGAGATGTTGTCAAGGGTTTAGGCAGGCACAAGCGGGGGAGAGAGGGAGAGGGAGAGGGTGGGATGTGCCGGGAGGGATGGGGGGGGAGGGGGGAGTGCTGTCTGAGAGTAAGCAGTGGGGAAGATATGTCTGGGTGTGAGGAACAAGCAAGGGGGGGGGGTGAGGATGTGCGGGTGGGGGGAGGGGGTGAGAGTGAGTGCTTTCTGAATCTGAGGAACAAACAAGTGGGGAGAAGGTGTAAGGATGTGCAGAGGTGGGTGTAGGTAAGTGTGAGTTGCGGTCTGGGAATGAGGACCGGCATGGAGGGGATGTGCGTGGGCGGTGAGTGAGTGTGAGTGCTGTCTGGGAATGAGTGAAAGGCATTTTTAAAGATATGAGGATTTGTAAGGGCGGTGAGTGTGCGTGCCGCTTGAGGGTGAGGAAAATATAGGAGATGAGGGGAGGAGAGGAAAGAATGGGTGTGTTGGTGTCTGCGGTTTAGTGTGATGATGAGTGCGCGTTGCCTAAGGATGAGAGATACAGGGATTGTTGTGGTGTGTGTGTGTGTGGGGGGGGGTGATTTGATGGTGAGTGTCTGAGGATAAGGGACAAAGGAGGTTAATGAACATAGTCTGATATGCTATATGTGTGTGTGACATATTGATGGTGAGCGAGGGTGCCATCTAAGGATGAGAGACCGAAGAGAGTGAGGATTGGGAAAGGGTAGGACTGCACTATGATGGGATGCAATTTTGAGTGCAAGTGCCATTACCTCATTATTTCAATCACGTTCCGGAATGACCTTCTCTGACTTATTCTGCCACCGCGTCACCGACACTATCTGAGCGCCCACTCCTTCATTCATTAGGATCAACATCACACACCCTAGAGGCAGATGAATTTATCCTACCCAGACTTATTCTGCAATTCAGTCTTTCTGTCTCTCATCTCCCCCTCACCCCCCCTCTCTCTCTCTCTCTCTCTCTCTCTCTCTCTCTCTCTCTCTCTCTCTCTCTCTCTCTCTCTCTCTCTCTCTCTCTCTCTCTCTCTCTCTCTCTCTCTCTCTAGTCTAGCTACGGGTTAGAGGGGCTTTCGTGTGTTCTTTTACACTGTTGGGAATAAAGATGACTTAAAACCCATCACGTGATTTTTTTTTCATTCTTTATTCAAGGCTCATGGGATAGGGAGAAGGGTTAGAAAGGATGATGAAAGGGAAGAGGGGAAGGGAAAATGGAAGGAAGAAGAAAAGGAAGGAGAGGGGGAGGGAGGGAGGGGAGTAGGAGATAAGAAGAGTAAAGGGGAAAATGAAGAAGTTCAGGGATGTGGAAAATAAATAAAGAAAACAAAAGATGGATACCAGACGAGGGAATAAGATAAACAGAAAGAATAAAAGATGAAATGAGAAAAGAAGAGGGAAGAGAAGAAGAGAGAATAGAAAAAAGGGGAGATAGAAAGAAGCCGAACAAGGGAAGGAGCTAAGGATAAGGATAGCTATAAGCTCTGCTGCACCTCAGGGAACTGTATATAGAGAATCCCATTATATTTTGCCCATGTAGGACTCACGGAAGATGGTGCGGGATTAGAGAGATGGCGAGTGAGAAGGCGAAGGGGAATGAGGTGGAGACGAAGGAAGGGAGAAAGGGAGGGAGAGACAGACAGACAGATGGACAAACAGACAAAGAAAGTGACCAGAGAGAGAGAGAGGAAGAGAGAGAGAGAGAGAGAGAGAGAGAGAGAGAGAGAGAGAGAGAGAGAGAGAGAGAGAGAGAGAGAGAGAGAGAGAGAGAGGGAAAAGCGAGAGAAGAGAGAGAGAGAGAGAGAGAGAGAGGAGGAGAGAGAGGAGAAGGGAAGACAAGAGAGAGAGAGAGAGAGAGAAGAAGGGAGAGGGGAGAGAGAGAGAGAGAGCAGAAAGAGGAGAGAGAGAGGAGAAAGAGAGAGGGAGGAGAGAGAGAGGAGAGAGAGAGGAGAGAGGAGAGAGAGAGGCGAGAGAGAGAGAAGGGAGAGAAGCGAGAGAGGAGAGGAGAGAGAGAGTGAGAGAAGAGTGCAGAGATAACTAATGATAGAGAGAGGAGAGAGAGAGCGAATGAGGATGGGGGGTGGAGGGGGAAAGAAAGAGGAGGGGGGGGGGGGAGAAAGGATAGGAGAAGAAGGAAAGATAATGAAGAGAAATAGATAGAAAAAGGGGGAGGCGGGATAAGGAGCAATAATAAAAAGTAAGAGAGATGGAGATGGAAAGGGACAGAAGGAAAACAAATAGGAAAGAAGCGAAGAACACAAAATAGAAGAAAAAATATCCATTTATGAATCAGAGTCAGAATCAGCGCTTGGAAGAAAAAAATATATATCCGTTTTTATAGCCCTTCATAATCAGTTCCTCGCGATTCCGTCATTAGTAAAAGCCGTTCAATAAGACCGTCACCCATCCCGTTTGACGTCGGGTGGGAGTCTAACGGACCGTTAACGACTCCTGACGTCCGTCGTGAGGTCAAGGTCCTCGGGCGGGTGTGTTGGTCGGCAGAGTTGGGCGAGGTTGTTGCTAGGCCGGTGATGTCTGGGGGAGTATTTGGTAGTGGTGTGTCGGCGTGGGGATGTTGGGGTTGTTTTGGTTGTGTTTTGGTTGCCTTGGGTTGTTTAGATTGGCAACGAGGGTTCTAATATGATTTGCATGTTTACATTGTCGTTGGTTAGAGTAATTGCTATACATATTTATAGAATGATATATGATGATGAATATGCAGAGAATGATTACACATGTAAATATTTATTATTATGTATTTATTAGTTGTCCTTAATCGAATATTGAATATGTATTGAGTAAACCTTTTAATTTGATTTTCACAATGGCTGGTTAAGAGTTGGTCATAGTTGTTGATATGATGACTACGTAGAAGGAACGTGATCTGACATGATCCTGATTTTTTTCTATGATATTCTCCCGGCGCGAGTAATACGTCTGCTTTAACTTCGCCCCTTCCTGACTCAAGCAGACACACGCCCTTACACCCTTCTTTTTAATAACGGCACTCCGCTCCTAGAGTACAGTAGTATCCAATCCTTCATTATAGTACCCACGTCTCCTTTACTGCACGACCCTTGCTTTCATCTCTTCCTCTTCATCTGTATTGCTTTTACCTTTATTTCTCTCTCTGTTTCCTCGCTCAGTCTGCGCTGCGTGATCTAATCTATTCTCTGCTTCTCTCTATCTCTCTCTATTCTATCTCTGGTCTATCTATCCTCTCTCTCCCATCTTCTCTCCTTCTCTCTCTCTCTCTCTTGCTCTCCCTCTCTCTTCTCTCTTCTTTCTTTTCTTTCTATCTTTCTTATCCTCTCTCTCTTCCTCTCTTCTCTTTCTCTCACTCATCTTCTTTATCTTTTCTTCCTCATCCCTCCCTCCCTCCACTCTAGCGCTTTTCTTCTTTTCTCTTCGTCCTCACCCTTCTGTATTCTCAAAATTCATCATCGCCTCACACCGACCTTTGCACTTCTTACCCTTCACCTTCACCCCTTACCTTACCTTCCCGTGAGGACAAGACCATCAACTTCACCCGAGGGGCGCTTGGTGAGGACAGAAGAGACACCCGGGCGAGCGAGTGATTCGGGTCGAGGGCAAACAAAGATTGCCCGCAGACTGTGTTTCATCGCCCATTACTAAAGAGAAAGGGGGAATTTTGGTTTAGGGGGGGAGGGTCAGAGTAAAGGGGGGGGGGGTAAGGATCAGGGGTAAGGATTTCGGGCCAGGGAGTGTAGGAAGGAAACACGAGAGGAAAGGAGAGGCAAATCAGGTACCAGGGGCTAAGGATGAAAAGGGGAGGGAGGGGGGTAAGGATCAGGGGCTAGGAGTTGGGGTTAGAGAGTATCGTTGGGAAGGAGAGAGAACAAAAAAAAGTCAGGATCGCTAACGTATTTTGCGTCCTTGAGAGGTTTCGAATCCCCGGATGTTTACTGCCTCAGAATTTCGTTTCTATTTTTTTTTATTTTTTTTCTCTCTCTTTTCTTTATTCTTTGGATCTTTCGACAGGATGATGGGTCGCCTCGAAGGAAAAAGGGGTTTTAGGGGAGTGCGTGAAAAGGAAGTGTATTCAGAAAAGGGGTTGATTTTTTAAAACTCCTATTGGAAAATGTCACTATCATTTTTCGTTGCTAAACAAAAAGGGTTTAGCTTGAAGGATACATGCATGCACACACACACCCGCACACACACACACACACACACACACACACACACACACACACACACACACACACACACACACACACACACACACACATAAACATACGCACACACACACACACGCAACCACATAGAATAGAGACTAGAATACAGTAAGATGACAGAAAGTGTCACGAAAAGACGAAAAGATAAAAGAAAAAGAAGAAGGAAAAATAGAAGAGGAGGAGGAAAGCAGCTTAATAAAACAGTCGGCACGCAGCCATCAACAGTTGGCACAACAAGGACCTCCACCAAACCGAAATCGTTTAGCTCGGACTGCAAGAACGCCCGCGGGTTACGACAGGAGAGAAAAGGAGAGGGGGAAAGGAACGAACGAGGGGCCCAGGCATAGAAAGAGAGGGGAAAATACTGCAGGGAGACATTGAACTCGTGTAGGAGGAGAAGGCAGAGGGGGAGAAAGAAGGGAGAAGAGAAGAGAGAGGGGCACTGAAGAGGTGGCAAATAGAGGGAGATGTTGATAAGGGAAGGAGTGCCGGTGAGGGGAGGGGGGGGGGTGATAGTAGGTTACTTGTTGTTATGCGAATAGTAATAGTATAGTAAATGCAGCGCGGATTAGAATGTAGTATGCATATTCGAGGTCAAGGTACTAAATGGGGGCGTAGGCATGGCTATCAGAGGAGGATTGGAAGCCATTAGAGTAGTAATGTTTGAGCCTTTGTCATATTTTTAGGGATGAAAATACTTTGTAAAACAAGTGAATTGATTCAAGCAGAAGTTGAAAGTTGAAAATTGAAGGGAGAAGACAAAAGATGAAAAGCTCAGTAATGATGATGATTTATGAAAAAATGATATATGATTCAATAATAATGAAACGTAAATAACGAAAAAGAAAGAAAGATTTAAAAGGAGAAACTTTTATAGTAGTACAAGAGGTTGCAGGAGTAGGAGTAGGAGGAAAGGGGATGGGAACGTGGAGGATAGTCTCTGAGGGGAAGGTAGACAGGAGGTGAGGGGGAGGGGGTACAGAAGAGGGGAAAAGGGGTCAGGGGGAGGAGTAGAGGGTAAGACGGGACAGTGGAGAGGGGAAAGGGGGTCAGGGGGAGGAGGAGAGGGTAAGAGAGGACAGTGGAGATGGGAAAGGGGGAAGGAGGGACAGAGGAACGGAGGAGAGGGAAGGGGGAGAAGAAGCGGGAAGGAGGGACAGAGGAAGGGGGGCAAATGGGGTGGGAGGGGGCGGGGGGTGAGGAGTTTGGACCAGGGCACGAGAGAAAGAGACATTAAAATGCTCCCCCTACGGCAGCCCTTTGTTTATGCCGGGATGCCGAGGCCGCCTCAGGGAGCGGGGTGGTCGCGGGACACTCGCTCGCTCGCTCGCTCGCTCGCCCTCCAGTCGCTGATTCATAGGCGCTCGCCAGACGGCGTGGTGGTCGCCGGCCTGACTCCATTTTTTATTTGTTTACTTGTTTCTCGTTTTACTGTCGCTTGATTGATTTATTTGTTTGTTTGTGTGCTGTTGTGCTTTCTTTTAACTTGTTTTATTGTTCTTTGTTATACTTTTGTATGGTTTACTTTATTTATTTATTGTTTTGTGGATTTGAGGGTTATCTTTGTTCCTATTTTTCTTTCTTTGCTTTTTTCTTCTTTTTTAGTGGCAGGGGAAGGGGGAAGGAGCTTATCTTTGCTTCTAGGTTTTCTTATTGTGGGAAAGGGGGAGGGGGAAGGGGGGAGGGGAGAGGGGACGTATCTCTGCTTTTTATGAGGAGGGGGAACTTATCCTTGCTTCTTGTGTGTGTTGTTTTTTTCATTGTGGTGTTTCTTATCCTGTCTGTTTGCTCATCTTTCTCCTACTTTTATCTTTTCTTTTCTTCTTGGGGTTTCTTCTCCTGTTTCTTCATAATCTTAGCTTTTTTATTGCCTTCTCTCTTTTTTATTTCTCTCTCTCTCTCTCTCTTTCTCTCTCTCTCTCTCTCTCTCTCTCTCTCTCTCTCTCTCTCTCTCTCTCTCTCTCTCACTCACTTTCTCTTCTTTCTTTCCTTATTTTGTTACTTCTCAAATTATCTTCATACTTTTTTTACCTTATGTCTTATATATTCTTTAAATTTCTCGTCTCTTTTGTTTTGCTTCTATTTTCCTTCCTCATTTCCTTTCTTTCGCTCTCCAGGAAATTCAATTATTCTTCACCTTCCTATGTCTTCTTTCCTCTCTTATTATTTGTGTCTTGTGCTGGGTTTTTTTCGTTCGTTTCGTTTTGTTTTTTTTCTAGGGGGGGGGCGTTTTGTTTTGCTTTTGTTGTTGTCTCTTTCTCTTATTCCTTTTCCTCCTCCCGTCTTCCTCCTCTGCTTCTTTATATTCCTCCTCCTCTCTCCTTATCGTCCATATACATGAAGATTAGGCGAGAATGAAACTAATTAACGATTAAGACCAAAATAAAGCAATCCTTGGTGTAAAAGATAAAACCTCATTTCATATCTTTAGCGCAGTCCACTCTACTAGCGTATTTTAGCAACAAGCAAACGACGCAGACACGGAATAATATCTTTTAATGGACCTTATTTACATAAAGTTCATTTCGGCGAAACTCGCAATGCGACACTTAGGTGATCGTTGCCCCTGCGATTGTCTTCCGTCGCCCCCCCCTCCCCATCCCTTCCTACTCCCATGCCCCGCCCCCTTCCTCTCCGTCTCCCATGGCCCT
>NW_028234416.1:19499759-19502259 GCF_977035675.1 Penaeus japonicus | reverse complement strand
CTCTCTTATCCTACCTCGCTCCCTCCCCTCCCCCTCCACCCCCACCTCCTTGAGGGAAACAGGTATCGACAATTAACGATACCTTAGTTTTAATTGGCTACTAACAGTTATTGTTGGAGGTTGGCTTGTTACCGAGTAGGTTGTTATTGACTGGATTATTAGTGTGCGGATGGTTAGCGAGTGGAATTTTAGGACTTTTCATTAATAGCGAGTGAGTTGTTAGCGATTAGGTAATTAGAGTGTGAGTTTTTAGCAACGTACTTGTTGATATGCTTGTTGCTGTAGATCATACCGTGATATTTGTTGATTAGTTGTAATCTTGGCAGAGAAAACGGAATTTTACTCTGTTTTTATCGTTATTGTCGAATGTTTTCCTTTTATGCTTTAAATTGAACTGATTGTCTTTTAACACTTTATTTGTATTTGTTTATTTTTCTTTTATGTTTTTGTTATCTGCAGCATGTGACGACTTGGTCTTTACATCATTAATAATCAGTAAATGAAATATCGTGCCATATAACTAGAATAAATAAAACTTGAACCGATAACCTAGTTATGTGTCAGATAAAAGTAAATGGTTGACTTTTTATTCCATCTCATTGGTCTTTCACTTCGAAGTAGATTTACTAGGATATGCGGATACAGGACTCTTGAGAAAATGGATACTGACTACATACCCATCGCCGGCTAAGCCTCTCTCCCGACGTGGCAACACCGACTCTTGTTGATTCTAGGAAAAACCGCAAAAGTGGTATGGATTTTCCGCGAGTATTATTGGATAGTGCATGTTGGTTTTGCGGTGTGCGCGCATGGGAGGTACGTGTGTTAACGTGGTGTTGAATGTGTGTTGTGGAATATCTTAGGCGGATGTGTTAAAATGATATTGTTTCTTAAAGGGGACTTGCCTATGAAGTACGTGCACAAACATGCATATGGATTCACATGCATGCACAAATGCAGATATAACCATAGGGCATATCCACAAATTCATATTTTTGCGCACAATCATAAATACATGTATAGGCATGCATTCGCACATACATTAAGATATAAATTACCATAACATAGATAACCTGAAACAAAAGGATATATTTTTTAAATTTTTCAAAGAAACATTTCTATTTTCTTCAGAGATTTAAAAAAAAAGAAACCTTCCATGTTATTCAATGAAATAAACAAACACAAACAAATAACACTGGCAAGGAAGAAAATTCACTTTGGATTTCCCACATCTCACTCCATGCTCTGTAAACTAGAATCCATCTGCTACTGCCAATAACCGGGCGTTACGAGGCCTCTCAGATATAGTCAATTCTCGAGATGGGATGCGAAAATATCCGCAACAGGCCGAGATAAGCGGCACAGAAATGAGGAAAAGAGATATAGCTTGATAAGAAGGAGGAAGTGGAAGGGGGAGGGAAGGACGGAGTGGAAGGGGGAAGGAAGGACGGAGTGGAAGGGGGAGGGATGGAAAGAGTGGAAAGAGGAGGGGGGAGGGAACGAAATTCCAAAGACGAGTTTATCTGAAACGTCTGAGAGTATGAAATGTAGATTCTTGACTGATTTTTTGCTTGATGGAAAGATAAGAAAAAGAATGGCATAGAAAGAAAACGTGGTATGTCTGAAGGAGTTTTGTTGTGAGAGTTTATTTTCAGAGAATAAGCCAAAAATGTAGTAGGAAAATTCGTTTACTAAATTATCATATTTCATGCCATTGACGATAATGACAAAACGTTAGTTATAGGGATAAAATATTGGCAATGTATATAAGATATAGAGATACTAATTAACAAGAACCAGAAATTATGATAATACAATAAAAATAATGATAGAAAAAAAGTAAATATAATTGCATGGTAGAGCGTTGCCACTGTTGCATACGAGAGATTATTAGCAATAAAACGAAAAATAGCCTTGAGTGTAGAAGTTTGCGATCGGAAGATTCCAGAAGCACTGCCATTACTGACGTGTAAGAAGGTAGATAAAGCAATTACTTTTTTCAATATAGTTAAAAATATACTGGCATTTCTTCCCCCTTTACTCCCACTAATGACAAATAAATATATTAAACAAAAAAATGTAGACGGAAAGTATTTGATGAGTTTAGTGACATAGGCGCTTCTTTTCGTTTGAAAAGACAATGGCATTTTTATTGTGACAGTCTCAGCGAAATCGGGAGACGTTACGAGATCTTCACATTTTATGTTGTGATAACGTCATGATGGCGGCGATCTTGTTATGATAAAAGTTTTTGTAATGACCTTCGAAGGAGAGATAAACGCCCGATGATGAGTGAACGGTATACAGGATATTACGAGTAGATGGCGCCTTATCAGTACCATAAAACTAAGGTGATGGCGCCTGTTATTTTGTGTAATGCCATGTTCGTTTACGAAAATTTGAGGTACTATTTGCCTCATGTATGAATAGTATCTAATCTAATAAATCTACAAGTTCTCCGAAAAAAGTTGTTTGTAAAACCTGAGAACATTTTGATTGG
>NW_028234416.1:19487259-19489759 GCF_977035675.1 Penaeus japonicus | reverse complement strand
GTTAGAAAGTGAGCAAGTTAGACATCAGCTCCATTTACCAGCGACTGCCCCATTCTGCAATAACAAGGCAACGAGATGGTTTCCTTCCTCTCGCACAGTGGTTCCAGCCATCGGAAATGAATGCTCGTCAACACCAGAGGGGGAACTCAGCTAAAATGATCCTCGTCAGAAACCTAGTAATTTGGTAATTTGCTCGAGTGCTAGTCGGCCGAAACTAATGCGTTATGTATATATATATGTGTGTGTATATGTATATGTATATGTATAAGTATATATACATGTATTTATATGTATATATATATATATTTCTAATCTATTTATCTATCTAATCTCTCTCTCTCTCTCTCTCTCCTCTCTCTCTCTCTCCCTCTCTCTCTCTCTCTCTCTCTCTCTCTCTCTCTCTCTCTCTCTCTCTCTCTCTCTATATATATATATATATATATATATATATATATATATATATATATATAATATGTATGTACACACACACACACACACACGCACACACACACATATAACTGTGTATGTGTGTGTCAAGGAACGAAAAAACGAGCGAGAAGCAAGAGATTCGTCAGCAAGGCCCTGTGGCCGTCCCATCCCCGCGTCCCGTTCCTCAAGCAATCAGGAGAGTCCCTCGCACTGCTGGGAGGAAGCAGGGTCTGTTTGGCCGTGTATGGTCGAGGAGGCCGAGGTCGTCAGCTGCCCCTCAGAGTTCTCAAGTCGCTCCTTCAGCCGCGTGTCAATTGGGAATCCGGGGAGAACTTGAACGGGTTTTCGTGATGTTCAGATGGTTTTCAAATGAACTTCTGTTCTGGGATGTTCGTGCTTTTCCCCATCTATATTTCTTGGCTGATATGCATTCATACATATACACATCTACACGCATATTTACCTATCTGTTTATTTATATGTATCTCTATTTGTGTGTAGATATGTATATATATATATATATATATATATATATATATTTATATGTATATATATGTTTATATACATATATGAATACATATATATATATTATACATATGTATATATATATATATATATATATATATATATATATATATATATATATATATATATATATATATATCTTTCCGATGGAGTTCGAATTTGTGAGATGAAACCGGATTCATCATCTTTCTGTGTGTATGTGTGTGTGTGTGTGTTTGTGTGTGTGTACGCGCGCATATATCTATGTATGTGTATTATGTTTACGTATGAGCAGGGCATATAGATGCTTATATGTACATTCAGTTAGGCCTATATGCATAATTGTACATTAAAACTAATCGAAATCGGACGCAATCAAGCCCAGCCAATTTGATCTGCGATCCATAAAAGGCAAGTGAGTGCAAGAAAGACTTTATAGAGAATGAAAAGGAATTTCTTCGCGCAGGCAAGAGTCAAGCCAGCCAGCATTCCTCCAAGGTCGAAAAGGGAAAAAAAAGAAAAAAAAAGAGGGAGAGGACCTTGCACACTGAAAGCCATCTAATATAAAAACAAAAAAACTTCTTAACAACCTCTAAAGGTCCAAGAAGTGTCCATCAGGAAACGGAAAATAAAAATAAATAATATAAATAAAAATTGAAATTCGTAAAATGATTCTCTGTCGGCGAAGGGAGAAAATCAGTTAGTGTGACAGCCGGGAACCATCCAACTCCTCCCAAGTCATTTGTTACTAATTCAGGTCGCTCCGTCCTTCTGTGATCGATACCAGGAGGTGAGGAGTAGGGAATGCTAGCCAAGGAGAGGACGAGGAGAGGGAGAGTGAAGAGAGGGGGAGGAGAGAGGCAGGCAGGGAGGGAAGGAGGGTTGAAGGAATGGAGGAAGAGAGGGGAAGGAGAGAGGTAGGCAGGGAGGGAGGGAGGGTGGAAAAGAAAATAGCAAGGTAAGGATGACGGGGGGAGAGAGTGAGGACGGAGGGAGGGAGGAATGAAGAAATGGAGGAAGAGAGATATGAAGCAAGGGGAGAGAAGAGAGTGAGGACGGAGGGGGTGAAGAAAGAAGAGAGAGGTAGGGAGAGCAGGAGGAGGAGAAAGGGAGGGAAGGAGTGTTTGAAAAGGAGGGACAGATGGAGAAATGGTGGAGAGAGATAGAAAGGAGGGAGCTAAGATGGAAGAGGGGTGAAGAAATGTAGGGAGAGAGATAGAGTAGGAAAAGGAGATGGAAGACAGAGAAGGAGTCTTTGTAAAGGAGAAAGTGATTATGAAAGAAGGGAAAAGGAGAGACAAGAAAGAGGGATGATAAGGAAAATAAGAAGTAAGAAGAGAGTAGATAAAGAAAAGATAATAAACAATGAACAGAAATTGAAGAGAAACTCGGCCAAGGAGCAAAGTAGGTTGCTAAGGTGATCACGCTGTAGGGAAGATTAATCGCTAAAATAAGGAGATAGAAGGGGCAGCCGAGGAGGGGAAGCTACGTGCCAGGATGGAGGAGAGATTACAGGTGAGAGCCGCAGGAGTGGGTGAGAGAGAAGAGGAGAGAGAGAGAGACAGGG
>NW_028234416.1:19457259-19459759 GCF_977035675.1 Penaeus japonicus | reverse complement strand
AGAGAGAGAGAGAGAGAGAGAGAGAGAAAGCGAGAGAGAGGGAGAGAAAAAGAGAGAGGCAAAAAACGTTTCCGTCTTATGCAGATGTATTCCATCATCATCGAGCTTTAGCTATGTTAATCCACACAAAATTTGAGTCGGAATCTGAAGCCTCGAATCCCTAACGAATGAAAAGTTTCCCGAGAGAACAAGCGATGCGAAAGAAAGTTCTCTATAGTAAAGAGGAGATAAAGTGTTCACAGATGAAATATTATCAAAAGAAATGTTCTTAGATCATTGCCACAGAAGAGTTGTCCACAGATGAAATGTTCTTTGACGAAATATTATCAGACAAAATGTTTTCAAGAAATGTCCAAGATGAAATGTTTTGTAATAAAATGTTCCGAATGCTCTTAGAGCACATACGAAGTGCTCACAAAAGAACTGTTCACATACGAAATGTTCACCATCAAGGTCACAAGGAGCGATTGCTGTACACCCGGGACGAGGTGGGTGTACACACACACATGCAACCGTGTTTGCATTGCACTCAATATTCACGAGGCTGTGTACACTTGCATGGTGCGTTGTTGCCATTTCGGGGTCGGTCATTTAATTGAGTGGAAAATGCAGGCAGTTGGTTGTCTTGAGATGTGAGTGTTGTTTTTGTGTAATTAGTATTCGGTTTGATAGGATAAGACTAATCATTAGTGGGATTATTGTCTTCTAGTTTGGTGAGGGATTAATTCGATACTATTTGAAATGATTTAGACATTCTGATTCTGGCTGTCAGAGAAGTCGAGGAAAGGAAGACAGGAGGCAGACGCGTGTTGGAGTCATAGTCAAAGGACGCTAGTGTTGGACTTCTGCTAATTCTCTTGCCCCCCCCCCTCCCTGTCTCCTCTCCCTACTGCTAATTCACCTACCCTCGTCTCCCCTCCCTACTCTACCCGGCCCCCTGCTCTCTCAGCTACCTCTCCATTCCCCTCCCCCCTCGCCCCATCCCCCATCTTGCCACCAACGCCTCCTCTTCATCCCCTCTCTCGTGTTTCCTTCATCCTTGTTCATTTTAGATCCGTGTGCTCGCTCGTCTCTGGGTCGGCGCCTTAAGCAACGTCTTGTTCGCCGCGGGGAGGAAATTTCCAGCTGTCATTTACTATGTGAAGGTTTTATGTTTTTTGTTTTTTTTCTGGATATGTGCACGCGCGTCCACGTATGAGTGTATTCATGCATTTGTCTACGTCGGATAGGAAAATGGATCGATGATTGAATAGAGAAAAAAAAGATACTCGTGCTTTCGTTAGCTCTCACTCCTCAATGATCCCTTCTTACTCCACTTTCATTCCTTCACTTTCTCTCATTTTTTCTAGCATGATATTTAGCTCTCCCGTAAACAAAAACAAAGGAAAACTTTTTCGTCTTCTCTATTTATTCTTCTCCTTCTCTTCCCTTCTTCATCTTCTCCTTCCCTTTCTTCTTCTACGTCTTATTTATCGCCACCTGCATTTTCTTCTCTGTCTTCTTGACAATGTTCTTCATATTTTCTTTTCTTTTTTTTGCTTTTGATATTGTTCAAGTGTTCGCAGGCATTCCTCCTCTCGCACGCGTAAATTTCACACCACCGTGCATGTTCCTTTCATTTCTTTCTCTGCCTCGTCCTCTCCACACCTGTTCCTCCCTCCACCCTCTCCCCACCCTCCTTGTCCTCCATAATCCCTCCCCCTCCCTCCCTCCCCCTGCCTCCCTGGTTCCATCTCCATCTTCCCTCCCTCCCAGTCCCCTTCCTCCTCCAGCCTCCCCCTCCCCCCTTCTTCATGCCTCCAACTCTCCCACACCTTTATTCTCCATATCATGTCCTTTCCTCCCCCCTTCCTCCTTCCCTCCTTCACACCTTTATACTCCACATTCTCTCCCTTCCTCCCCCTCCCTCCACCCTTTCTCCTCTTCATCTTCCCCTTCCTGTACGTCCCTCCACCCTCCCTCACACCTTTCTCGTCTACAACCTCCCACTCCCATCCACCACCCTCCACCCTTTCCTATACCTCTCTCCTCCTTCTTCCTACCCCTCCCTCCACCTTCCCTCTCATCTTCCTCCTCCACCCCCCTCCCCTCCCCCTCCACCCTTTGCACTTAATCAGTCTCCTCGTGTCTCCGTCCCAGCGAGAGCGGTGCCGGGAGTCCACTCACGTCTTGCAGGTTGTCGTTAGTTCGCCTAATAGAGAAAGACGATAGTTTTCTTCCTTGCCTTAAAACACGCGGGGAGAAGTTGCCAAGTCTGTTTGTATCTTTCTCTGTTTTTTTTTTCTTTCCTTCTTTTTTCTTTTCTTTTCTTCCTTTTTTTGTCTTATTCTATCTCTTTTTTTTCTTTCTCTTATTCGAGGTTTCTGCTGCTCTATCGTTGATTCTCGGTCTCTCTCTCTCTCTCTCTCTCTCTCTCTCTCTCTCTCTCTCTCTCTCTCTCTCTCTCTCTCTCTCTCTCTCTCTCTCTCTCTCTCTCTCTCGCTCTCCCTCTTCCTCCTCT
>NW_028234416.1:19442259-19452259 GCF_977035675.1 Penaeus japonicus | reverse complement strand
TTGAAAGCATGCAACTTGCAATATGGTCAACGAGGAGAAAAGCCTCATGATCTGAAGAAGAACCACAAGCTTCAGTTAAGGCTGTGGTTCTCCAGCGGCGGCGGTTCTCGTGTTCCCCCGGATCGGTGCGTAGGCCGAGATAAGGGTTACAAATTGCAGCGTCAATTGCCCGTGAACAATTACCAGCGAGAAGGAGGGCAATTTGGGCCATATAAGAGGGATTTCACCGATGGGTGGCTACTTTTTGGGTGGGTGTATGTTTGTCTGTTTGTTTGTTTGTGTGGTGGCGTTTGTGTGCACTCAAACACACGCACGCAGGCACACATACGCACACGCACACGTACACGCACACGCACACGCACACGCACACACACACACACACACACACACACACACACACACACACACACACACACACACACATATATAACCACGATGCTATTAAAAAAAATGATGCAGAAAAAAGAGATAGAGCAAAACAGATGACAAGAGTTAAAACAACAAACAAACAAATACACCCACTGCCAACCCACATCATAACCTCATCAAAATAAATTGACGTCATTATCATAGCCGCATTAAAACGTGCCTAACACGTATGTCGAGTGCCAAGTAGCATGGCACTGGGTGGGCGGGGCGTTGGGACGAGGTGCCATTGCGGGCAACGAGGGGCACTTCATGGAAAATGCAAGCGTATGATGGAATAAATTTACTTGCGAAATGTATTAATCGGAGTGGGTCATTTCTGTGCTGTATAATGTTTCGTTATTTATAATGGTGAATTTGCTGAGGGAATTTGCGTATATATACTTATATACTGACATGGATGTGTATGTGTGTGTGTGTGAAAATGGTGTCAGTTTGTACATACACTATACATATGCTTACAATGTTCATATAATTAGCATTTGCATATACCTATAATAACACGTTCATTCATTCACTCTCATTCTCTCTCTCTCTCTCTCTCTCTCTCTCTCTCTCTCTCTCTCTCTCTCTCTCTCTCTCTCTCTCTATTTATATATATATAATATATATATATATATATATATATATATATATATCTTTCTCTCCTCTCTTTCTCCCTCTCTTTCTCTCTATCTCTCTCTCTCTCTCTCCTTCTCTCCCCTTTTCTCTCTCTCTCTCTCTCTCTCTCTCTCTCTCTCCTCTCTCTCTCTCTCTCTCTCTCTCTCTCTCTCTCTCTCTCTCTCTCTCTCTCTCTCTAACACACACACACACACACACACACACACACACACACACACACACACACACACACACACACACACACACACACACACACACACACACACACACACACACACACACACAAACACAAACACACACACCCTTTCTTATCCCCCTTCCCCTATTTCTCTATTATCATAACTACTCTCCCTCCACGAAATTCATGACTTTTTCATGATTATCTGTGACATTTAGACGCACCGAAATGAAGACACATGGAATAGCAAAGGATTTGTATCCCTGAGCGCCTCCCCTTCGCCCTTCTCTTCCTCTCCTTATTTGTCCTTCGTTATTCACTGAATCCTGCTCTTTCGGTATTCCTTATCGGCATCTTCTTGTTGTTGATTTTTGGATTTTTATTTTGTTTTGATGCAGTTTGTTATTGTGTTGTTGTTTTTTCTCGTTTTCTTTCACTTTCCTCCGCTTGACTTACCTTTTCTGTTTTACTGTGTTGCGTGTACCTTCTCTCTCTGTCGCTCTCTCTCTCTCTCTATCTATCTATCTATCTATCTATCCATCTCCATCTATTTATCTAACTATCCTTCTGTATCTGTAATATTTCTCTTCCCCCCTCCCCCCGCCATTCACGTTTACTTTACCACTAATTTCTCATCGCTTTTCTCATCGCCCTATTCACTTTTCACTTATACTTGTCTTTTCCTCCTCGCCGTTCACCTTCTCTTGCTCTCTTCGTCTACACTTTCGCTCTGTATGTTTTTTTTTTTACATCTACATATTTCACCGTCCATCCTTATTAGATTATTATTCTCTATATCGTTTTGATCCTGCTATTTCTCCTTCTCCTTGTCCTTCGCCTTTCCCTTTTCCTTCTACTTCTTCATTGTCTTCCTCCTCCTCCAACTACTATTACTTCTTCTCTTACTCCTCCTCCTACTAAGACTCCTTCATCTTCTTCTTCGTATTTTTTTTTCTTCTTCTTCTCTTACTCCTCCTCCTACTAAGACTCCTTCGTCTTCTTCTTCGTCTTTTTTTTTCTTCTTCTTCTTCTTCTCCTCTTCCTCCTCTTGCTCCTCCATTTTTCCTTTTCCCTCTTCTCTTCCTCATTCTTTCTCTCTTCCTCTATTTCCTCTTCCTTCTCCCTCCCTTCTCTAGCTCTTCCTCCTCCTCCTCTTCCTCCTTCATCTCACCCCCATCCCCCTGCTCTTCCTTCTCCTCCTCCTCCTCCTCCACCACCACCACCACCTCCTCCTCCTCCTCCTCCTCCTCCTCCTCCTCCTCCTCCTCCTCCTCCTCCTCCTCCTCCTCCTCCTCCTCCTCCTCCCCATAAACTCCTCCTCCCCTTCCTTCTCCCTCTTCGCTATTTCACTCTTCCTTCTCTCCCTACTCCTCCTCCTCCTCTTCCTCCTCCTCCTCTTCCTCCTCCTCGACCTCCACCATAGAACATGTCGGTACTACGTTCCCTAGAAGACCCACGAGGAAAAGTTTCCATTAAAAATCAAGATAATGAACACAGTTGCGGGGCCAGACCGGGGAAGACTAGACTCAAGGGAGCAAGGGGAGAGAGAGCGAGAGAGAGAGAGAGAGAGAGAGAGAGAGAGAGAGAGAGAGAGAGAGAGAGAGAGAGAGAGAGAGAGCGAGCGAGAGCGAGAGTGAGAAAGAGAAAGAGAGAGAGAGAGAGAGAGAGAGAGAGAGAGAGAGAGAGAGAGAGAGAGAGAGAGAGAGAGAGAGAGAGAGAGAGAGAGAGAGAGAGAGAGAGAGAGAGAGAGAGAGAGGGGGGGAGGAGCGTAAAGTAGGAGGGAGGGGAGGGAAAGAGGACAGAAGAGAGGAGAGAGAGAGGGAGTGAAAGAGGGGGAGTGACAGCTTCTGCTTCTGGGAACTTAAAGCAACGCTGAGGGTTCGGATGTTCCTTTGTGGAGTGCATGAAGAAGAGGGGGGGAGGGGGTATTTTGGGGGGAAAGGAGAAGGGAAAGAAGCAAGGACTACGTAGAGAGGGAGACAGACTGACAGATAGACGGGTAGAAATGGAAGATAAGAGAAAAGTGAGTGGAGGAAGGGCGTATAGATAGATAGATAAACAGATTGATAGATAGAAAGATAGATGAATAAAAAGATCGCTTGATAACTCTCGTGTACTAAGGAAAGCAAAAACAAGATCAGAAATGAATAAGAAGATGCAAAACCGAGAATACAGAGATGCAGATGGGAGGCAAAAGTGAATGCGAAGAGGGTAGCGTATTCGGGGAAGGAAAAGTGGTTGGAGGGAGAAGACCAAACACTCCTGGGAAATAGGTAGGAGCAGAAGGGAGGGGATATTTCAAGGGACAAAATAACAGGGTGAAACAAAGGAGAATCGCGGTCAGGGGAGGATGGTGGAAATGGGTGTGGGAGAGAGAGAGAGAGAGAGAGAGAGAGAGAGAGAGAGAGAGAGAGAGAGAGAGAGAGAGAGGGGGGGGGGGGGACAAATAGAGAGGGAAGAGAGAAGAAGGGAGAGAAGGAGAGTAGAGAATGAGAGAAGAATAGGAGCAATATGAAGGAGAGAGTGGGGGGGGCAAATAGAGAGGGAAGAGAGGAGAAGGGAGAGAAAGAGAGTAGAGAATGAGAGAAAGATAGGAGGGATATAAGAGAGAGAGAGAGAGAGGGAGAAAGAGAGAGAGCGAACGAAGAGTAGAAAGAATAGAAAAGAAAATCAAATCAGTATCGAGATAAACGAAGTCGAGATAAAGCGCCATCACCTCCTCAACCCTCCTACCCCCCCTCCCCACTGACTGCCCGACCCCTGCCCACCCGCCCAACCTTCTGCTGCGGCAATACTGGAGACCTGCAAGCATCCCAGCCACACCCACTTTGGGACCGGTGACATAACCCCCCTCTCCCCAACAACTGTCACATTATCCACGCCCGTGCTTACATATTCGCCGACGCCCACACTCTCATATTCGCTCACGCCCACGCCACGTCCTGGTTTGTAATAACAGACCGAGGTTTACGAAAGGAGAGCAATAGTATTTTAAAATGCAAATTCGAAAGTTTTTTTTTTTACGGGTCTCCCGGGATAATGAGATTGTTAGATGTTGGTCATTAATTCATGAAAGTATTTGATTTGCACTTTATATATTTTTTATTATTGGATTAACTCTATTTAACCATCATTTGATTTCGTATGTATTTTTTTCGTGTGTGTGTGTGTGTGTGTGTGTGTGTGTGTCTTTGTGTGTCTGTATATGCCTGTATGTTTTAGTGTTTGTGTGTGTGTGTGTGTGTGTGTGTGTGTGTGTGTGTGTGTGTGTGTGTGTGTGTGTGTCTTTGTGTGTCTGTATATGCCTGTATGTTTTAGTGTTTGTGTGTGTGTGTGTGTTTGTGTCTCTATGTGCCTGTATGTTTTAGTGTATGTGTGTGTATTTGTGTGTGTGTGTGTGTGTGTGTGTGCGCGCGCGCGTGTATATGCATACGTGCGCTAGTTACGTATGAATTATTTTATTTTCTTTAGCCGAGAGGATCAGAAAATCAGTCCTTCCCAGACAAGAGCTCCATAGATCCTCAGAAGAACTAACTCTCCGTATATAACGCCAGAATGAATGACCTGTCCTCTATTGTTAAGCCCTTAAGCTGGAATGAAATTGATTGCAGTTATTAATTGTTTGATTAATTACTTGTCCTGCCTGCATCAGAGGTTCGGATATTGTCACTTCCGGTTCCTCTCGGGCCTGTGAATAACCGGTCAAGTTGATGTTTGCCTGCCGATGCTTCACTTTGCAATGTTCCGCATCATGGGACTGGTGTGCAACATGTAGCAGACCGTAATGGCAACACAAAATTTCATGAATTTGCACAGTTTTTTAAATACAATAACGTAATCTGTGTATAATATTTTAGGTGAAGGTGCACTTGACAGGTTGACAGTGATTGATGATTGGTGATGATGATGAACTGATAAATGACATGGTGGTGATGATTATTTGAGAAATGACATGTTGGTGATGATGATTATTGGATGACATGGTGATAATAACTTTTTTGAGAAACATGGTGGTGATGACTATTTAAGAAATATGTTGGTGGTGATAATTATTAGACGACTGACATGGCGAGGACGATTATGATTTATTTGACGAGATGATAATTAATTGAAAACTAGTGGTGATTTAGCCCGCAATAACTAACCTCTCAAGGGCATCCTCGCCTTATTAGGAAAATATAGTAAGAAAGAAGAAATAGATGAAAATAATATGATGATAAGGATAATGGTAATAACGATAACGATAATGTTAATGATCATAATAATAATGATAAGGATGTTGATGAGAAGACGAACATAGCAAAATATCGTATAGCCTCGTCTTATAAGAGCTTACACCGCCTATGTATTTGGAAACTTTTGGTCCGTTCTATTAACTTTTTTATTAGGCAGTGAACCTTGGAAGAAAGTGAAGTCAGCTAGCTCGCGGTTCTATATTTCGTTGATGCTTTTATTATTAGGTTTATTGTTATCATCAACATTACTTATTGTTATTATCATGTTATGATTATTATTTTCATTGTTTTTTTATTATTATTATTATCATTATTATTATTACTGTTGGTATTACTATTGCTATAATTTTGTGAATATAATAATTATTATTATTAAATGTTATAATCATTATTATGATTGCTATTGATTCTACAGTCACCACTACTGTTATTGATCCTAATAAAATTATTCCCCATTGTTGTTGTAGCTATTATAGTCATTGCTATTGTATTTATATTCTTATTATATCTATATTTGTTTTTATATTCACATAATCATCTTTATCATCACACCATCACCACTATCATCTCTACTATTATCACCATCACCGTTCATCCCTACCTCCATATCCCCATTATTTCTCCCTTTCTTTATCCGTGTCTGCACTTGCTTCCACACTGCACAATTATCCCGGGATCGTCCGAAGAAGGCGAGAAGAAGCGGAGCCGTTAGAATGCCGGTTATCCTCGAGAAAGGATGATTATTGTCTGTCTTAATTGCTTATTGCCTGAGGGATCGCACTCTCGGGTAATTAACGAACACTCGGAAACTCTTGTTTGCTTTGATTTTTTTTGTGTGTGTGTTCTTTGTTGCTTTCTTCTTCATTTTTTTCTTTTTTATTGTTTTGCTCTTTGTTTTTTTCTTTGGTGAGGGTTGTTTTATTGTGGTAATTTTGTTCTGATTGTTATATTTTTATCATTATTATTTGTGGTAGCTGTAACTGCCAACAGGAATAGTAGCAGTATTTGTTATAATAAGAATCATTTTCATATTTGTTACGGATTAAGAATTATTTTGTTAATTAACACTACTCAATGTTATTATAATTATCATATCTACAAGCATGCATGATAAGCACAACTGGTTCATTTGAGAGGCCAGGTGTTGGCGTCGTCTTGCTTGGGTAATAATCCACAAACTGCCTTTTGATGGTTGATTGCATCTTGCCTTACCGTGCAAACTTTAAAAGTTTCACTTTGATCCTATCAATACTTAAGGTAATGATGACCGAGTTGTTTCTACTATTCATTTAAAGATCCGGTAATTACACTTAACATTACATGCAAATCTTTAATAGTTCAAAGGCATATCCTCGAATGCCCAATATCAAAGAGCCATAATACCGGTGCCAGACTAGAATTAATCTCAGTGCCATGGGTGTTTGGCTCTGTCTTGCCAGCATGGGAAGAATGTATGACTAACGCAGAACGGTAATACAAACTTGCATAGAATTCTACAAAAGCACCGCGTATTAAAATCGTTTAAATACAGCTCCTTATGAACACACAATTTCTTTCTTTTTCACCATGATCCTTTGTCAAAGGAAAATAACCAAAATAGGAAAGAAATTATAAATCATTACGTTTCGAGCCGGGTTATACTCAGAAGGTTTTCTTGATAATTTATATATTTCTAATTAATTTACTTGCAAATATTTACACTTCTTGAAACTTTGCAAGCTCCCTTTTGAATGATCACTTCACCATAGAATCTAGAGTGTGAACAAGATGAGGACCTCTGTGTACAAGTCATCATCACCAGCTTCTGTAGGGATCAGGGAGAGGGGGAGGAAGGGTTACAGGAGAGTCCAACTATTTTGCAACTACACTTCTCTTGCAATAATTCCATTCCCCAGGTCACGTTCCAACCCTTCTGTTTACGGCAAATAATCACAAAGCTAACTTGGGGGCCGTCTGATGTCTGCGTTGGGAATCATTTTTCGTACTGTCGTGTCGTCGTATCCCCCAACCCCTTTCCCTTCCCTACCCCCCCCTTTCACCCTCCCTTCCTCTTTACTCTTCCCTCTTCCTTTTCATCACCCCCTCCTCTTCCCTCCCCTCTTCCTCTTCCCCCTTCCTCTTTTTTCTTTCCCCCTGTTATTTTCCCTTTCTTTTTTCCCTTCCCTCCCCTCTCTCATTCCCCTTCCTCTTCCCTCCCCTCTTTCCTCCCCCCCCCTTTAACCCTCCCTTCCTCTTTCCTCTTCTCTCATCCCCCTTCCTCTTCCCCCCCTTTAACCCTCCCTCTCTCTTTCCTCTTCTCTCATCCCCCTTCCTCTTCCCCCCTTTTCACCCCCCTTCCTCTTTCCTCTTTCCCCCTTTCACGCCCTCTCTCATTTCTCATGTCAGTTTGTCCTCTGTTTTGGTGCCTCAGTGACGGCATGTTTTCTTTTTTTTCTTCATTTTTGTTTGACTTATTTTTAGTTCCTTATACGTGTCATGTCCTGAAATTTATTTGTGGATTCTGTTTGTTATTCTTGGATTACTTTTTTATTATTATAAAGAGAATAAAGTCAGTAAGTTGGGGATAAAAAGTGAAGGAAGTTACAATCACAGGAAGAAAAAGGAGGAGGTTTGACATTGAATTCTTCATTAGGAATATTTAGTGCGAGATGTGAAATTTAGTATTGACTGCTGTCTTTTCTTTTTGTGACTCTCTCTCTCTCTCTCTCTCTCTCTCTCTCTCTCTCTCTCTCTCTCTCTCTCTCTCTCTCTCTCTCTCTCTCTCTCTCTCTCTCTCTCTCTCTCTCTCTCTCTCTCTCTCTCTCTTCTCTCTCTCTCTCCCCTCTCTCTCTCTCTCTCTCACTCTCTCACTCTCTCTCACACACACACTCTCACTCTCACACACACACACACACACACACACACACACACACACACACACACACAAGACACAGTCTCGCTCTCTCTTGCACACCCACCCTCATAAGCGCGCGTGCGTCGCACAGTCTCGCTCTCTCACTCGCACTCACGCTCTCACTCTCACTCTCTTACAGATCTTTACACCTTATCCAGTTTCTTTCACTCTCTCCCAGTGTTTACTTTCCTTGTTATGGTCGGGGGAGAGGGAGAGACCGAAGGAGGGATGGCGGATCCCAGTTTTATCTCCGTTCCTCTTCGCTGCCCTCTCTCTCATCTTTACTGTCTGTTAGCTCCCTCTTCCTCGTATCTCTCCCGTCTCTCCTATGTCTTTATATCTCTCCCTTTTCTCTTCTCTCCTCTCACAGCATGTCTCTGTCTTTCTTCATTTTTCCTCTCTCTCCACCCCCCTTGTCTCTCTCCTTCTTACCATTCACTTATCCACTTGCCTCTCTTTCTTCACCGTTCCTGTTCCAGCCATCTTTGCCTTTGTTTCTCCATCTACCCCATCTTTTCTATCACTATCTGTCTCTGTCCCTTTCCCCATCTTCTCTCCAGTCCTCCTTGCCCCCCCACCCCCCCCGTATCCCCTCTTCTTCTTGGCCTCTCCTTCCTGCTAATTCAATTACTTGAGTCGGTGGCGGCGAAGGTGTTAACAAGCAGGGGTGGACGAGGCCGTACTAACCCTAAATCTGGCATCACCTTATAGATCTTATCTTCGGAAACCTTTGCTTTACCGCTTGTTTACTTCTGGTTGAGTTTTGTTTGCTTTTTTCGGAATTTATTCTTTAGCCCATGGTCTTCTTTCCTGTGTTTGTTTTGTTCGCATTTCTTTTTCTTGGCTTTTCCCTTGACGTTGAACTTCTTTGTTTGGATGTTTTTTTTTTGTTTTTTTTCTTGTGTGTTATATTCGTGTTTCTTTTTTCCACCTGCGTTTTCTTCTCTCTTTTAACTTCTTGTACGTTTTTGTTTGTGTGTGTATATATGTGTGTGTATATATATATATATATATATATATATATATATACATATATATATATATATATATATATATATATATATATATGTATATATATATATATATATATATATATATATATGTATATATATATATATATGTATATATATATGTATATATATATATACTGTATATATATATATATATATATATATATATATATATATATATATATATATTTCCTCTTGTTTGTCCTATTTCTTAGTTATTATTTTCATACACTAATTATCTCCTCATTTTTCTTTTAATTTTGTATTACTTTCCCTCTACCTTTCCTTAGCTTCTATTGTCCAGCGGGAAGGATAACCATCTGCCTATTCATCTTAATCTTCTCTTGTTCACTAAGTCGTGCCTTCAACTCTCGTGTTTCCCTCTTTATTTCTGTATTTTATTTGTAACTAGAAATATTTATAATGGAAACTAGATACTAGAGGCAACTAGATTATTGAAATTAAATATTTCATTTCACCTGGGTTAGTTCCAGTCACTGCTTGGCACTATCAATAATTATTTCTCATCATTAGAAATGGTTGACTAGTGTAAGAGGGAGACAAGATCGCAGCTGGATTATCTTCCGTGATAATCCTTAGATCTGGCATTCATGTTGACAGAGCCAGAACTTGTCTC
>NW_028234416.1:19414759-19427259 GCF_977035675.1 Penaeus japonicus | reverse complement strand
TTTTTGTTACTCACTAATACTATTATTAATATCATTAAATCATCATAATTTTTTCATCATCGTCATTTTTCCATAATTATCACATCTTTTTTTATCATTATTATTCACCATTCTTATCATCATCGTAATTATCACGATCACTATCATCATCATTCTTATTATCATCGTAATTATCACCATCACTATCATCACTATCGTCATCATCATCATCATCACCATCAGACCTCACCGCTTCCCGGGTCTATTCTCTCTCCATCCTCCGCTAAGCCATTACGCAGGCAAAGACCACAGAGAAATTTCTGGACACGGACACCTGTTGTCGTGCGGTGTGACCTTTGACCTGGCACCCTTCCTGCTAAGACTTTCCCGAATACATGATGGGGCTTCTTGGCCTGTATTCCTTTCATTATGCGTTCTTATTTATGTTTATATTTGTTTGTGTGTTTGTATCGTGGTAACGTTTTTTTTTTTTTTTTTTTTTTTTTTTTTTGGGGGGGCGGGTGATGCGATGAATATTGTGAGTATGTAATATGAGTGTTAATGACATTGGCGTTGATTGATAGGATCATGATGTGATAATGAGGGTAATGGCTGGGCATGAATAAAATATGTAAGTGGAATTGATGCTAATGCCATGGTAGACGAGACGATAAAAAGTTAAGAATAAATAATAATACTCCTCGTTTTTAAGACTATATTAATAAATGATGAAGATAGATTATGGATTTCATGACAGCATTTAAGAACTTTATTTATGACGGGTTTATGTATGGTAATTTTTAAGAAAGGATTAAGGATGATGATTTTTAAAAGATGTGATAATTAGAAAGCTGGTTCAGGATGATAAATGAATTAATTGTATCTATTAGTATACATATTCATGGGGAATGCAAGGTTTGAGGTTTGAAATGATTGTGATTGTAGATGGAAAAAAACAAATTGTAATAGCATTCTCTATGATAACAGAAGGATTTAACGATAAAATTAATTATTTAATTAATATCACATAAAATATCTAATGATACTTTAATCATAGATAAAGTCTTTGATTATAGCATGATAACAATTAACAAATGAATCAAGATAAATGAAGCACTTTCTGATACGCTCGCTCACTAGTACAAAGGAAAGGGTTATGAGACATTACGAAAACAAGCCACACGATTCTTCAAGAAAATCGTCAAGAAGCCGAGAACGCCTTCAAGTTAACGACGCCGAGAAAGAGGGAACCTACAGATATGTGTGAGGTAGAGTCCCTCGTGTAGTTTTAAGAGGAAGGAAAAGGTTTTAAAAAGGTTATTTGAAGAAAATATTTTTTCTTGGGGGGCGGGGGGCGGTTAAATAGTAATTTTTTAAAGAATGGAAAAGGAAAAGGTTGCAAAGGGTTATTTGAAGAAGCAAGACTGGCGAAGAAGAAATATGATATGGTTGCATTGGAAAAGGATTGGGAGAAGTGTGGACAAAACATACCTTTATAAAAAAAAGATGTGGGAAAAAAGTTTCAAATGTATTATTTGAAAGAAGAAAATGAAGAGTGGAAACAAAAATTGGGTATTTTCAAAAGGGTCGGAGAAAGAGAGGTTTTAAACAGATTACTCCAAAGGTGAATGATTTTTTTTTTTAAGTGCGAGAAAGAACATTTCAGAAGAGTTACTAACAGAAAAAAAAGATAGAGAAGTGAGAAAAGAAAAGGGTATCCCGAAGACTTTATATCTATCGTATATGAGAAAGAGGTTCAACAGGTTAAGTCATTTCGTCGACAATTTCAGAGGGAGATGTAACCGGCGGCGCTAAAGGCTCTTGGAGATGATTATCCTCAAGGGAAGAAACATTTCCTTTGTCCTCTCTGGAGGAGGATTTTCCAAGGAGGAGAAGAGGAGGAGGGAGAGAAGGTGGAGCAAGAGGGAGAAGAAGAGGAGGAGGTGGGAGAAGAGGAAGAGGAGGGAGAAGAAGAGGAGGAGGTGGGAGAAGAGGAAGAGGGGGGAGAAGAAGATGAGGAGGTGGGAGAAGATGAAGAGTAGGGAGGAGATGAGGAGATGGGAGAAGAGGAAGAGGAGGGAGAAGAAGATGAGGAGGTGGGAGAAGAGGAAGAGGAGGGATAAGAAGATGAGGAGAAGGTGGGAGAAGATGAAGAGTAGGGAGAGGAAGATGAGGAGGTGGGAGAAGAAGATGAGGAGGTGGGAGAAGATGAAGAGTATGGAGAAGATGAGGAGATGGGAGAAGAGGAAGAGGAGGGAGAAGAAGATGAGGAGGTGGGAGAAGAGGAAGAGGAGGGAGAAGAAGATGAGGAGGAGGTGGGAGAAGATGAAGAGTAGGGAGAGGAAGATGAGGAGGTGGGAGAAGAGGAAGAGGAGGGAGAAGATGAGGAGGTGGGAGAAGAAGAGGAGGTGGGGGAAGAGGAAGAGGAGGGAGAAGAAGATGAGGAGGTGGGAGAGGAGGAGTAGGAGGGAAAGGAGAAGGAGGAGGAGAGGCAGGCGCGAGAAGATTATAACGATAATTGTGACAATGATACTAATAATAGAAGAAGTGGGAGGAGGAAGAGGAAGGACTATAATAATGATGATCGGAAAAGACGGAGGAGGAGGTGAGAGAGAGAGGCGTGGGAGTGATAATAACGATCATTATGATAATGATGATAATAGAAATTGGAGGAGAAAGATGAGGGAATAGGATAATGATAAGAAAAGAAGGAGAAGGAGGTGGAAAGATAAAGTGAGAGACAAAAAAATAATACTAGAAACTGTTGAGAGAAAGTAGGAGCCAAGAATCTTGGTTTATATATGATCTTTCTTTCGTTTCGTTGAATTGTATTTGGTATTTTGTGTTTAGATTTTGTTTTGATTTAGTTGGAGAGGGCATGTCTGTGCCGTTCCGATGCTGATAGATCCAAAGTATGCTTTATGGATCGAAGAACTCAATTCATCATCATCGCCATCACCACCACCAGTACTACTCTACTACTACTGCTACTACTACTGCTGCTGCTGCTGCTGTTGCTGCTACTGCTGCTGCTATTACTACTACTACTACTACTACTACTACTACTACTACTACTGCTACGACTACTGCCACTACTACTTCTATTACTACTGCTGATACTACTACTACTACTGCTGCCACTACTGCTGATACTACTACTACTACTACTATTACTACTGCTGCTACTACTACTATTACTACTATTACTACTTCTGCCACTACTACTACTACTGCTACGACTACTGCCACTACTACTACTATTACTACTGCTGATACTACTACTACTACTACTACTGCTGCTGCTGCTACTACTACTACTACTACTACTATTACTACTGCTGCTACTACTATTATTACTACTACTACTACAACTGCCACTACTACTACTACTGGTCCTGTTACTACTACTATTACTACTGCCACTTCTACCACTGCTACGACTACTGCCACTACTACTACTATTACTACTGCTGATACTACTACTACTACTACTACTACTGCTGCTACTGCTGCTACTACTACTACTATTACTACTGCTGCTACTACTACTATTACTACTACTACTACTGCCACTACTACTACTACTGCCACTACTACCACTATTACTACTACTACTACCACCAGCAACACCCGTACCACCACCACTTCCACCACCGTCAACAACACCACTACTACTAACTACCACAACCACTACCATCAACAACACCCTTGCACCACCACCGCCACCACTATCCCCTGATCAACCGAACTTCCAATTTCATCCAAGACATCCATTTTTTATCGGTCGTATCGCGAGGGAGAGATAAAGGAAATAGAAACACAGATTCCACACCCGGTGTTTATCTCTGGCCTGGCGGAGGAACCTCATCACTATCGGGCAGAAAGTGCGCGCGGCTCGATAAGGATCTGGCCGGCGATACGGACCTTTGGCTGAAGAGTCACTGGAGAAGTTGGGTGAAGCGTACGCGCGTTATTTCGCGGAATTTCTCTCTCTTTTCTCTCTCTTTCTCTCTTTGTCTTTCTCTTTCTCTCTTTCTTTCTCTTTCTATGTCTTTCTCTCTCTCTCTCTCTCTCTCTCTCTCTCTCTCTCTCTCTCTCTCTCTCTCTCTCTCTCTCTCTCTCTCTCTTTCTTTCTCTCTCTCCTCCTCTCTCTCTCTCCTCTCTCCCCTCTCTCTCTCTTTCTCTCTTCCCTCTCTCTCTCTCTTTCCTCTCTCTCTCTCTCTCTCTCTCTTCTCTCTCTCTCTCTCTCTCTCTCTCTCTCTCTCTCTCTCTCTCTCTCTCTCTCTCTCTCTCTCTCTCTCTCTCTCTCTCTCTCTCTCTCTCTCTCTCTCTCTCTCTCTCTCTCTCTCTCTCTCTCTCTCTCTCTCTCTCTCTCGCTCTCGCTCTCTTTCTTTCACGTCGCTATTATATCGCTCTCCTGATACGTAAACATTTAAATCTGTATTCATGTGATTAGCCGCCTTTTATACTGTTTATATTTCAACATGTTGACATAGCTGTAAGGTTTTGTAAAAGATATGTGAGCCCAAAGAGGGACTAAAGTTAGGGTGAGGATAACCTATGCTACCTCATCCTTTTGAGATGTACGTAACCACTTGTCTCAATAAACTTCTCAAAATCAAGTCTCTCTCTCTCTCTCTCTCTCTCTCTCTCTCTCTCTCTCTCTCTCTCTCTCTCTCTCTCTCTCTCTCTCTCTCTCTCTCTCTCTCTCTCTCTCTCTCTCTCTCTCCCTCACTCCCTTTCTCTATTTCCCTTTCTCTCTCTCTCTCTCCCTCTCTCTCCTCTCTCTCTCTCTCTCTCTCTCTCTCTCTCTCTCTCTCTCTCTCTCTCTCTCTCTCTCTCTCTCTCTCTCTCTCTCTCTCTCTCTCTCTCTCTCTCTCTCTCTCTCTCTCTCTCACTCTCTCACTCACTCACTCACTCACTCACTCACTCTCACTCTTTATCTCTCTTTATTTCTTCCTTTTTTCTTTTTCTTTTCTTCATTTACTCAAATGGTGGATATTAAAGATGGTGATTGTGATGATCATCATGATAGTGATAAGGATGATGAGAATCATAAGTGGTTATAATGTTCATAATCGCTATTATTATTACTACTATTAATATTTATTTCTTTGTGTGTTAATTAAGAGATGTTAAGCCTCTATTTGCAACCTTTGACACTAACTGTAATGATAACAATTCCAGTTACGTCGAAAGTACTCTTTTAGCATGTTTAGGTTTAGGTAGAAACATGCACTGTTATGCGATACTAATATACGTTTTTCTTTTTTTCTTTTCAGGTATGTAATGAAACGTGCCTGTGAATGGACCATGCTATACGGAGTCGTAATTAGTGTGAGCTGCCTTTTGAATCAGTATGTGCAGGTAGTTTGTTCAACGGGCGTTTTGAACACGTATTTCAGAGTGCGTATATAAAGGGAAATGATGGAATTTTACTCCTGATGATAAGTGTACATAGAGATGGAAATCCTATGTTCCTCTTATGGGCATGGTTTCTTTTTTCCATTATTTTTTTTTCTTTATAGTTCCTACGTCAAGTTATTTTTGAATTCGAATATTTTTCTTCCCTATTGACATCCATAAAAGCTAGATAAATAAAAAGCTAAAATAGGATGATAGAATACGGAAAATATGCTGATTAACTTATCCTTACTTTTCTCTCACTGTAATCATGAATTATATAATAAAAAAGGGTTGAGAGAAAAGAGGTTAATCAACCCATTCCTATTCTTCACTTCTCCTAATTTCGAATGCAATATTGAGAGTTGGTTTTATCCCCGAAGACGAGGTAGATAATAGGGGAGGAGAGGATAACGAAGGGAGAAGGGTTGAAGAGGAGGGGAAGGGAGATATGGAGGAAGTGAGGGGAGAAGGAGGAGGAGGGGAGATGGAAGTGGAAGATGGAGAAAGGGGAAAAAAACACTGAAGGATGATAATTTGTGTGAAAACTTGGACAAACCGGAGACTTGGGGACGGCCGATACTTTGTTAGGTAAGTTCCCTCCGTATCACTCACTGGGGATCACCCAAGTTTGGAAGTACTCTGGAGGAGGAAGGGTCAGGGTGGGGGATGGGGAGATGGAGGGGGGGAGGGAAGGAAGAGGCTGAAGATGAAGGGGAAGTGAAGAGGAGAGGAGGGGGTGGGCGATGAAGCGGGAGGAGATGGTGGGAGATGGAGGGGGGAGGGGAGGAGTGGGCTGGAGATTTAGGGAGAAGTGAGGAGAAGAGGAGGGGTTGGGCGAGGAAGGGGGAGATGGAGGGGGACGGGAGGAGGAGGTTGGAGATGGGGGAAGAGGAGGAGGAGGTGGGAAATGGAGAAAGGGAGAGGGTGAGGTGAGGGATAGGGGAAGAGAGGGGAGGAGGAAGTGTGAGATGGTTGGGGCTGAGGGAAAGAGGGAGTGGAAGATGGGATAGGAGGAAGTGTGAGATGGAAGGGAGAGGGGAAGGGGAGGTCGGAGATGGAGGGGGAAGGGGAGGACGAAGTGGGTGGGGGAAGGGAGAGGGGAAGAGGAGGTGGGAGATGGAAGGGGAAGAGGAGGAGGAGGCGGATGATGGAGGAAGGGCAGAGGATGGAAGATAGAATGGGAGAGTGGAAATACTAACTAAGGAAAGGAAAGGAGAATGAATGAGGAAGATGAAAGGAGATGAAAGAAGCAGAGGGGAAGAGGTTAGAGAAAAAAATGTCTAGAGGGGAACATTATAAGAGGTTAGGGAGGTTGGAGGACTGAAAGAAGAGAGAAGGAGAGGGAACGGGAATAGATATAAGTTGTCAAGGAAATCTTAACTAGACAGATACGGAAGACGAGAAATATAAAGACCAAAAGAAGAAAATAAAATGAGACGCTCAAGTAGGAAGATAAAAGAGGTACGATTTAACGAAATGTTGTGAAAGAAAAGTTACGACATTGATGTAAGAGTCTTTAGAAAAAGGGAAAGACTAACGAATAAGAAGACACTGTAGTTTGAGACCGACAGTGCGATGTTGTTTTTTATTAACGTCATTTTTTTTTCTTTATTAATGGTTTCGTTTTTTATCCTTTGTAGATTCTGCATATATGAGAAATAATTTGAATTATGTCTGTTATCAGAATTGTATTTCATTTTATTCTATTTTTTTAGGGTTTTAGGCAATGATACATGGATTTAGTACGAAAGAAGCAGAAGGAATGTCTTTTTTTTCTTTTTTTTTCTTTCTCAAACTATTCTTCATTCGTCCTGATATCGCTAAATTTGTTTTTGTTTAGATATTGAAAAAAACGGTTCGCCCTTCTGTTTCCACAATCATCATAAACTTTATCAATGTTGCTTTTGTTATCGCTATCTTCATTGCCAATTGCCATAGTTACTCACTTCATATTTAAACCCGCATGCGGGTTTATTGTAATCGGGGGCGGTCTGACTGGCACGGCGATAACTCAAATATGTCTTTTCTGATTCTGAACGAATTTTTGGAGTCAGATAATGGAAGACAAATAGACATAAATGCATTGGTTGATAAGTAAGTTGATGGATACACAAGATCGTGATATATGACAATCGATCAAGTAATAAGTATATGGTAATGCATAAATTAGTGTTAGGATGTTATTGAATAACTTTGTAGATATTAATAGGATGAACTAGTGCGAAGTGAGGTCGTAGGCTGACGTATGGTAATTATATTAGAGGATTCTTATGATAGAAACAGTTGACGATAGAATAATGATATTAAGAATGATGATGATTTATGATATTAGTTCAGATATAAGCTACTCTCCTTAAACATCTAATCATATTTGATTGAGCATCTTAATTAAGAAATTGAATGTCAAATTTTACATGTATATTCGTTATATTTAGAATTAATAATTAATTAGAATTAATACTTCTATGACACTTTCCCCAAAGCGATGGGTCTAATTGAAGTGCAACCTGATGTTGCATCTTCCATTTTATTATTCTTTGATAGCAATAACATTAATGATATTTATGGTCCCTTTGATACTAATAATGATGATAATGATAAAGAACTATTTGTTTAAACTATGATAATGAGTATAATAATGATTTTAGATACAATGATAACTATAAAAAACATTGATTGTAAAAAGGATTATGATGATTGCAAAAAAAATAATAAAAGTAATATTAATGATAATGATGATAATAATAATGATAATACTGATAATAATAATGATACTGATGATAATAATAATGATACTGATGATGATGATAATAATAATAATAATAATAATAATAAAAAAAAAAAAATAATAATAATAATAATAATGACTACTGTCATCACCATAAGACTAATTTTTTAGACACAAACAACGCATCCGTCATGGAGCGATCTCACGCCTGAATGCGCCTTGTCTTGGGCCTACACGCGCCGCGGACGTCCCGGCGGTGTGAAACGCACCTCATTTGCATAAACAACCTGCATACGGGCGTGAGACTACACTGATATGATGATGGATAGGGGGAAGTGGGGAGGTCTGGGTGATTGGAGAGGGGTAGATGAGAGGGGGAGGGTAGGACGAGTAGGGAGTGGGAGAGCGAGACGATTGGGTGAGTGGGGAGAGGGGGAGACTTTTGGTGAAGAGAGAGGGGAGGGAGAGAGAGAGAGAGAGAGGCTGATGTGAGTGGGGAATGGGAGAGGGAGAGTGTCAGATGAGTGGGGAGGGGAAGAGGGAGATGATTGTGTGAGTGAGAAATGGCATAAGTAACTAGAGCAGTTGCACTTCTTCTTGTGGCTTAAGCCGGGGGACTGTCCCAGTGTCCCTGCGCAGGGGGTCGTGGATGCGAGTATGGGATGCTGGTGGGGTGTTGGGGGTGATATGGGGTGGGGGGAAGAGGGGAGGGGAGTGAAGGAGGAATATATGGGTCGAGAAGAAGGAGAGGGAGATGGGGTCGATTGCCTAGGAGAGAGGGAGAGAGTGAGGAGTGGAGTAAGATACGAGAGGGAGAGGGGCGGAAGAAAGAAGGAGAGGGAGTGGAAGAGGGTTTAGCGGAGGAGAGGGAGAGGGGGGGAAGGAGGGGCGTGAGGGAGTACAGACAGATAGGGATGAAGATAGTTAAACAGACAGATAGATATTTTCTAATGGTTTGGTGAATTTGTATCTTTTAGATATATTTGACTGACATAAAAAAAGAATTTGCAAAAAATAGATACGTTCATCTACGTAGATTTGATATAAGACAGAAAAAGAGATGAGATATGTTCGACCGATATTGTGAAAGATTAAAAGATTAAGAGATTAAGAAAAATATACAGACAAACTAGTTCAACATAAACCTCTATGTACCCAGAAGAAAAAAAAACAAGAGAGAAAAAGGGAGAAAAAACGACTAATGAATAAAGGACTTCTTATAAAAAAAAATGCTGAATAGAACAATATACTTCACTCTGTGAGGATAGTCGCCCTCCGTTGATATGAATATATTGGACAGCTAGGAGACGAGGGTAGGAGGATATGTCTTCCTTCTGCAGGAGCGAAAGTGGCCAGTGACAGCAACGAAGGGGTTAAGGATCTAGTTACATAATGTCTGAGGTGGTAGGATTGACAGGTGAGGAAGGGCGAATCGGGAGGGAGGAGGATATGGTAATGATGGTGAGTCATAAGGCATAGGCGAAGGAACAGGAGTAGGAGAAGGGAGAAAGGAAGAAAGAAGGAGGTGTAATGAAAAGGGTCGATGGAGAAATAGGATGAGGGGAATAGGATGTGTAGAAGAAAAAGCCAAGAGAAAGAGAATGAAAATGAGCAATGGCAGGAGAAGGGGGAATAGGATAAGAGGAAAGTAACAAAAGAAGAGACAATAAAAAGGAAAAGGAGAAGAAAGAGGAGGAAGAAGATCGAGAAGATGCAGTATGAGGGAAAAGGAGGGAATCATGTAAGTCGAATGTGGTTGGTCGATTGAGGTCAGACGCTGATGGATGTGTGTTAAGGTGAAGAGGAAAACTTGTGACGTTGGATTCTTGTGTTTCATCGCTTGTGTTTGTGTTACAATTTTGTTTGTCGTGATAGAGGTAAGACTTAGATTAATTACAATTTACCTAAGTAAAATGAAAAAGTAGACAGTAAATGAAAATATAAGCAGAGGAATATTGTACAAAGAATATATAAATATAGAAGCTAATGTATATTAGATAAATCTAATAGAATTGTAGTGAGCGATAGTAAAATAAGAGAAAATGTCGAAATAAGAAAGAAAAATAACGCCAAAGATTGATAAATCAGAATAAGGAAAGGACACATGAAAGAATAATTCTAGATAATAGTGATGATAAAGAAAAGAAGGAGAGAGGGAGATAATGAAAGGAAGGAAAAGGGAAGTAGAGGAGAGGGCTTGTCAACAGCTAGCGGCAAGGAGCGCTAAGGAACCACAAGCCAACACCAAATACCACAGGGGGCGTCACCTCCACATTCTGTTTATTGTTTACTTCCTCTTGTGACTTTAAGCGGCGGCGCCAGAGGGTGGGGGAGGGGGTGGGGGTTGAGGTTGGGGGGAGGGGAGGGGTTGTTAAGACTGACACATGTTTCGATTGAGTTTTTGTATGTTTGTGTTCTTTTTTTTTCTTGTTATTGAGTCAATCAAGTATTTAAGATGTATTTTTAAGAATATAAATGATGTTATGATGTAAGACTTTTCGAGTCCGTTGATAAAATTTTGACGTATTTAACCCAATTCATACTGTGCGGGAGTTAAAACAACGGTGGAACTTTAGATAAATATAAATAGGGCACAAACTGAACCAATTCCTCCTTCCCTTCCTCTCTACTTTATATACCCCACGAAAAATTATATATCAAATAGATTAACGAATGAGATCGAAAAAAATAGGATAAAGATCTCACGAAACGTAGCACCGCTTGTCAACGAAAACCAAGGAAAGAATAACAGACAATTGTTCAATGCCACGATCGTAATAAGGAAGCGAGTTGTCGCTGCCGACAGGACCCGGGGCACGATTGAAATAAATATCGTGCTTTCGTAATTGTCCGTAATTCCTGTGGGAGCTCTGGAGGCTTTTGGAGGTCGTGTTAGGGACTAAGGGAAAAGGGAGGGGAGGGGAGGGGAGGAAGGGGGGTGAGGTCATGCTAGATGGGGTAGGTAGGGAGAGGGGAGGGGAGGGGAGGATGGGGTGGTAGGTCTTGCTAGATTGGGGTAGGGGGGATGTAGAATTTGTACTTGGTTTAAGTTTTTTTTTATTATTACTATTATTGTTGTTGCTTTGTTTGTCGTTGTTGTCATTGTTATCGTGGTTATAGTTATTGTAAGTTTTATAATCTTTTCATAGCAGTATTGACTAACTTCTTGTTCTAAAATGAACACGTCATTTTTGCGTAATGTATACCTTTTATTTTTTTGTAGACAGAATGGCACATTTTTTTCAGATCAACATAATGTAGTTTAATCGTCGGAACAAACGAATATTCTGCGTTTGTATTTTTAAAAATTCTTCTGGTAAAAAAAGGAAAACATTTGGTGAACAACTAGAAAAAAAATTATTCTCCAAAGTCGGTAATGTTATTTATAAGGTGAGACACACGCGCTCTTTCTGTTCCATATAGTAGACGCTTTGCTCCCGGAAGGCTGTACTAGAAAAAAGCGAGATTTTATTAATTTTCTTTTTTTGAGTAGATTCAAGTGGTGTAGGAAATTAACTTTGAGACTCTTTCTTGAGTGCAAAAGGGAGTCTTGTGGTTGCGTAGGCTGCTGTGAAATCTTGATTTTTTTAAAATCTGGTTTGCGGGAAGAAAATATTTGATTTACATTATTGTTATTTTGTGTTTATTTTGGTTTGTTCTGTTGCAATTACTTCATTACGTCTTTTTTCTTATTTGTTTTCATTGTTTTTCTTACTAGTCTTTAGGATCATTGAGTTTGATTTGTGAATAAAAAAAATCATATATAAGTGGCTTCGACATATGTTATTTATAATTTCATCACATTTGACTGTTTTTGTAGGACCATTTTATACATATTTATTTTTTCTTTTCTTTTCTTTTTTTAATCATTGATATCCTTATATCTCAACAACTATTTTACTCATACGATATTTAGTGATTAACATCACAAATCACGAAGTCATTAGCATTATGGGTGACCACCTAAATTACCTCTTAGAGACACAACCCAAATTTCCCCAAAATTGACACACGACGCGTCACGGTATCGAGGGGAAGGGAAAAGTAATTACCCAAGGTGACGCTGTCGCCCAAAATCGTGGTTGTTGGGTGGATGGGGGGAGGGGTAGAAGGGAAAGGGGTGGGTGTGTGGTAACAGACTAGACACTAGACAAGAAGTTTTGTTTTTAGTGGGAAAGTGGGAAGGTAGAAGAGGTGTTTTAGCGTAATTTTGTATCTGAAAGAAGAGAGAGGGAGGGAGAGAGAAAGAGAGAGAGAGATAGACAGAGACAGAGACAGAGAGATCAGGAGGAGAGGGAGTTTGGGATGGGAGTAGTAAGAAGAGGTGTGAGAACGATTATGTGGGAGTAGGAAAAAGAGGGGAAGTTGGGAGTATGAGAGAGAGGGG
>NW_028234416.1:19379759-19382259 GCF_977035675.1 Penaeus japonicus | reverse complement strand
TGCCCCTTGCCTTCCTTACCACCATCGGTACCCAGAGCATCGCGGGGTCGAGTAATTAAGGAGCCTTGGTCACTCAGCAACCATGGTAACATTGGTAACACTATGATCTAACTTAAGTCGGTGAATGATGCGTAGGCATTGTATTCGCCTACGCATGACTCCGCACTTACGCATATCCGGCGCGGTGCCTTCTGTCTGACTGCGTAGTGGAGATCCTACAGGACGCGCATTTCCTCCTTGGCGTCTGATTGTTGACTGCATAATGTAAACAGGTGAATGATCTGTGTGTAAACTATTAGGGGTTTACGGTTTGTTTTTGTTTTGTTTTTTTCATTTTGTTATTTTGGCCTTGTTTTATTTTATTGTATTTGTCTGTTTGTATTTTTGTGTACTGTTTTTTTGGTAAGTTTCACACGGCGTGTTTTGAATTTGAGTGTATAAGATTATAGTTTATACTCGTTGATTTTCTTAGAAACTTGTTTTCACTTGTTATATCAAGGGTTGTCCGTATGACGTTTAAATCCAATATTTTTATACGCGAAGGAAAAGTTTGAAAGATGAATCCTGGAGTATTGATGTGCGTGCATGTTTGTGTGTGTGTGCCTAGTTATTTTTCTGTCTATCTATCCATCTATCTATCCGTTTGTATGTCTCTATATATCCCTTATCTTGTCCTACCGATCTACTCTGGGTAATACTTCATGAAAATGAACCCAGCAAACCCAGCGTCTTTGCAATTGCTGCCCCCCTCGTGCTTGATGAGCCTACCCTCCAAGTTCAATATGCATTTGCAGAACACGGCAATAAACAGCAACGTTTCAAAGACGCTAAATCAACAGATGTGAACCGGATATGTAATCACCTGCGACTCCGTAATGATGAGGGTCTTCTACATATCTCAACCACATGTTAAGCCACTGCGGTCATATGTATGGGAGGGAAAGAGAGGGAAAGGAGGGATGGAGGGGAGCGAAGGATTGAGGGAAGAATTAATAATATTATTGCTATTATTATTATTACTACTGCAATGACTGTTATTGTTTGCGTTTGCGCATGTATTTCTATTGCTGTTATCTTATTGTTCTTGCCATATTATTATCATTATTGTTATTATTATTGTTGTTACCATGTTTTTATGATAATGATAATTATTATTGTAATTACCATATTATCATCATTATTATTATCAATGTTGGTAATAATAATCGTTGTTGTTCTTATCATTATAATTTTTACTTTCATTATATTTTTTCTTGTGTTCTTTTTATTATTATCATTATTATTAATATCACTATCATTAGCAGTAGAAGTAGCAGTAGTGGTATTGACATTATCGTTACTGATGTTACTCATATTACCATCGGATTTGTTATTATTATTATCATTGTTATCGTTATTATGGACATTATCATAACGCTTGTTTATGTATATTTGTATATAGTTACTGTTTGCGTGTTCGCGTATATACTTGTGCCAGTTATGGTGTAGACTTCGTAGACGGAATATACAAATTGCAAATTCATTGATTGAACTCAGTAGCAATATTTCCGTTCAAGCGTCCTGGGTTTCGTCTCGTTCGTTCGCGTTGCGTTAGATTTATTATTGTTGTTATCATGGTTATTATTATTATTACTAGTATCATGATGAATTTGGAGATTATCATGTTCGTTACGTTTACATATCGTTAAATGTGCTTGCGTATATGCTTTGATACGTTTAGTTACGTTGACTTTATATTTCTGATGTGTAAGCAATGTATTGATTCTAATTATTATCTTTATTATTATTGATATCATCTTTATCTTTATTGATATTTTCGTCATTGTTATTATTGTTATTGTTATTGTTATAGTGATAAGGATAATTATGATAATCATCATTATTATTATCGTTATCTTTATTACTATAATTGATATTAATGATATTGTCAATATTATTGTTATCATCATCATTATCATTATCAATATCATTATCATCGTTGTTATCATTATCATCATCATCATTGTCATCCTAATTAATTTACTAACGCTAGTAATAACATGGGTGTTATTATTACTATCATTATTATATCATTATTATTATCATCATTATTATCGTTATTATTATTCTAATTATTGATGTTATTATCATTATCATTAACATTATGATCATCATCGCCATCAGAATTATCATTAATGTTATGATTGTTATTCAGATTATTACGATTTATTGTTATTGTATTTGTTATTATATTTACCTTTTTTGTTTTATGATCATTATCATTATTTTCATCCTTTTTATTATGATTATCATTATCTTTATTATTATTTTCATTATATTATCCTTATCATCATAGTTTTCACAGTTCCCTTTGTTGTTTTGTTCTAATTGTCATCATCAGCAACAGCATTCTTATTGTCATCGTCATCATCATTTTTATTGTCATTTTTTTTTATATTGATAATATCAATCGTTATCCTTATTGTTCTTGTTGTCGTCATCATCATCATCACCACTACCA
>NW_028234416.1:19367259-19369759 GCF_977035675.1 Penaeus japonicus | reverse complement strand
CTTCTCCACCATTATTCTACTCCAACCCTTCTCATATTTCTCCTGCTCCTCCTCCCCGTTCCTTCTCTTCCTTCCCTTCTTTTTCTTCCTTCTCCTTCCCCTCCTCGTCCTCCCCCTCCCCCTTCCCCCAAGTGCTCCTTCTCCTCTTCCTCCTGCTCCTTCTTCTCCTTCTACTCCTCCTTCTTCACTTCTACTTCCACTTTCTCTCGTCCTCCTTTTTCTCCTCCCTCCTAAATACCTGCTAACGTCCTCCTAACCCCCTCCCCCTTTTTGTACCTGCTTTTAGTGCCTTCCTTTAGACCTAGATATCTGCTCGTGCGTCAAGAGGGAGAGAGAGAGAGTGAGTGAGTGAGTGAGTGAGTGAGTGAGTGAGTGAGTGAGAGTGAAAGAGAGAGAGAGAAACAGAATGAAAGAAAGAAAGAGATGGAAAAAATAGAACGAGAGAGAGAGAGTGAGTGAGTGAGTGAGTGAGTGAGTGAGTGAGTGAGAGTGAAAGAGAGAGAGAGAAACAGAATGAAAGAAAGAAAGTGATGGAAAAAAATAGAACGAGAGAGAGAGAGAGAGAGAGTGAGTGAGTGAGTGAGTGAGGGTGAAAGAGAGAGAGAGAAACAGAATGAAAGAAAGAAAGAGATGGAAAAAATAGAACGAGAGAGAGAGAGAGGGAGAGAGAGAAAGAGAGAGAGAGAGAGAGAGAGAGAGAGAGAGAGAGAGAGAGAGAGAGAGAGAGAGAGAGAGAGAGAGAGAGAGAGAGGGACTGTTTTGACCTATCGATTCCTTCCTGTCTTCCGCTTTGTGATGCCTCATTAGGGTCGGTTCTAGCGGCTCTCTTACTCGGTCGGTGCGAGGGTCGGGGCCTTGTCGGAGTCGGTTTCGGGGTCGGTTTTCGGTCTCTTGTGTTTCGCTGTCTCCCTCTCTATTATTTCGATCTCTCACTGTCTCAGTTTGTCTCTATTTCACTTTGGTTGTTGCTCTCTCTCTCTCTCTCTCTCTCTCTCTCTCTCTCTCTCTCTCTCTCTCTCTCTCTCTCTCTCTCTCTCTCTCTCTCTCTCTCTCTCTCTCTCTCTGTCTCTTCCTTTTTCCTTTCCTTTTCCTCTTACCCTCTTCCTCTCTCTCTCAGAGCACAGGGCACGAAAGTTGTTCCTCAGAGAAGTATTTTTCTCGTAAAAGTGTTCTTCTATCCTCTCTCGACCTACTTCTAGAACGAGCTAGGATGTTCAAAAGGTGTCAGAACGTCACAAAAGTCCCATTGCAATACACTCGATATCTGATATGTAGACTTAATTAAAAAGGGATTTAATATTGAACAAAACTTTATCATAATTTGTCTTCGTTATTATTGGGATAACTTTTAAACTTATTTTTAAAATTGAATTGTAAGACGGTGTGTTAAATCCCTTCCCCCGTTTCCTCCTCCTCCACCTCCTCTACCTTCTCCTCCACCCTTTCTACCTCATCTACTTTCTTCTATTCTTCTACCTTTTCTTCTTTTTACTCTTCCTCCTCCATCTCCTCTCCTTCCTCCATCTCCTCCTCTCTCTAATCATGTTCTTCCTCCTTCTCCACCCCCCTCCCCCTTCTCCTTTTCCTCCACTACCACAACATCCGTTTTCCCCGTTCTCTTCCTCTTCTTCCTCTTCCTTCTCTTCCTCCTCCTCCTCCTCCTCATCCTCCTCCTCCTCCTCCTCCTCCTCCTCCTCCTCCTTCCCACCATCTTCTCTCCCCCTCTCCCTACCCTGCCTCCTCCTTTCCTTGTCATTGTGTACAGATGCCACAATTTCCCCCTCTTCGGACAGCCGGCGTTTGGTATACAACAGCTGGGGAAGACTGTATAGGATTAACTTTAAATGTTTCTCATTTAACTTTAAGGGAGATTTCGAACTCGATAGTGAGGTAAAAGTTTATGTAGCGGCGTCTGTGTCGAGCAACTTAGGGTCATTATGGATAGGCCTACGTTTCTTGTGGCTAGGGGGAGGGGGGTGGTACTCACTCATCCGTGCGTGATTGTGAAGATTCGAGTTTGAGAATCTTTGAAGTGTGTGTTTTTTACAGAAACAGGAATAAAAACACGTAGGCCTACACGACTACACGTCCGTAGACGCTCATACACGTGGACGATTACATGTACGTGCACACTCTTGCCTAGACTGGCACTCATAGGGCCACACGTACATGAACACACTCACGCGTATAGCGACACACATACTCACTTATACAATATGAATATGCATTTGGTAGCTTGATTTAATTTAGATGGTCATAGGCCTATCCGCTGTGCTTTACTTCACTTATTATCTCAGACGATGAATATAAATCGGTCTCGTATTTTTCACATTAATATTCATATCAAAATTCTTTTTCTTTTTTATTATTAAGAGTTTCTTTTGTGTCATCTCGTGTATGGGATTTCACACCCCCAATTTGCACTTTCCCTTGCGTTTACTTTCGTGCTTAGAAGCTCACTTTCCTTTCTGTTTTGAGTTTACTGTCTCACTTTCTGATC
>NW_028234416.1:19357259-19359759 GCF_977035675.1 Penaeus japonicus | reverse complement strand
AATGAAAAAATATATATTTTTTATGGACACTTTTATGAGCCATTTCTCTCCGGATGACATTTTTTCATCTGCTTTCGCTCTCCTGGTAGAAACCTGTCTTCCCGCCGGTCACACAGGAAGAACGAATCCAATCCCACATTATCTCCCAATCCCTTCTTTCATTCTTTGGTTTCTCAGCATGAAATTCCCCAAAATTTCCATTCATCTTAAGTTGCGCCGTATATGGTTATGTGGGGATAAGGGGGTGGGGGGGAGGAGTGCGTCTTCCCGTCTGTATATCCTAAGTAAACGAAGGACATCAATTTCGCTGTTGTCATGAGTTCCTTCGTGCAGAAAGCATTGAAAACCCACGTGGCTTTTGGGTCGGCGAGGACGGCAAGGGAGGGGAATCCATGAATTTATAATATCCTCTTGGGCCAAATAAATCCATCAAGATGCGACAGGTTTCTGCATACGCTGGCGTTTTTTATTTATTTCACTTGCAGGCGAAAGGCAGATGTGTGTATGTGTTTGTTAAGATTTTTTGTTGGTTCGTTATCACTACTGTTGTTAATTTTGTTGTTTTTATTATCATTATACTAGGAATTCTTAAGATTATTTATGTGTTGATGTTTATTATTGTTGGTAATATTATCATAGTTCTCATTATTTTTATTATTCTGTTCTGATGAAAGGCGTGTGTTTACTGCAGGTAAGGCTGCGATGTTAGACCGCGCCGGCCCGGCCATCTAGCGCGGAGTTAATCCCGATCTGTAATATAAATGATAATGTGATGACAGTCTGACTGGGAACTGCTCCCTTGGCATCTGTCTATATGACGTCATTATTACATTATCTCTCTCTCTCTCTCTCACTCTCTCTCACTCTCCCTCCCTCCCTCCCTCCCTCCCTCCCTCCCTCCTTCGCCTCTCTGGCTTCCTCTGCCATGTTTATATTCTCTCTCTTAGTCCGTGTTTACTCTTGTAATATGATAGTTTCTTTGTGATTTATATTTCTCTCTTGCCTTCGATTTTTTCTCTTTTCTATACTGTTTTTGTCTACTAGGCCTAAATGTGTAAGAAAGGAAGCTTTGAGACGTTGTACAGCAAGTAATATGTTTCAGGCCTATGTGCTTAGGCCTATGTCGAAGACGTCGCTTCAAGGTATTGACATCCATCTTGTGACCGCATCGCACCCTGCGAGCAAGGCAGTGTATTAAGCAGATGAAAACCTAAACACTTCTCGAATCCCTTGATCACACTGTAAACACCAGCCGAGCTCTCGACGCACGATGGCCATCCAACAGGCTAGTAAAGCGGAGGGCGCCGTTTGCCTAACGAACACACTGCACGCGTAACTGTGTTGTGAATGAGTGCCTTCATCACGTAAGCTTCGGATAACGTCACACGCGAACTCGCTACGGATGAACAGTGGGCGTGGCATTGGCTTCGATAGGAGGAGGGAAGGCATGTGTAAATATCAGTGTTTGGGCATTTGTACGTTAATGGGTGAAGGCAGAGATCCTTGCATGCTATGATTGCAAGAGTAATTCACGCAGTCTGTGATTTTGAACCTGCGTCGATGGGGGAATGTTTGGTTTAGGTATTGGGTTTGGTTAGTGTTGTCTCTCTGTTGTTTTAGAGTGGCTATTGCTTCTTATTATTCGTCTTTTCTGTTTTATCATCTTCCTTCTTTTCTTGTATTTTATTCTACTTTTTTCTTCTTTCTCTCTGCTTCCTTGTTTCGTTTACTTTATCAACCTTTATAAATTACTTGTCTTTTCCTTTTTCTTTTTACATCGCCCATCATCTTGAGTTTTATTGCGCATTAATTAAAGCAACTTTTTTATAAGAGCTACCGCATCCAATGTACTTTAATGTTCAAATATTAAATATTTCAGTCCAGATCTTTCGTATTGTCAAGTGAGAAGTCTCTCTCTCTCTCTCTCTCTCTCTCTCTCTCTCTCTCTCTCTCTCTCTCTCTCTCTCTCTCTCTCTCTCTCTCTCTTTCTCTCTCTCTCTCATGGTTCACTCTGACCGTGCTCATTAAAAGTAGATTAGAATAAAAACCATATCCACGCGGGAGGCTCATTTCGTGAGGTTTGTTCATAACGGACCCGAACCACCGGCAGCGCTCACGGGAGGGCTCGTCTTCGGCCTGACCGCACGCACCTGTCTCGTCTGGGCCGCGAGACACCCTTGTTCTTTGCCCCTCTTGGATTTGAGTTTTTGTTTTTTTGTTTTTTGTTTTTGTTTTTAGAAGGGGGTGGGCGGGATGGAGGGATATATTCTGGAGTTTTTTGTTTTTTTTTGTTATTGGTGATGTTTGGTTTGGTTATTTATGTTTGGGGTTATGTTATGTTGTAGATTATTTGGATTTGGACTAGGTAAATGACAAGGTCTTCGTCTCGCTGTGTTAGATTCGCTGCTCGGCTGTTTTGATTCTTTGGAATGTATTCTAGAAGGTTGTAGTTGATACTAAGTTTTGCTTTTTCAGGCATCTATTTAGGAATGTTTTTTTG
>NW_028234416.1:19322259-19342259 GCF_977035675.1 Penaeus japonicus | reverse complement strand
TATCTCTGTTTTTTTTTCTCGCTCTCTTATTGTCTTCCTTTTTTCTTCCTCCCAATGGCCTCCTCATCTCTCACTACCCCCTGGCCCCCTCAAAAGAAAAGTCCCTCCCTATCCGAAGACGATATCCCATCAGTCCGGATACCGAGGGAAGAACCGACGGCGCGTGTGAGGGAAGAAGGGGGAAGGACGAGGAGGCGACTTGGCAGAAGGAAGGGAAAGGAGAGGCAAAGGAAGTGCTCCTGCATACCATTTCGGGATGAACACGAATCACTGTCAAGATGTATTTCTGTGTGCCCTCTTTTTTTCTGTCTCTCTCTCTCTCTCTTTGGCTTGCCTTTTTGCCGTTATGCTGTCTCTCTCCCTCATGCTCTCGGGTACCGCTTGATCCCTTCATTCTCCTTCTTTGATAGTCTGTGAGTGGGTCGCCGTTTAGATGTATCTATAAATGTATCTGTATCTTTCGAACTATTTCTAACTTTCGAACTACTTTTTATCATCATATCCATTTGTATGTATGTGAGAGAGAGAGAGAGAGAGAGAGAGAGAGAGAGAGAGAGAGAGAGAGAGAGAGAGAGAGAGAGAGAGAGAGAGAGAGAGAGAGAGGGGGGGGGGGGGGAGAGAGAGAGAGAGAGATGTATGTATATGTATATGTATGTGTATATATATATATATATATATATGCGTGTGTGTGTGTGTGTGTGTGTGTGTGTGTGTGTGTGTGTGTGTGTGTGTGTATGTATGTGTGTGTGTTTATGTATGTGTGTGTGTTTATGTATGCATTAGATCAGTGTGCTGTGTGTGTATGTGCTTCTGTATCTGAATCTGTATCTATATCTGTATGTACATACCTATCAGTCTCCCTACTGTCGCCAGAAAAAGTGCTACAAAAATGGTAATGTTCTATTATAGCTGTTGGCGGTATTCATCACATGTCGCTGACGTTCTTGTTCCCGCGCTGTGGGGCTTTCCTTCGGCGGTATTTTTGGTCTGCTGTTTCTTTGTTGTCGTTGTGTTTCATGACCGTCTGTCTGTCTGTTCATATCTCTTGCTATTATCTATTTGTATTTTTTAATTGCTTCGACCTGATCGCTTATCTCAATTTATCTATTGCTATATTTATTTGATTGTCAATATCCAAATATTTATACATTTTTTTATCTATCTATAAACATCAATATCTCTGTCTATCGTTTTATCCAGTTATCAGTCACTTAATATCTCTCTTTCGGTTCGGTCGTTCCCGCCCGCATCGTACCGTACACGTTGGGCGTATACGGGCGGGGTAGGGGGAGGAGGGAGAGACTCACGCCCTACCGACAGCTTCCACTAATTGTGATCGATGCTTTACTACCAGCGCGTATGTTCTTATTGCATGCCATATTGCGCATGCACGAAAAAAATTCTACTGCACCCCTCCCCCCCTCACTATAACCTCAGCTCAACGCACACCCACAAACGACCCCCCCCCCCTATCCTTACCGCTTCCATCCCACCCACCCCCAAACCTATTAGCATACAACCCCCTCCCCATTCCCTAATGGGGAGGGGGCATTAACATACGCTCTCCGACGCCCGAGCTTGACACGCCGATCTGACTCACGCACGCGAAGCCCGGGGACACAGCTCTCATTACGAAGCTCCGCGAAGCTCTACGGGGAAACCGCCGGGAATTAAAAGTTGACCGAGGCGAGACCCGTTCCCTCCGACCGGCCAGTTCGCGGGCGTGGGATGGCGAGAACCGCGTCGTAAAGGTTCCGAGGCGTTAGGGAAGGGGGGGAAATACTATGAAGATAGAATGGATAAACTGATGGTGATAACGAATGGATAGGGTGATAGACTAATAGATAGTGTTAATGAATGGATAGATTGATAGATAGGGATAATAAATGGATAAATTTATATATAGTGATAATGAATGGATAAAGCTAGAATGGATAGACTCATAGATAGTAAAGACGAATAGATGATATTAAAATAGATAGATAATGAGGATGAATAGATAACGATGAAATTAAATTAAATAACACATTAGGGAGAACTGGAAATGACATATCAGTTGCATCCTAAAGGTTCCCAGTCGGTAGAAAAAATCCTAAATGTTACAAGTAATGATCCTAAATTCGTTAATTGACAGAATAAAAAGAATTGAATATATTAGACTGAAATCGTAAAGGTTGCTAGTATGTAGCAAAACAACTTCATTCTTTCTTAAATGTACGAATGATTTGTTAGATGTGTGAATAAAGCATATATAAAAGGAAAATAAATTATTAGATATGTAGAAAGAAAAGAAATGAAAATGCGCGATCACTGACATAGATCTTTTAAAGTGTGCCAAACCTGCTTCGAGATGGAATGTGAGACGTAAAAAAATCTTGGTGACACTAATATTGGCATGATACAGGCGTTCGGAAAAATGTAAAAAAAATGGGTATTTTTCAAAATATTGAAGTGTGTGTGTATCTTTTTTTCAATGCAGAGTCAGCTTCAATAGCAGCGAATAAAACCTTTTTTTTATAGTCATAAACAGTATATTTTTCAACACTTTCATGTGAGTTAGTTATAACACACACGATGCAATGTAGAAATAAGCAGACAATTGCACTTAAATTCCGAGCATAATGTAGAGCTAATCTCGAATCTCTCACCATGTCATATCTTCCCCTCCCGTCGCCTTTGTCTCTCCTTTCCCCCATCTTTCTCTTCATAACATATCACCTCTCTTCTTGTCTTTCCTTTTTCACCTCTTTCTTTTTTGCGACTTGTTTTTATTTTTTCTTTCCTTTTCACATCTCCTATGTTCGTTTCCCTTTCATTTATCTTTGATTCTTGTGTATCTCTGCTCCTCTTCTATTTTTTTCATCTTCTCCTCTCTCCCCTTCCTTTGACATTCTCTGTTTCCTTTCCTTTCCCTCTGCTCTACCTTTACCCATACAACCCCTTCCTCCTCCTTCTCCCCTCTCCTTCTCTTCCCCGTTTTTTCCTTTCTTTCCTCTCATCACATCCCTCCTTTCCCCTCCTCTCCATCAACTAGTGTGGCAGCTACCTACGCCCAGTCTCTCTATCTGTCTATCTATCTATCTCTCTATCTCTTCATCTCTCTCCTCACTCCACGCGACCCCCTATCCCTCTTTCTCCATCTCCCTCTCCTCAGCCCCTCTCTCTCCCTCTCTCTTTCTCATTTCATCTGAACAATATATTTCTCCAAGCCGGATGATGGGATCACCATAAAGAAGCTACGATAAATTGCTTCGACCGCCTCCCGTTTTTGGCTCTACACCTCCCTTTTGCTTTCAATCGTTTTATGAATTTATGTCTGTATTCCTCTCTCTCTCTCTCTCTCTCTCTCTCTCTCTCTCTCTCTCTCTCTCTCTCTCTCTCTCTCTCTCTCTCTCTCTCTCTCTCTCTCTCTCTCTCTCTCTCTCTCTCGCTCTCTCTCTCTCTTTCTTTTTTTGAAAACATAATTCCTTGTTCCACTTATTCCTTAATCGCTCTTTCTCTCAAAGCCCGCAATCTTTCCTTCAGTTTTTTTCTGCTTACTCATAATCTTCATCTTCTCTGCTAACTTAGATTTTTTACTTTTCTTTTTTTCAGTTTATTCAAGCTTTTTTATTTCCTACTTAAAATCTGTATTTTGTTGATCTCCATACTCAATATCAGTCTTTTTTCTGTTCACTCAAATTTTTACCTTCGATTTTCTGTTTGCTGAAAAGTTTTCCTTCTTTTTCCTGCTTCCTCTTTTTTCTGCTAACTCAAAATCTTTCCTTTTTTGTATTTACCCCCCAAATATCCTTTATTTCTGCTAACTCATTTTTTTCCTACTTGCTGCTTACTCACAATCATTCTCCTTCTTGATTTCTATAACTCTTTAGTTTGTATGCCCCACCCCTCAGCCAGAGCGCATAACACATATATAAGTCAAGGTGAACTGGCGGCGGCAGGGCAGCGCGGACTGGGCAGCATTCCTTGAAAATATCAAGACTCACTCGGGCTACAGGTGTCGAAACGGCGCCTCAGATCTTAAGACGTTCGAATGGCGTTGAATTTTACGGGTGGCTTATATTGATTAAAAGGTTCCTTGTCGGTTCTCAGAAAGGGCAAAACAATGTGTTGGTTTTACTTGTGGATATTGTTATTATTGTTGTGTTTTCAACTTCTATTGATTATTTGCTTCCTGTAGATTCTGAACGATGGCATGGTAGGGCGAAGGAGAGATGAGGGCGCGTGTTGATGTATGGTAACGTAGATTAGAATGAAAATAGAAGGGGAAGTCTAATAAAGAAGATAAAAGGAACTTTTTGCAATAAAGGAAGTTGCTGAATGGAATATGTGCAACGCCTGACCTTTGCACGGCCTGCTTTCTACAGGTATTTTTAGGATATCATTTTATTTCTGTTGAAATGAGGTTTTTAGATAAAGAGGTAAATTTGACATTTTCATACACGCATAAAAGTACTGGATACCTACGACGTTTTATTTTTTTCAGGAAATAGTATTCTGTTTAAAGAAACCAAATCGTAAATTAGAAAACTTAATGTTTTTAAAAGATTAAAAGTTTGTACAAGTATGCGTTTGTGTGCGTACTGGTGTGTGCGTGCGTGTGTGTGTGTGTGTGTGTGTGTGTGTGTGTGTGTGTGTGTGTGTGTGTGTGTGTGTGTGTGTGTGTGTGTGTGTGTGTGTGTAGGCTTTTGAGAATAGATGACACACGAATACAATATAGTTACAGCTAATTTTAACTCCTCAGACTGGAGACGTTATTATTGTTGTTAATCCACACATACTCTGGTTTGGATTCACCTTACGTCCCCCTCGATCCGCGACTGAGCCAGAAAGCCAGAACACCGTATAAGGAAGGTGCGATCGTACGCTTGAGTGCCTCTGATCCGATTGCTATACTTGGTCGGCGGAGTGTCTCTTGTGGACGGCAGGGCGAGGGGTTTTGGGATGGAATGTTGCTTTTGATTGATGACTGTCTTTGATATGTCCCTGATTCTCTCTCTCTCTTATTCTTTCTCTCAAAGACATATGTATGGACACACACATATACACAAAGAGAGAGAGAGGGAGGAGAGGGAGAGAGAGAGAGAGAGAGAGAGAGAGAGAGAGAGAGAGAGAGAGAGAGAGGAGAGGAGAGGGAGAGGAGAGGAGAGGAGAGGGAGAGGAGAGGAGAGGAGAGGGAGAGGAAAGGGAGAGAGAGAGAGAGAGAGAGAGAGAGAGAGAGAGAGAGAGAGAGAGAGAGAGAGAGAGAGAGAGAGACGAAGGGAAGTCTGTTTGGGAGGAGGTTGACAGTGAACTTGCAGGTTAGCGCTGAGACGTTCCCCCACCATATGGCACATCTCGGGTTCTGTGGTCAGGCTACGCTGGTTCTTCCCCGGAACCTCTGCTCGCGGTGGGGCGGAGAGGGAGGAGGGGGCCGGGGGATGGGGGATGTGGTGGGATGGATAGAGGGATGTGTGTGGGTGTGGATAGATAGATAGGGATGGATAGATACAGAGGGAGGGTGAAGGGGTAGGGAGAAAGAGAGGGAGGGAGAGAGAGAGAGAGAGAGAGAGAGAGAGAGAGAGAGAGAGAGAGAGAGAGAGAGAGAGAGAGAGAGAGAGAGAGAGAGAGAGAAAAGGGTGGTTAAGAGGGAACGATAAAGATGGGGCATATATTATTTGGTGTTCAAAGTGATGAAGTAATACCAACAAATCGATGATAGGTTTCCACGTGGTTATGCACACAAATGTGTATATGTGTGCTTGGGTAAACGTACGCTAAGCATACGTATCCTGCATACATAATATGTATGTTTATGCATTTATGTGTATGCAAATATTGATACCTATAGATATATGAATGCGGATGTGGGCATGAAACATAAATATAGATGCCGTAAATATGCGTTATCATGAATATGCACATGCTAAACGTAAATATATGTATATAAATTCATATACACACAGCCACGCACACACATACACACAGCCACGCACACACACACACACATCAAACACGAATAATAAAACAAGTATTAAGGATCAGATTTTACTCAACAATACCTGACGAAGGCCACATGATTATACTAATGAGTAAGTGGCAACTGAATTCAGTGGAGTTGCCAGAGGATATTTAGTATCAATGATACTTAGCTCAGAGGGGGAAAGGCCGGTGGAAATTGGGGGAAATTAACTGCGCCAAAAATTGAATTTGATGTTTATTTGTAGGTAATTATTTTTGGGTGACCACCATGGAAACGCGTGTAAAGTTGTGTATGTATGAAAAATGATTGTCTGATAATGAAAAGTAAAATATGAATTAGAATAAGGTTGAATAAAACGTATATATACTGATTTACTGGAAGCACTTATTATAAAGAGAGAATCTATTTTCGAGTGAGGGTATAACAGATATAGGTCTATAGATTTGACAAAAATACGTATAACACTGACATGCACAGTTAAGACCATAAACATTTTTTATAAACATTTACATAAATGTTTCCGTTATCCAGGATGTGATCGCCAGGACGGATATTGTCCGGATAGAACTTGCATCAGTATATCCGTTTTGTTAGCATGGAATAAAAAAAATCAAATTATTAACTTTTTTTCTTGAGAGAGGGAGAGAGAGAGAGAGAGAGAGAGAGAGAGAGAGAGAGAGAGAGAGAGAGAGAGAGAGAGAGAGAGAGAGAGAGAGAGAGAGAGAGAGAAAGAGAAACTGCAGCTTGCTCAATCGTACCGGTGAATTATTAATCATACCTTCCTTAACTAACGTACTCGGATATCAATGTTTGTTAAAAGTTAAACGTATTATATATATTCGTTTGAATATTTGTTAATATGTAATTTCATATGTTCGCGTTTTGCTTGCTCCATATAGCATTTAAAGTTGCGATAAAAATTTGCATAGGGTGTAGCCCCCAACACCGCCGGTTCGTGACTTGCAAGCGTATTGATAAGATCACATTAACTCTCCCTCTCACATTCTCACGCTTCGTACCTCTGGCGCGGGGGAAGGGGGGGGGGGGCGTCTTTGTTATCTACGCCCCTGTTTCCTTCGGTTCCGTTTTGTTTTTTACCTGGTTAGGAGGACTGATGATCTGTTATTTATTTCTCTCGGATTGTTGGCTAGGCTATGAGGTAAAATCACCGTGTTATCCAGGTTATGTATACTTCACTGTTTCCTGGACAGCAGATTCATACACACACACACGCACGCACACACACACACACACTCATGCACGCACTCACTCACTCACTCACACTCACTCACTCACTCACTCACTCACTCACTCACTCACTCACTCACTTACACACACACTCACTCACTCGTTAATCCGCATATTGTACACTGAAATTAATTCATAAAGATAGAAGTAAAAAAAGAATAGTGCTGCTTGAATTTATTGTTAATACGAGAATTTAACGCGACCCCGTGATGAGGTAATGGCACGTCGCTGTTGTCCAGCCCGTATTTTTTTTTTCTTTTTTTTGAAGTATAAGCAAAGGAGAATGGTAATAGCATGCATGTGTGTGTGTATGTGTGTGTGTATGTGTGTGTGTGTGTGTGTGTGTAGAGTACGACATATTTCTCTTGCGTAACTCGTCGGTTCCGTGACTGTTCATATAAGCGCTCGTCATCACAAGCCCTTTAAAGGATATACATATATATATATGTAGATCGATACGCGCGTATGTATAATGTATTGTTTATTGCCCGTCCATGATAGTACATATGGTGTGATGGGCGTTGCGTGTCGCTGATGCCGGTGACTTTCGCGAGCCTCGTTACCCGTGATTTCCCTCTCTCTTTCTCTCTCGTTCTCTTGTCAAAGTCAAAAAAGTCTCTTCTTCTCTCTCGTTCTTCCGGCCTTTTCTTCTCAAGCGGTCTTCTTTTGCTTTCTCTTCCTTTCACTCTCGGTGCTGTTTATGTTTTCTTCTCTTTTATTTCTCTCTTAGCTACCTTTCTATCTTTACTATTGATCTCTTTCATTATTTTTTCTCTCTCGTTCTATTTCTCTCTCTGTCTCTCTCTCTCTCTCTCTCTCTCTCTCTCTCTCTCTCTCTCTCTCTCTCTCTCTCTCTCTCTCTCTCTCTCTCTCTCTCTCTCTCCCTCTCCCTCTCCCCCCCCTCTCGCCCTCCCTTTCCTTTCTACCTTCTCTTCTAACTCAAAGTAACAAGTAACGACACGCACGTTTGTTTATATATGTATATTTATTAATAAAATATTCTCACATCACTTGTATTCAACAGTATCCATTAACGGTGAACAGAAAGCAGAAACGGGAATCCGCAATTAGTGACAGACTTGCGTATTCCGGTGTCGAGATTCCACCGTTTGCTGAACGTAACGTAACGGAAGAGCCTGTCTCCGCATACGTTATAACACTATGCACAAAACAGTATCTATTCTCCGCATACGTTATAACACTATGCACAAAAGAGTTGTTCTCGTGTGCTAACAAGTCGAACGCCAAGAACAGTTCTCGAGTGTTATTAGGCAGTTCACTTTTCCAGCGAGTAATTATGGTTTCGTGAGAGAACAATTGAGTTCTGTTCGGATAAGTGATAACACAGGCCTCCGCCCTTTTGGTGTGATGCAATGTGATCCTCAATTTGGAAAAAAAAGGTGAAAGTAGGTATGAAGTATAATGGTTAGAATTATGGATTTTGCGTGTACTGTTTGTGAAAGGGAGCTTTAGTATGTGAGGATCCTCTTTGTGTGTTTGTGTGTATGTGTGTGTGTGTGTGTGTGTGTGTGTGTGTGTGTGTGTGTGTTTGTGTTTGTGTGTGTTTGCGTGTGTGTGTGTGTCTGTGTCTGTGTGTGTGTGTGTGTGTGTGTTTGTGTTGATGGGTGTGTATGAGTTTCTTCTACGACGGTAGGCTCAAACTATAAACTTTAAAAACATTTGGCAATGATCTGGAAAGGAAAAAAATCATTACGAGCAAAAACTTGTCAGGGACTACACGATGCGGGATGAAGGTTATACAGCTCTTTCTATATCATTTCATTTTTATTGAAATCCGATCTTGCAAATTTTCCTGTAAGCTGTGATTTATAAAAAAAAAAAATATATATATATATATATATATATATATATATATATATTTCTAATGTAATCGGGACTTCCATTTTAGAAATCAATAAGTAATTACTCATGGGCGGATTGAAGTTGCAACATCCAGGGTGGGAGGAAGAGGTTGGGGGGGTGTACTCGAGTTGCTTTCCTGGCCCTTCCTGCTTCTGCCTCTCTCGCATGCATGACTGGCTTCTGTATGTCGACCTGTTTGTCTACTTATTTATTGTCTTGTTTATCTACTATGTCTACCTTTGTTTTTACTAGCTCACCTTGACTATTTGTTTTATTAGTTCTGAGTGCAAACGAAAATGAATACATGTGCGTTAGTATGTGTGTATATATACATAACTGGATCTCCACACACACACACGCAGATACACATACGCACAAACTTAATCACTTACTCAGTCACTCATTCACTCATTCACTCACTCACGCACTCACTGACACACTCACTCACTCACTCGCTAAATACAGAGAGAGAAAAAAAAGAATGAAAAAGACATCTTAAAAAGCGACAAGATCCTTGTATTTCATCCCTGTCAGTCAGCCATAAGGCAAAGATATCGAGACGTCATGCAAAGACCATGAGGAGTGTCATTCACATTCGTCCAATGACAGTGACGTATGAATTTTTTCCCCTCTTGTAGTCTTCATTTCTCTCTTGATTTTTTAAAAATTTCCGCTCTAATGACTGTGAAAAAAATGAAATGAAATTATATAGATTTTGCTCAAGGTGGTCCGGTCGTACCCAGAGACCCGACTGTTTAGTAATATGCAGTGAATTTTCGAGTGCACTCTACTTGTGAATGGCCTGCTTACTTTCACCTAGTTTGTTGTTTGGGATTCATTATGCTTTTCAAAACGTTTTGTGAACTTTTGTTTATTGGCGTTTGAGTGTGTGTTTGTGTGTGTATGTATGTGTGTGTCTGTGTGTGTGTATGTGTGTGTGTGTGTGATATGATATGTATTATGACAAAGTACACATAAATATTCATAATTCTTACCATTCTTTTCGTTTATTTCGGCTCCTTAAGAATACCTTATAAGGTTATACAACGAAAGTGATTTGTCATGTAAATGCAACTAACAGAGTTGCAATATCATGCAAGACCATGGTATAGGATGTTGTATAATTCTTATTTCATGCAAGTTAAGGTGTATTATGTCTGTTCCATTATTGCTGTTCCGTCCCACTTAACGCTGTTCGGCTTCTGGTTTCGCTGCCTCTATTTATTTTTTTGTTTAACTTGTACCGGTTTTGGGCTTACAGCAAGACGGTGGTGCATTTAGGTGTGAAGTAAAAAAAAATCCAAAATGATGATGGGGGGAAGTCACTGAAAAATGGGAATGGAGAAGGGTTGATTTTTTTATTGTTTACGAAGAAGGAATACTTTCGCTTTCTCTCTTTTTTTTTCTTTTGTTCTTTACCTTTCCATTTTTTTGTAAAGACATTCCTCGAAACTACAAGACCGCATCACATATATTTTTAAGAAGTATCTTTATAAGTCATGCGTTTTTTCCTTCTCTTTTTTTTTCTCCGCAATTTTCCTATCCTCCCTCTACCTCTACCCCCACTCCCCTCCCCTTGTCCCCTTCAACAGGAAAATTCAGCAGGACTGATAAGAATATGTTATCAGATGACTCAGCAAAATCGAACGTGTGCCTTGCTTATCACATGCGAAAGTTGTCGAGCAACCCGCGCCTTTGGGCTTGCAGCGTGCAATGTAGCAACAGTCTGATCGTGTGTAAAATAAATGAAAAAAAAATCCTCATTGGGTCATTCGTGAACGAAAATTGATTAGATGGATGTGTGCATTTATATATTATTTAGATATGATATAAATTAGATTTGAAATTACGAAGCTTTATCAGCAATGCAGTGAATTGATATTTTGTATGTTGCTTTTCGGAAAGTAAGTCTGCTTAAGGATTGTACGATTGCCATATTTAAATAGAATATTCTAATATCTTGAGAACGCTTTTTAAAGAATCGAAGAAATGATATATACAAACAGATATTAGGAAATAGTTAAAGAAAAAGCGAGAGGCTGGAATACCCCCCCCCCCCCGTTTCCAATTCGCGAAAAATAATGTAAAAGTTTTCTGCCACGGTTACGCAAGTCAGCCGGTTTTTTTATATGGTTTAGCAATGTTGCATAAATTTGAATTAGTTTCTGTCTTTGGAGGCGAGGCTATTTGTTGTGATGGATTTTATTTATACATACAATGTATATGTATATATATATATATATATGTATATATATATATATATATATATATATATATATATATATATATATATATGTATATATATATATATATATATATATATATATATATATATATATATATATGTGTGTGTGTGTGTGTGTGTGTGTGTGTGTGTGTGTGTGTGTGTGTGTGTGTGTGTGCGTGCGTACGTGTGCGCGCAGTATCACAGATTACCGAAATAAAACAATTACATTACTGCTGTTCCACAAGGTTAAGTCAATCGAACAATGCCTTGTGCTCGCCCTTTCACTCTTTAATGGGAAAATAGCGAGACTAATGTACGGGTTTAAGCATCTCTAATCAGCGCTCCTCTGACTTAAGGGAATCGCACCGCTGGAGGTGTCCCTTGAGCATCATTTCCAGCATCCAGGCGTGATTGGATGGCGAGGGACGTGAGGGGGATAGGGAAAGAGGGAGGAGAGAAAGAGAGAGAGAGGGGGGGGGAGAAAGGAAAGGGCAAAGGGAGAGAAACAGAGAGACGAGGGAAGAAGGAGAAAGAGAAAGCGTTGGAATGGAAGAAACGAAAGATAGATAAAGAGAGAAATAAGAGAGTGGGAGAGAAAGATGAAAAAAAGGGGGGGGGTGTTGGTCAACAGGCGAGATCGATGCTCCTCGTAACGGCACCGGAAGTGCAGGTGTGCTTTGATGTTGTCGTGATTGCAAGTAATTACAGCCTCCCTACTGCAGCGTCTTGTCACCGGATTATTGGCCAACGTTATGTGAAATTTATGTTATTTTTATTTTTGATTATTTGATTGTTATTGAAAGCAGTAATAGTAGTTGTTGTAGTAGTAGTATCATACACGTGAGATATGTATACTTGTCTGTCTCTGTGTATGTATGTATGTATGTGTTTATTTTTCAACATCGTATCTTTCGCTTCGATATATATTCATAAATATGTCGACCTAACTTTCCTTTGCACGTATGGAATCCTTTCGATTCAACATTCCTTTCAACCATTTCGAGTAATTCACGAGGAAGGAGCGTGAAAGTAGAGTGAGTCAGCGCGGTGAGTAACTGGCCGTGAGTATGGGTAATGAACGAGTCAAAACACCCGAGGAATGACGTGGCACACGCTAACCACGGAAGAAGAAAGTGGGGGAGGAGGAGGTGAGAGAAGGAGAGGGAGGAGAGGAGGGGATGGGGGTGGGGGATGGGGAGGGAGAGGGAGAGTAACAGATGAGGAGGAAGAAGATCGGGAAAAAGTAGAATAGACAAATTATACGAAAGAAGGAGGAAGAGGTATAGTAACAGAAAATAAAGAAGGAGAAAGAGGGAAATAAAAGCAAAGATATAGAAAAAGATATACACGAAATAAGAAGGAAAGGGGAGGGGGCGATAACTGACAAACAAGAAAAAAAACAGAAAGTAAAGAAGAAAAAAAAATGAATTACAAGAACGAACAGATGTGATATAGACGAATGAAGGACAGATGGCAATAAATAGACAAATAAGCGTGTAAATAAAGAAATCCAGACAGGTGGACAGAAGAATGGAATGTGTGTGTGTGTGTGAGAGAGAGAGAGAGAGAGAGAGAGAGAGAGAGAGAGAGAGAGAGAGAGAGAGAGAGAGAGAGAGAGAGAGAGAGAGAGAGAGAGAGAGAGAGAGAGAGAGAGAGAGAGAGAGAGAGAAGAGAGAGGGGGGAGCAAGGGAGAAAGGAGAGAGGGAGAGAGAAGAGAGAGGGGGGAGCAAGGGAGAAAGGAGAGAGGGAGAGAGAGGAGGAAGGATAGAGGGAGGGAAAGAGGGAAGGATGAAGGGAGGAAGAGAGGAAAGGGAAAAGGAGGAAGAGAGGGAAGGGGTAAAGGAGGAAGAGAGGGAAGGGGAAAGGGAGGAAGAGAGGGAAGGAGAAAGGGAGGAAGAGAGGGAAGGGGAAAGGGAAGAAGAGAGGGAAGGGGAAAGGGAAAGGGAGGGGAAGAGAGAGAGAGAGAGAAAGAGAGAGAGAGAGAGAGAGAGAGAGAGAGAGAGAGAGAGAGAGAGAGAGAGAGAGAGAGAGAGAGAGACAAAGAGAAAGAAAGAGAGAGAGTAATGACTGGCTTATGGTGATGGCTGGCTTGTGAAGGCGTTATGGTGTCCAATTAATGGTGATTGGATTATAACGACCAGGCCCTTGGAATTAAGTTTGTGGCCTGGAAGATATAGATATATTGATGTCGCTGTTTTTACGTAGTAGTTGTTGTTGTTACCATGGTTATTATCTTTTTTTGTTATTGTTGTTTGTTGTTATAGTTATTATTTTATATATTGTTATGAGCATTACTGTTGTCGTGTAGGTTGCTTATTATTGTTGTCTTTATTATTATTGATAGTGTTTGTTATATATTTTCTATTTGACTATTTTCATTGTTGTTTTGGTTATCATTGTCGTTACTATTATTACTATTATTGTTGCAGTAGTGATCAGAATATTAACGTTGCTAAGATATAATTAGGATTTTTATTTAATGTTGATATTACCGTTTCCTCTGATAATATATTATGGATACGTTACTTAAAAATGCCTCTGATTTATTTCTATGTGATATGCCAGGATTTATGTCATATTTGAATAGCCTAAACCTCCTCAAGAAAAAATAGGCCTAAACTAAAGCGAACCTTCACACTTTTCGAATAAGAAGTTACAAAAGGTGTTCGATCCTTCCCCCCCCCCCTTAAAAGGTATGAATAGCCCTCGAGTTAGCGAGTTTATCAAGAAAAATTGAAGGAAGAAGTTTGATAAGACTTCTGGGTACATTTAGCCGGTGTTGGAATCACATTTAGGAGAGCCAAGCATGGAGTCGGGAGGTTGTCGAGTGCCATGGTTGGAGGGCACCGGAATCGCCTCTTTCATCACTTCCATTACTGTGCTTATCATTACCGTCATCATTACCACTAATTCAAGTGCATTTTTATTCATCACCGTCATCGTCATGGTAATCATCACAATCATCTTCTTCACTTCACCACCACCCTCACCACCACCCTCACCATCATCATAACAATCATCACACTCTTAACAACAGCTTTCAAAATCGTTCCTTCTGTCACGTCCAAATGGTGACCCACCCCCACCCCCGCTGCAGTCCTTTCAGTCAAACATTTTGTGCCACCGGAGAAGTCGACAACAAAAACGTGTCGGACAGTGCCAGCCCCCTCATCCTATACCTTCTCCCACCTCCTCTTGTAGAGCTGACCCATTGTCCTACCCCCTCTCTCTCCCTCTTTCTCCTCCTTCTCCCTCTTCTCACTCCCCTCTTCCTCTCCCTTTTCTTCTCCTTCTTCTCATTCCCCTCTTCCTCTCCTTTTTCCTCTCCCTCTCCTTCACCCCTCCTCTTGGGAAGCAGATCCCATCCTACTCCCTCCCCCTCCTCCTCCTCCTCCTCCCGCTTCCCACTTCCCACAAACCTATTATCCTAGCTCCTCCCTCTCCTTCTCCCCTCTCCCCTCCTCTTGGGTAGCAGAGCCCATCCTACCCCTACCCCCTCCCCTCCTCCTCCTCCTCCTCCTCCTCCTGCCGCTTCCCACTTCCTCTTGGATAGCAGACCTATTATCCTACTCCCTCCCCTTCACTCTACCCCACCACCTTCCCCAGCTCTCCTTCCCTTGGGTAGTAACCCCCCCCCTCCTCCCCTTTAAGTTCGTCCCTTTGAGTGCCAACGCCACTCTGGGAGTACAGGCGTTAGGACTTTTGGGGGTTTATGGGGTCAATTCTTTATTCGTTTGTTGGATGGTGGGGGGGGGAGAGGGGGTCTCGCGGATCGATAGTGCATGATATCTTATACTGTTTATGATCTTTGAGGTGCATAACATTATTGTGTACTGTTTCGTTATCTTTGTTCGTGTTAGTCATACGTTAGTATTATGAATGATGTAAATATCACCTATTTCATGATAATTAACATCCTCACTACTATCAATAGACATCATTATTTATATTCTAACATATGTTGGAATATAATAATATGTTACAATCAGTATAGTACCACCCAAGCCCATAAATGATATGAAAAACAAGAAAAGGGGGAAATGCCCTTATATACCATTCTTCCAGCTCTCCTCATCCTTTTACGGTGATTTATTATACCATAGATCTTACCCTTGACGTCCTAAACGTCGCCCTCGGCACCATGGCAGCATAAGCATCACCATTAGTGCCTTAAAACCGAGATATCACCGTCAGCCCCACCCTAAATGTCACCCTCATTCTCTTGTCACCTTCAGTGCCGTGACACCATTGACGTGACATTAAATATTACCTCCCACATCATCTTTAGCAGCATGACACCCTAAGCATCACCGCCAGTAGCTAAATGTCCCCGTCGGTGTCACGACACCCTAGATATCACCCTCAGTGTCATGACACCTTAGATATCACCCTCAGTGCCGTGACACCCTAAGCGTCACCCTCTTGTGCTCCTGATTCCGTATTCATTGTGTGGGACTCGTATTACCCTCGAGGGAGCGCCGGGTGTGGTTACCAAGTAGTTTTAATGAGGTTGTTTAAACGACTCCTCTTGGGGAGGGAAGAGGTCCTCTTGGGGAGGCTCTGGAGCGGGGATAGGTGGGGGAGGAAAGGGGGATTCGGGGATTTAAGGCCTCGGAGGTGGAGGATTTGTCGTGCGTCTTGTGAGAGTGTGTTTATGTTCATGAAGGGGGAGGGGGATTGTGTGTGTGTGTGTGTGTGTGTGTGTGTGTATGCATCCGAGTGTATTATAATGTTGGGTGTGTGTCTTGCGAGGGTATAAACAAAAGACGAGTATATGTTTAAATAAAACTCTTAAGCACATTCTTATCATCCTATTTATTTTACTTCTTGAACGCACTTACTAATAAGCACCTCAAGGGACGCACTTCCAGGATCCCACACACTTTCTTCGAATCAGTCCTTGAGGAGAAATGAGACTGATTCAAAGGTTTCTTGGTCGTATTTGTGGGTCGTGGAAATGTCAGTGTGTATGTTCGTCTCTGGTTCGTGGAGGCGGCCGTGATGTTTTATAATTAAGTGGTCAGGTTAATGTAACAGGTTGGGAGGAACGACCCTCGACAACTTTACGGTTATGATTTTCGATGAGGGAAGACCATGAACGATGGAAAGTGACATTAAATGCTTGAAAATTATATTAAAAGCCTGGAAGTGATGTTAAAAGCTAGGAAGATGTTTGTGGGTTGAAAAGAAACGGAGATTGGCGATGATGGTATTGAGAGTACTGGCGCGAGGATGTACTTAGAATAGTGTATATTTATAAGACTGTAGAGAAAGGTATACTTAGGAGAGAAGACTGTTTTCTATTACTTTACCATACGATTTAATGGTAAAGAGAATTAACAATAAGTAATAGTCTTTAAATAGTCGTCATACAAACATGATAGAAGTCAAAATGGGGTCGACAAGAGATAGAAAAATCAAGAAAGGGAGGAAATAGGAATAAGAGAAGAGGCATAAAGATGGTAAGGACAAAATCAGAAAAAAAAGAAAAAAGAACAATAAGCACGAAAATGAAAAGATAGGAAACGACAAACCAGCCAGCTGACATGAAGGCGAGTGGAGAAGGATGTCTTGAAGAGTCGGTACGAGAGAGAGAGAGAGAGAGAGAGAGAGAGAGAGAGAGAGAGAGAGAGAGAGAGAGAGAGAGAGAGAGAGAGAGAGACAGGAACAAGGAGAAATAGACAGCCAAGAGACGGAGAAAGAGAGGAGGGGGAGGAGAGAGAGAGAGAGAGAGAGAGAGAGAGAGAGAGAGAGAGAGAGAGAGAGAGAGAGAGAGAGAGAGAGAGAGAGAGAGAGAGAGAGAGGAGGGAAGAGAGAGAGAGACGAGAGAGAGAGGGAGAGAGAGAGAGAGAGAGAGGGAGAGGATGGAGAGAGAGGGAGAGAGACAGAGAAGAGAGGAGAGAGAGGAGAAAGAGAGAGTGAGAGAGGGGAGAGAGAAGAGAGAGAGAGGGAGGAGGGAGAGAGGAGAGAGAGAAGAGAAGGACAGGGAAATACGAGAGGAGAGGGAGAGAGAGGAGAGAGAGAGAGAGAGGGAGAGTAATGGCTGCGAGTACCGTTGCGTTCACTGTTTACATGTCCAGCGGGGATCTCTCGCGCTGTTGCCTCTCGCCCTCGTCTCCGCCTCCTGCTCGGCCTACCTGCTTTATTCGGGTGGGGGGGAGGGGTAAGAAAGGAGGAGGGGGGAGTCTTCAAGAGCGTAGTTGTTTTGATTTACAGATAGCTTCGTTTGATCTGTGTTTTCTTTGATTTAGAAATAATTTTTTATCATTACTGTTATTTTTTTCATCTCTCTCTCTCTCGCCCTTTGGCTTCCCTATCCTCCTCCCTCTTGCCCTCCCCATCCCCTATTCTCCTCCCTCTCGACCTCCCCATCCCCTATTCTCCTCCCTCTCGCCCTCCCCCTCTCTCTATCCCTCCTCCTCCCTTTGCCCCGCATCCCTCTGCTCCCTCCTCCTTCCTCCCTCCTCCCTTTATATCCTTCCCTTCCCATCGCTCCCCAATTGCCCTCTGCCTTTACACGATGAGATGATAGAAATCTAAAGAAAAGAGATGAAAGAGAAGAGAGCATAATGTGAAGAAGCATGAGGTATGTCAAGGTAATTCAGAGAGAAAAGACATTACGAATGAGAGAGAAGGAATCACGTGTATAATTCACACTCAGGAAGGAGGAGACGGAGAAATAATTTATGGGATCACAGAGGAGAAGGAACGAGATTAAAACGTGAATAAATAAGAAATCCAGTTAAGAGGATTTTTTCTCAAGATAAAGAAATAAAGTAGTTGCGGTCCGGGAATTGGCTTTTTTTCAATAAATCATGGACTTTCTACTTGTGTCAGGAACCAGTTGGATATTTTACGAGGTTCGCGACGGAATGGTACGACTTTTTAAACCGCAAACTATTTGATGTCGATTATTTACTAATGACTTCGATTTTATTGGTGTTTTTTGCATTGTTGAATCGATATTTTTTGTTTAATGTTGCGTAAAGCTTGTAAGAAAACCTTGTATTCGTTACAATTATTTTTAAAAACATATTTTGATTTTTTTAAGCTTTTCCATTGTACCATCTTATCTGAACAATGGAACCAATATTGAGAAATCGCAGCGTTGCGATTTCTTCAGAGAAACCTTGGAAGGCAATTTTGCTAAATTAAACCTCACCGAAAAAAAAAAAAAAGAAATCAGAGCTTTAGTAATTTCCTCACGAGAAATGCTAATAACTATGTAATTGATGCTTTATCTCGCACAAGGTCAGAGATAATGAGAGAGGTTAATATGAGGTCAAAAGGTCCGTTATCTTGATACAAGGTCACCCACACCTCGACGCAGGTGACCCGGACAAAGAGGATTAGAGAGACAAGATTTCCCTAATCTTAGATTTGCTCGTCGATAAAGAGTGAGACTATTGGGTCACTTAAGAACAGATCGGGACGCCGTTGGACTGGGCCAAAGGTCATAATTTGAAAACTGAGACGAATAGGTGAAGAGAAAGAGAAAGAGTAGAGATTAAGAGACGAGAGAAGGGCAGGAGAAAGATGTTGAATTGAAGATAAGTAAACAGAGAGAAAGGGGAAAGGAGAGTGAGAAAAATATTGGGAAGAATGCTAGAGGGGAGGAGACGAGAGAAAGAGAACCACGGAACAGAAATGAAAAAGGAGGGAAATGACGACCCTCCTTATCAGTGACGAGGATTCTAATCGCGACGTGCGCTACCCCACTGCAGGTTCCAAGGTTTGGCGTCTGTTATGTGATAGCATCCCTAATAATCAGGTTTGGCTGCTGCTACCGCTATGCCTTGCGGGAATGGGTGGGAGGGGGGAGGGAAGGACAGGAGGGGGAAGGGGTCCGAGGATGGAGAAGGCAGGAGGAGAAGCGAAGGACAAGGAGAGACGAGGAGGCACTGACGGGTATTCACCTCGCAGATATGTGTGGTTATGTATGGAATGGGTCTATACTAGGTTTCTGGCACTGTAATTTTATTTATTATTATTATTTTTTTAAGTACACTTGTTATAATTGAATCAAAACAAACCATGTGGTCGCTGAGCTAGACTATCACTTCCATATATAAAGAATGGAAAAACATATTAGGGCGTAAAACATCGAAGATAAGTTATTATCTCTCGCGTATCTTTGGCGCCGTGTGGACTTGGCTCTGAGATAGTCTGCCTGTGGTTAAGCCCTCCGTCAGAGCGGATGATGGAGAGGATGCTTGTGAGGAACGGGGATTTGTCGCTTGTTAACGCTTCTCGGTCTTTTTTCTACTTTGCCATCATCGCCATTGTCTTCTTCCTATTCTTATTCCTTTTCTTCGGGTTTTTCATCTTCTAGAGGGTCATTTTGCGTTTTGTTGTTACAGTTTTGTTTTAGTGAAATTACAGATTTGATGATGTCAATGCGCGGATGTCTGGATGTTAAATAAAAAAATATGTATGAATGAAAGGAACTCATAAAGCTTTTTGGTATTAACGAAAGGCATCCGTTCGATTTTGTGCTTTTTAGAAATTCGCCGAAAACCAAGGAATCGAGCGAGAACTTAAATAACAACGCTAACTTTGTTTTTTTCTCGCTCCGTAGTGACATTAACGAGTCCACGCTTTGGTGCCCTTTAACGGAGGGAGGCTCAGGGACCGAGGGCTGGTGTTGTTACCTCCTGTATCGCCATTGGAAATCTGGAGAGTTAAATGTCACGCACAGAG